>NC_044306.2:30973060-31320101 GCF_007474595.2 Lynx canadensis | reverse complement strand
CATGAGTTTGAGCCCTGCGCGGGGCTCTGTGCTGACAGCTCAGAGCCTGGAGCCTGTTTGGGGTTCTGTGTCTTCCCCTCTCTCTGCACCTCCCCCCCCCACACTCTGTCTCTGTCTCTCTCAAAAATAAATAAACATTAAAAATTTTTTTAATTAAAAAAAATTCTAATAGAGTGTCTCAGATTGGGTTAAGGAAAAAAAAAAGCCTCAAATCCAGGAATATACACTTTAAAGGAAAACTTCTTAAAATAAAATATCTTTAGGACAGTTGAAAACAAAACATGAAGAAAGGTGTTTTAAGCAAATGTTAATGAAAAGAATGTATCAGACAGAAATAGAATTCAAAGTGAAAATTATTATGAGAGACGTTTTATTTTGTATTTATAAAAGTTATAATTCATCAAGGAGTTATACTAGTTATAAATCCTTATGCACCCAAACATCTAACTTTAAAACATAGTCAGCATAAACTGACAGAAATATAAAAAAGAAATAAATGAATTAATAATCATAGTGGTCATAATAAATGAATTAATAATCATAGTGGTCATAATCATTGATAGTTTTCAATCATAGATTGAAAACACTCCTCTTTCATATATTGGCAAATAAAGTAAGCAAAAATTAAGTGAGGATACAGAGGGTTTGAATAAATGAACACATTTTACAAATAACTATATGTAGAATTTTATATGCAATGAAGAGAGCCTACGTTATTTTTACACACTTAAGGTAACCGAATAAAAATTAGCTACCAGATCACAAAGAAAATCTCAATTCCAAAAATGCCAGAAGGCCACAACAATAAAAATGATTGTTAAAGAAAACAAAACATGAATACATTCATATGCTAATTTAAGAAAGAATCGAAACCCGTGGGTAGTGACTATCTCCTGGGAAGAGTTGGAGGTTGGTCTGGAAAGTTTTACATATAGCCTCATGAAGGAAGTATTTGCTTGAGTTTTTTTTTATTATTAAGTGTGTAAAGTATTTTGAAGAGTCTAAAGTGATAATTATATAAAATAACAAATAAGGGCCACTGGTTGGCTCAGTCGGAGAAGAGTGCGACTCTTGATCTCAGGGATGTGAGTTCAAGCCCCACTTTGGGTATAGAGAGTACTTAAATAAATAAAACTTAAAAAATAAGTAACAAGTGAATAAGATATATAAGGAAGAAAATAGCGCTATTTTTCAAAACCTGTGGATGAAGACAAAGCAGTAACCAGAGGGAATGTGTAGCCTCAAGTGCACGTATTGGAGAATAATAAACATAGAGCATAAGGGCACTAAACTAAAGGGTTCAACCAAAAAAGGCTTTTTTAAGCCTCTTCAAAACTAAAAGAAAGGCTAATCCAAATAAAAGTTTCAAATGTTGAAGTCATAAGACAGTTGTTTGCAGTTACTATAATTATCTACTGTAAACATCCTAAAGAATCAGCCAAAACACCCAGTAATCCAATACAGAAGAATCAAATAATGTGATGTTTTTGCTCCTTATTTGGATAAAATCTAGAATTTCCACTGGTGGGTGCCTGGGTGGCTCGGTCAGTTAAATGTCAGACTCTTGATTTCAGCTCAGGTCGTGATCTCACAGTACGTCAGTTTGAGTCCTGCATCCGGCTCTGTGCTGACGATGTGGAGCCTGCTTGGAATTCTCTCTCCCTCCCTCTCTGCCCCTCCCTGCTGATACACTATCTCTCTTTCAAAATAAATAAATGAACTTAAAAAAAAAAAAAGATTTCCTCTGTTTGTAGGGAGGTGGGAAATAGGCACTCACACACAGTACTGGGGGGCATGTAAATTGGCCCATCTTTGAGGGCAATTCAGCAGAATCTATCAACGTTTTAAAAGCACTTATCCTTGGACAATTGCCCTTGTAGCAATCCTAGAATGATACCATCACGTGTTCCCCCAGGAAACTTGTACAAGGAGTTCACTGCAGCGTTGTTTGAAATGGGGAGATTTAAGAGCAGTCTTGATGTTTCTCAACAGAAACAAAAATCATCATGTACGTATCCTATGGAATATCATGCAGAATTAGAGTGATATAAACGCACTTACAGAAAATCTCCAAGACGTATCGTGAATTAAAAACATACACAAATAGAGGAAGAGGAGGAGAAAAAACCATACACAAGTAAAAAAAAAAAAAAAATAGCTGTTTTGTCAGATACAGCCGTTAGCAGTTAGCAGACCCCAAAGCAATTGCCACACTGCCTCCTTGATACTCACTCCCCTCGTGGTTAAAATGCTTGCCTTTCAGTCTTCTGCTGCATCCAGAGGTGGCCGTGTGCCATATTTGGCAAATGAAACGTATATGGAATTCTGTTGGTAGGTTTCTGGAAAATCTTTGCTTTTCTGATCAAAAGGTCAGATACAGCAGTCCTTTCCTCTTCTTCTAGCCTGAATACAGACAGGTGGACGGCCGGAGGGGGAGAGTCCTCTTGCAGCCACGAGGTCACAAACGTGGGCGAAAGTTCCAGAGAATCATCAAGACAGTGGCGCCGTCTAAGGTCACTGAGCCACTGAGCTACCTCGAGGACCTACTTGTGTCCAGAATTCCTGGATTGTGAGTCAGATAAAATCCCCATTTGTTTAAGTTGCTTTTTGTGAACCTCTCTAGATGAATACATTTCTAACTGATAGACCCACGTGTTGGCGTTTGTACCTCCAGAGAAGACACACAGAGAATATCCAGAAGGCTTCTCACCAATTTGTTGACGGTTACCCCTCTGGAATGGAGTGGGATTGACTTTTTCCCCTACATCGTTTTGCCGTGTTTCAAATATTTTCAATAAAGAAGTATTTATGTATGAATCATGTATTTATGTACGGATCATGTAACAGTTTTTAGATACATAGGAATGAAACCTGCCCACGTTGAGGTTTTAAGATTACAGCCACATACAAAAGAAAAAAGATGTCACGGTTTCATCACACAGAGATAAACGCGGTCTATTTGCTCTCTCTTCTCCAACAGATTGTATGTTTTAGAAGTTTTAGGTCTGCAGAAAAATGGAGCAGATGGTGCAGAAAGTTCCTATATACTACCCCTGTCCCCCAGTTTGCTCTGTTATTAACATCTTGCAGTAGTGTGGTATATCCCTGGCCATGAATGGACAAGTATTGATACATTATTATTAACTAAAGCCCATAATTTACATCAGGTTTCACTGTGTTGTACAAAGGATGCTGTAGGTTTGGGCAAGTGTATAACGACATGTATCCACTACGTGCATCATACAGATGAGTTTCACTGCCCTAACATTTCCTGTGCTTCACATATTCATCCTCCCTCCCCCTTCCCCCTCCACCCAAACCCTGGCCGCCCCTGATCTTTTTACCATCTCCGTAGTTTTGCCTTTTCTGGAATGCCATATAGTTGGAATCCTGCGGTATGTAGCCTTTTCAGATTGTCTTCTTTGACTTCAGTAATATGCGTTTAAGGTTCCTTCAGGTCTTTTCATTCGTTTGAGCACCGAATAATACTCCGGTGTCTGGGTGCACGGTTTATTTCTCTCTCCCCTTACCAGGGGACATCTTGGCAGTCTCCAATTCTGAGTAGAGCTGCTCTAAATATCCGTGTGCAGGTGTTTGTGTGGACATGTGTTTTCAACGCATCTGGGTATAAATACCGAGAAGCGTGATTGCTGGATGGTATGGTTAGAGTGGGTGTGATTTTGTAAGGAACTGCCAAACCGTCTTCCAAAGTGGCTATACCATCATGCATTTCCACCAGCGATGGATGACTGTTCCTGTGGCCCTGTCAACATTTGGTATTGTCGCATTCCTGGATGTCGGCCATTCTAAAAGGTTTGCAGCGATAGTTCCTTGTAGCTCTAACTTGCAGTGGCCTGATGACATACGATGTTGGGCACCTGCTCATATGCTTACTTGCCATCTGTTATTCCCCTTTCATAAAATATGTAACCGGGTGACAGCTGGGGCTTCTGGTCCCTTGCAGTCAGATGAGATTTATTAACCCCCTTATTCTAAGTTCTTTGAAAGTGCTAATCCCTCTTTGGAAGAAACGTAGACTAGATCAGACAAGGACAGACTGATAGAAGTGGAGGCATTTCCAACGCTCAGCACCCAATCCCGGCCCTTGTCTGGCAGGGGCTGTCCCTGTGCATGTCGCCATCCACTTGGGTAAAAGCCAGAGCCCTCGGGGCCACCCTCATCGCCCTCTCCTTCATCCTCGTATTCGGGTTCTGTCGATTGTACGTCCAGAATATCTCTCAAATCCACTCATCTCCACTGCAGTCATGACCAAAACCAATAACCACATGTTCAGGCTATATATTTCTCTCACCTGAATTATAGTGACCTCTTCACCATGCAGATGTCTTCACGTCACCCTCCTGTATCCAGAACAGGTAAAACCCCTACCGTATTTCCTGCTCCGCAACCACCAGTCCCCACTCCACTCTCATTGGCCTGATTTAGTCCCTCCTCTCCGTGTCCCTCAGACCTCAGGCCCTTTGCACATGCAGTTTCCTCCAGTTAGAATCCTTCTTCCTCGCCTCGGTTCCTGAGAACACCTACACAGGACTCATAACTCAAGCAAGCATCACTTGGCTGGTGAGCTGACTCCCTGAGGGGACAGAACTCCCTCTTCAGGCTCAGGCTTCCTCTCTTGTGAACTTCAGTCACGGCTGCAATTTTGTAAAGCTTGTGTGCTTGGGGTAGTACGCGTTTCACCGTTAGACTGTGAACTCCACGGGATTAAGGATTTTGCCTGCTTTTGCTCACTGTTTCATCCCCAGGATTTAACACACTGCCATACTCATAGCAGGCACTCGGTAAACACTTGTTGAATGAATGACTAAATGAATCACTTCCCTCTAGAATTCTAGATACAGGACTAAGTCTCTTGCCTGCCCTCTTCTAAGGTTGGCATAATAATGCAGATAGAACACCACCCCAAAGCTTGATGGACTCTAAGACAGATAAATCCTTGGGGCGCCTGGGTGGCTCAGTCGGTTGGGCGTCCGACCTCGGCTCAGGTCGTGATCTCGCGGTCCGTGGGTTCGAGCCCCGCGTCGGGCTCTGTGCTGACAGCTCAGAGCCTGGAGCCTGTTTCCGATTCTGTGTCTCCCTCTTCCTCTGACCCTCCCCCGTTCATGCTCTGTCTCTCTCTGTCTCAAAAATAAAATAAAAAATAAATAAATTATAAAACAGATAAATCCTAATAAACTCCACAATGGAGAATGGCTTTTGACTTCCTGTGAAAGGATCCAGTATAACCAAATACTGTTTCTGTCTCCCAGCATATAGCTGTGCCTGCAATCCAGCTCGTATTTTACATCTTCACGATTTCCTTAGAGCTTGAGTGAATCTCTCAGTACTCCAGATGCCAACATTTGGACACATTTGTAAGATTGGAATTTCTGCCCCTGCCTTATGACCAGCAGGAGGGAAGTTCCTGGGTTTGGCTCTGTCTGCCTCCTCATGCATATGGATGATGTGTGGACATATGATGGGCACAGATGGGGACCTCATTCCTTCCAGGAACTTTGCAGCTTGTCTCGTCCAGGACAGGGCGTGTGTTAGGAGGAAGTCTGGACCGGAATTTCCCGCCGAGTCATCTGCGCAAAGATTTAGGAACAGATCCACTAAGGCAGGGGTGGGGGTGGGGCTTTGAAGAAGAAAGCGTACTTTGGGTGTGTGCTCATTTCGTGCTCCTTCTCTGTGAACTCCCCCTGGGGAAGGGGAAGGTCTGACCCTAGGCACTGTCTGTGGCCACAAGTGAATGGACCGTAGCGGGGCATCTGACTGAATGTGGGTAAATGAGATGATCTTCGTGGAATTGAGGGCCGGCACAGAGAGACTTCCAGTTCCCACGGAACAGACAAGTCGGAAGGCCGTGTGGAGTCAGGGCTGGCATGACTGTTTCTTCCACGTGCACAGAGAGGCGGGGCAAGTGGACAAGCAGAGAGAAACAGGTGTGCTGCAGCACAATAAGGCGAGGGACCATTTGGTCCAAGTTCCTCGTTCCGAGCCTTTAGGAGGTCTGGCTGTGTTTCCTATCTCAATATTCCACAAGATACCCCTGCATCCTTCAGTAGATTCTAATTTGCACTTGAGCACTTCCCTGGCAGATGCCTGTTCCGTAGAAACAGATACAGAGAAGGATGGGAAGGAGGGGCATGCTGAGACACATTGCAAAGGAAAAAATGCCAGAGTGGAAGTCAGTTTGCAGGTGGAAAGGGGAGAGGACACGAACCCTGGCTGAATGCTGATCATGCCCCCATTCCCGTGCTGGGAACCTCCTGTATATGAACTCGGTTTTGAATTTCAAGAAGCTTAGGCAGCAGATCTTATTATGCTCATGTGACGGACAAGAAAACAGAGGCTCAGAGAAGTCACGCGGTGTCCCGAGGTCACACAACCAGCAGGTGGCATGGAACCAGATATGGAGCTGGCATTAGAAACAAAGATGTCAACGCCAGTAGCTCTTGCCTAAAAGACCGATGGCTGCGTGGCCATTGTCTCCCTGTGCGGGAAAGCAGCAGCGTGTCTTTTCTGGCCCTGGTTACGCCTGACCGTCATCCGTCCACACTGCAGAATGCATCAGACACTGCCCTGTGCAGGATTCCTGCTCCGCCCCCCAGCCCCGTCTGTTTCCTCCTCTGACACGACAGGGTGCAATTAACATTCTAGCCTTCCTAAGCAGATGTCTGTCTGACCCGTCACTCAGTCCAGGGAAGGGCTGTGCTCAGTGTCGTGCAGGGGCTGGCACTTCCCACTGGGGCGCTGGGGAAAGGGGGGCGAGACGAGGGAGGAGGAAGGGGTACGTTCTGGTTGTGGAGCAGCAATCTTTTTGCTTTTCCCTCCTCATGGCTTGTCCGCAGTTCTCCCCACCTCAGGCACTACATTCTCTCAGGAGCCAGAGCCGATCATGCTAGAAGTTGCCCTTCTGTGTATGCACAGCACCAGCATGGTTTCCATGGGAACAACTCAGAAGGAGGACGCTCGCATTCTGGGCTCTTTGTGGCCTTGGATAAACAATGGATTGGATGCTTCTGAGGAGCCCAGAGCCTTCTCTCTCGGTCTTCTCTAACACTGTTTACAGCCCCTCCCATCGCACATACGAAAAGCAAGTGAAATGAAAACTTAAGTCAGTTCAGCCTGAAGTGTGTAGAAAAAACCCCCAAACCTGTGTTTATTTTTGTAAACCCAGTATGTGTGGGTTTTTAAAACCCCTGCCGTCAAACCCACATAAGAGTACAAAGATTCCTAGGAGAGAATTGTAACGAGGGCCACCAACGTTTCTCCAAGGGTTTGGGGGGAAACGGGCTTCTCTCTGACACCTCGTCCGCCTAGTCCCTGCCTGATCTAGCAATCTCTGTGGTGCCATTCATCAGCTAAGGACTCGTTTATTCATTCATTCCATCATCATTTATGGGGGACCCACCCAGGACGGGGTACCGCACCACAACGAACGCTTAAGGAACTCATGGCTTCATCAGAAAGACCTATAGTGGGAAAATATAAATTACAGGTGAATCGAGACATGAGGCAAGACGAATTCAAGCAACTCCAGTCCCACATGTGATAACTCAACCATCAAGGTGTTTGGTCAGTGGTCTGTCCTTTGCTTCCTGCCCTGGTGACTCTTGAGTACTTTGGTCTCATAGAGGAAAATGGCCTTTCTTTTTCTAGACCTCCTCGTGAGGATTGGAACCTGCCAGGTTGCCAGTCCCTGCGTTTAACTAACTTCTCGGAATATTTAGCATTGTGGGGAAAGAGCTTGGGCTCTGAGTCAAGGATCGGGCTCGAATCTCATCCCTGTCGGAGTCTTGGTTTCCTCATCTGTAAAACGGGACTCTCTCATAAAGATTTCCATGAGGGTAAATGAAATAATATCTGTAAAGTTGCTGGCACAGGGTTTGGCATATGGAAAGAGCTAAGTATTAGTCCCTTCCTTTCTTTATTATTTTGTTAAATATTTATTTATTTGTTTGTTTTTGAGAGAGAGAGACAGAGCATGAGCAGGGGAGGGGCAGAGAGAGAGAGGGAGACACAGAATCCGAAGCAGGCTCCAGGCCCCGAGCTGTCAGCACAGAGCCCGACGCGGGGCTTGAACTCAGGAACTGCGAGATCGTGACCTGACCCCTGAAGTCGGACACTTAACCGATCGAGCCACCCAGGCGCCCCTAGTCCCTTCCTTTCTACCTAGACCGCCCCACCTCCCCAACCTCTACTTATCGCCAACTGTTTGCCTGGCCTGCCTCCCGGATAGGTTGTTACCTGAGATCCAGTGTTACCACCAGACTGCACTTTCCTTCCACTGGCCCCCAGAGCAGAGTGGTATCCCCGAGCCCCTGGCTGTTCCCACGGGTAGACTGCTTTCTGCATCTTAGAACTCACCCGCCATCAGAGGAACCCGTCTCTGTTCTCTCTGCTCTGTTTTGTGGTGAGAAGGTGGGCACGCAGAAGGTTCCTGTGGGGAAACCTGATGAAACGACACCGTGCGATAAAGTGCGTTGAGAAGACAGATCCACCCAGCCCAAGTAAGTTGATGTGTTCCTCCCTTGTGAATTTAATTGTGTTGATAATTTAGGTTTCTGCAATTCCCTAGATAAGCTCAGTGTCCCTCTTTCCTCTGTATCGGGTCTCAGTCTGTTGCAAGGCCTTCAACTCAACATGTACCAAGTCACTAATTTTGAGAGAAGGCAAAAGCCGCGTTGAAGTCACTTCTGGTCACCGAGAGGGCTTGGTGTCGGGATCGGGGTTGCTGTCTGACGAGGCAACCCAGGCGGCCTCCGGCAGCTGTGATTTGGACCACACCCCCAAGTGTCTCCCACCAGCTGTCGTAGTGTCTGACGTCTCAAAATGAGGCGACAGCTCTTCTGCCCTTGTTAAAATGTCTCAACTCCTGGCAAATACATCGATGAGGCTGGCATGGGGCGGCCAGTAGGGCCAACCTGGGGCCTCTGGGGCCTCTGGGAACACGTGGCAGCTGAGACAGGTTTGCCGACTTGTCCTTCTCTGTGGTGCTGTTTTTTTTTTTTTTTTAATTTTTTTTAATGTTTATTTATTTTGAGAGAGAGAGAGAGAGAGAGAGAGAGACAGAATGCAATCAGGGGAGGGGCAGAGAGAGAGGGGGAATCTGAAGCAGGCTCCAGGCTCTGAGCTGTCGGCTGCCGAGCCTGACCCGGGGCTCGAACTCCTGAACCGCGAGGTCGTGACCTGAGCCAAAGTCGGACGCTTAACTGACTGAGCCACCCAGGCGCCCCTCTGTGGTGCTGTTCTATGCTGTTGGCCAGCTGGGAGCCGGGGCCTAAGGAAGCGCTGGACTCCACAAGAGAGGAAGAAGATGCTGATACGCGACAGACTCATTTCCGAGGTGAGGAAACCCTTTAGAGACTGTGTTCCTGTTTGACCGTTCGGGACAGAGGCCAGGGAGGGGACCTGAGCTCTGTGAGATGGTTTCTGAGTGTCTTGCGGCCAGGAAGCCAAGTGTGAGAAAAAAGAAAGTTCACGTGGGAGCCCTGAGCCAGGATGGAGGGGACCAAGTCACGTGCTACGCCAAGGGCCCAACATCTAGGTGAGCCTGAGGTGGGAAGGCTTAGCAAAGCCGAAAGCCAAGGACAAATCTCCTGCTGTATCACTGGCCTTCCGGAACTTGAGCACAGGATGGCCAATAGGGCCGATGAGGTTTCGGGGTGGTGGTGGGGTTTGTGGGGTCGGGAGCTGACGGGCAAGAAAGAATTCTTGAAGACGTTTTTGGAGCAAAAAGGTGGTTTTATTAAAGCACAGGGACAGGACCCGTGGGCAGGAAGAGCTGCCCCGGGACCATAAGGAGAGACTGGGTATTTACTATGGAGTGGGGGGAGCTAAAGTCAAAAGGAAATTCCGGAAGAGATTTCCATATGCTGAAGACTCCAGGATACTGGAGGCCTAGCTATTGTCAGCTAAGGTTGTTTTTCCTTCTAGCAAAACATTAGCATTAACACAGTAAGGAGTTCCTGCAGAAAATCCGCCTGCCTCCAGTGTTTGTCAGTGGGCTGCAGGTTAGAAGGAAATTTAATTTTGTCTGCCATTTCCTTCCGCCTTTGCTCCCCACATCACTATGGAGGTGGGATGTTGGGGCTCCAGGAAACGGAGTCTATAGGTTTCTGGAGATTGGGCTATTGATGAGATTACCTTTGTCTTGTAATTTACTAAGATACTTGTAAACTGATGGAGACTCTATCAATTTAACCATTTGTTTTCTGTCCTTCCCTTTGTCTTTGGGCAGCCGGGAGTGCCTGGGGAATGTCACACATATCCCACCCAGGGGTGGGGGGTGCTGTTAGCCAGTACTTTGCCCTCAGCTTGCCCCATGCTCCCTCATCAAGGCCGTAATAGGAGTAGCTTAAACAACAGGCATGTATTGTCTCCCAGTTCTGGAGGCTGGAAGGCAGAGAGCAAGGGGTCTGTAGGGTTGGCGCCTTCTGAGGGCCATGAGGAAGAATCTGCTCCCTGCCTCTCCCCCGGCTTCTGGTGGTTCCCTCCAATCCTTCATGGCGTGTGGCTTCTAGATGCGTCTTTCCAATCTCTGCCTCTGTCTCTGCCCGTACGTCTGTCTGTGCTTCTCTTCTTATGAGGACCCCAGTCATACTGGATGAAGGGCCCACCATGCTCCAAAGATGACCTCTTAGTAACTATTTAATTAACTATTTTTTTTCTGCAATGGTCCTATTTCCAAATTAGGTCACTCCCTGAGGTACTGGGGGCTAGGACTTCAACACATGAGTTTTGGGGGGGACTCAACTCAACCATAACAACTGTTATGCCCAGAATTCGTGATCCCCAAAGACCACCAGGGAGCTGAGTCCGATGCAAAAGCAAAAGAGCCTTTATTCGAGCTAGCTCGAGCTCAATCCCCTACCTGCACCAACGCAGTGGTGAGATACCGTGGAGAGAGTGAGTTTCAAAAGGACAAAGGTTTTACTGGGGCCTAGGGGCAGTTGGTGAGGTAATGGCTGTGGCCTCAGCCGATTGGCTGGGGAAGGGTCGGAGTCCTGTTACGCAGGTCGCTGGGCGTGTTTTGATCGGGAAATTTGAACGGGTGAGCGGGAGGTTACTCAAGGGGAGGAGGCGTGGTCAAGGTGAAGGACACAGAACAAGATGGAGTCGGCCGGCATAGGCCCGCCCTTTCACAACCACCTTTACTCATCCTTGTTCTTTGGGGGTTCTAAATGAAGCAAGCATATACCCAGCAGTCAGAAGGAAGTGCAGGTGGGGATTCAGGTTCAGTGCGTTGGGGATGCCAGCAGCTGGGGAAAACCACGTGAACATCTCTGATCATTCAAATGTGCCCTTCTTCAAAGGCTCAAAGGGACTGGCCTTGAACATTTGAATTATTAGACTTCTTTTTTTTTTTTACTTTTTTTAATGTTTATTTATTTTTGACAGACAGACAGACAGACAGAGAGAGACAGGGCATGAGCTGGGGAGGAGCAGAGAGAGAGGGAGACACAGAATCCGAAGCAGGCTCCACGCTCCAAGCTGTCAGCACAGAGCCTGACGCCGGGCTCGAACTCACAAACTGTGAGATCATGACCCGAGCCGAAGTTGGACGCTTGACCAAATTAGCCACCCAGGCGCCCTTGAATTATTAGACTTCTTTATAATGAATATCAGCCCTGTAGAGATTAATAATGTTGCACTTTAGGGGCACCTGGCTGGCTCAGGCGGTAGAGCACGTGACTCTTGATCTCCAGGTCGTGAGTTCGAGTCCCACATCGGGCTTAGAATTTACTTAATAAGAAATAAAAATAAAAATAAATAATGCTGCGCTTCAGCCCTTCTCTTTGGGACTTGCCTCACCTCCAGTGGCTTTTCAGATGCAAAGTTTCCTGCCACCTCATGAGAGAAAGTCACTTCCTGTAATCCCTTAGTTCAGACTTGTTAAGGTTCTTAGTGAGCGGCGAGAGAAGCCATCTCTGGATAGTTTAAGAAGAAAGAGACAGACGGAAGCATTTCCTCCACTGGCCCTGAAACTGTCTGTGTCCTTGTGTGCTGGATTCTGAGGTGTCCCTGAGCCCCAAAAGGTGAGCCGTCTAAGGCTGCAGATTGATACAACCAGAATTTCCAGGCTCAGTGGAGGACACGCCTACTGTCCAGTGTAGAGAGGCCTCGTGGGGTGCCCAAGTCCAGGGGCAAGGCGAAGGTGGGTCCTTTGGTGCTCCCCGGTGTGGTTCCCCTTCCCCAGGGAGACCCACCCTGAGCTCCCCAAAGCGACAGACTGTCTCGGCATCTCTGATAGAGCCTGGCCCCAGGGCTGAGTGCAGAATAAAAGCCCTGGGAACACTTTCTGATCCCTCTAAGGTGGCTTCTGGCTGCTTCCTCTCCCCACCTCCAGCTCCTCCCCAGCCTTGCCCCTCAAGCACCGCAGGCTGAAGGCTCCAGGAGAGCAGGCCTACCTTAAGCCCCTTGGCTCTCTTTCAGGGTGAATTTCTGACAGCCGAGCGCTTTCTTCCCCACCCCCCTCTCCAATCTTTCATTGTTCTTGTTGCAAATGCCGAAGAAAAGCAGGCCGGGCCCTACTCTCCAACACCTCCCTCGCAGAAAAGCATTTGACAACCGGTTCCCATGGCAACAGCTTTCTTTGAAATAATTTCTTGTGCGGCGTGCCAGACCCCCGCCTCTCTCTTCTGGAGAGTAATGGCCAGCATCGAAAATGAGATCGGAGGAGACAAGGAGAGAGCATCGGGACCAGCGGAGCCCGCGGGCCGACAAGAGGGCTCTCCAGGGCCCGGCAGGGCACGTCTGGGCGTGTGTCCTCGGGGCCACGCTGGTGCCCAGCAAGGGGTTAACAGATGAGGTCTCACGAAAGCTGACAGTGGCATCAACAGGCGCTATTTAGAGCAGCATGGGAGCGGCAGAGCTCTCTAATTTTGGAAAAGGGCCATGTTCGCACTTTTCTGAGCAGCAGCGTCTGCCCTGGAAGCTGCTGGCTCCCCCCCTCCCTTTTTTTTTTTTTTTTTTTGGTTTCTTTGTCAGTCTTGGCACATGGGTAGTGCTTTCCGCTCAGGGGAGAGCCGCCCCTGGCCTCTGCCCCTCGCCCTTGTCCCCACTGAGCTAAGCAGTGGGAGACGCCAGACTTGGCTTCTGTTACAGGTGGATGTGCCCCTCACCCCCAATCTTACGTGGAAGCCCTAACTCCCAGGACCTTGGAATGGGACTTTGGGAGATAAGGCCTTTAAGGAAGTGGTAAAGTTAAAACGAGGCTATTAGGGTGGGTCCTAATCCAATCTGATGGTGTGCTTTTAAGAATAGAAAGTTTGGTGGCGCCTGGGTGGCTCAGGCAGCTGATCGTCTTTTAGTTTCAGCTCAGGTCATGATCTCACAGTCTGTGAGTTCGAACCCGGGACTGGGCTCTGCGCTGACAGTGCAGAGTCGGCTTGGGATTCTCTCTCTCTGTCCCCTCCCCCCACCCCACCTCAAAATTAACAAACTTAAAAAAAAAAAGAGTAGGAAATTTGAACACACAGAAGAGACACCAGAGATGTGCAAGCACAGAGCAAGGGTTGAACGAGGACACGGTAAGACAGCCATCAGCAAGCCAAGGAGAGAGGCTGCAGGAGGAACCAGCTTGCCAGCACCTTGATCTTGGCCTTCCAGCCTCCAGAACTGTGAGAAGCTGATAATGTCTGTTGTTAAAGACGCCTGGTGGGTGGTACTTTGTTACGGTGGCCGAAGCAAACTAATGGGCCGCTGGGGCTCCGAAGCGATCCCCTCTGGGCTGCTGGGGCTCCATTGGTCAGGCTCGGGAAAGTCAGCCTAAAATCATTCTGCTCTACCGTCCCCTTGACAGAGGGATGGGGCACGCCATAGAGAGGGATGGGCCGCACCAGGTGCCCCAGCAAGCTCACTGCCCTCCCTGTGTGACCTGATACACTTGTGTCCTGACGAGTCTGAAGGTCTTTTCTCTCCCTGACTGCAGCGTCCTGAGAAGTTGCTGTTGGAAGCCCAGCCATCCACCGCTCAGAGCGACAGGAGGCAAAGGCAGGTCTGAGCGATTCAGCCTCCGGAGGCCAGGGCCACGTAAGTGCTTGTGTCCTTGCTTCTTCCCCTCACCCACCTTCAGCATATATTTAATGTATGAGATCCCATAATGGGATTCCTTGACGTTCTTTCCCTGTGTATCCCGGCCACTGGGACTGTGCTTAGCATGGAGACACTGCGTAAGTGTTTCTGAATACATTACTGGATCTTATTCTGGCCAAGAGAAAGGACGTTCTTGCTCTTTTGTTCCTAATGTGTTTTGCTTGGTTTTTGTTCTGTTTTAGAGAAGACGAGCAAGTGGCTTGCCTGAGGGCCAGAGAGAGGCAAAACCAGCACTAAACCCAAGGTCTCCCGGATCTCCGCTCAGGAATTTTTCTGCTCTGCCATTCAGTAAACTTAACACACAGCTAACTGTGTGGTACGCCTGCGAGAGAAAGGACAACACCTATATTTTCAGTCAAGCATTTTGCCTCAGGGGCAGCAGCCAAGTGTGAATGTATTTGTTATGTTTCAAAGGGCAGGATATTATTTTGTGTACTTACCAGTAGTTACCTCTTCCAGCTCTCCATTCCCTTCATTCTAACTTTCAATGGCTCCCTAGGTCCATAGTTCCGAGCAAAGAGATGGCACACAGGAAGCACTCAATACAATTTAAAAAATGAGTTAATGGATAGGGGCTCAGTCGTTAAGCATCTGACTTGGGCTCAAGTCGTGATTTCGTGGTTCGTGAGTTCGAACCCCAATTCAGGTGAGCCCCACTTCTCTCTCTCCCTCTCTTTCTCTCTCTGCCTCTCGCTCACTTGCACTCCCCCTTTAAAATAAAACAAAATAAAATAAAATAAAATAAATAAAATAAAATATAAAATAAGATAAATAAAATAAAATGAATTAATGGATAAATGAAAGCAGAAACAATTGTCTTTTTAAAACATTTTTTAACATTTGTTCATTTTTTGAGAGACAGAGAGACAGAGCGCAAGTGGGGGAGGGCAGAGAAAGAGGAGACACAGAATCTGCAGCAGGCTCCGGGTTCTGAGCTGTCAGCACAGAGCCCGATGCAGGCCTTGAACCCATGAGATCATGAGCTGAGCTGAATTCGGATGCTTAACCGACTAAGCCACCCAGGTGCCCCGAAAGCAGAAATAATTCTTAATTCTTCCCCTTGGCATCACATGTTCTCCATAACCTGGTCCCTAATTTCCAGTCTTCACAGACATGACTCTTTGCTCAAGCTGGCTCCGTTTCCTCTCTGGTTCCAGAAAAATGCATCCATTGCAACTCTGCTCTGGTTGCCCTCCCAGACTCGGGTCATCCTTCTCTCCCTTATTTGTCCATCCTGACGTTGCTCACATCTTCCAGCTTAACTGCAGCTTCCCCCCCCCCCCGCCCCCACCGGCTGCCTCCCCTTCTGCCTGCCTGCCGCACGAATAAGAATAATGGGATTTGGGGTCTGGGAGGCATGGATGGAGGAAAAAGAACTTGCAGAGCATCCTGAAATAGGAGTACACGTCCTTGAATTACGTCTTCTTTAGGAAGAAAATCTGGAGAGACAGAAGCAGAGGTATGGCCAAAAAGGTAGACTTACATTCTTGTCCATGACGCAATGCCTACTATGACAGCAGACTTACCTTCTTGCTGTAAACACCAATCAGCTGGATAAAATGTATGAAAAAGTGTTTTCAAATATTAGATACTAGGCGGTGCGGGATCATGGTTCCTGATAGGAGACAAATGAGATGAGCCCTAGGATTGCCCTGGGTTTCTACATGGAGACACTTTCTTGGTCATGGGTGCAAGGAAGGGGTACTCAAGCAGAGATAGTCATCTCTTGAGTTGAAGGGAGGCCAGAATATTGGAATTTTCCAGGCAGAGTATCAGAAAGAAGGAGTTCGTGTCCCTCGAGTCTTTAATTAAATACTTAAATTATATGCTTCTATAGGAAAACACTCGCCATCATCAGGCCAAGAAAACTACAAATCCTAAAACCGAACAGTTTCCAGAGCTCACACAGGGCTTGGAATTGCTTGAGTTATGACTAACTGAAAGAGAGAAACCTCTTTGAGCACCTGGATGGTTCACCGGACTCCAGGAGGATCATGCATTACCTAGTAGGTCTAAATTACTCCTAGCTGACTTCTTCTAATAAAGTTTAAAAACAAGCCTCGAAAGGTTAATAGCTGTTTACGTCTCTGCCAAAAGTAACTTCAACACCCTTTAAAGGAAGAGAACAAAATTCGGACATTCGACAACCTAATATTCACAATGACTAGGGTATTGTCAGGGTTAAGTAGTCAGAGTTCACCCAGAGAAGAATGAATAGGGGACTGTCGTCTCTCTATTATCCATCTATCTATCCACATATCACTCTATCCATCCTTCTTCCATCTATCCGTCTGTCTATCTATCATCTATCTAGTTGACCCTTGAACAATATGGGTTTAAACTGCATGGGTCCACTTCTACCCAGATCTTTTTTTATAAGTACAGTACATGATTATAAATGTAGTTTCTCTTACTTATGATTTCCTTAATAACGCTTTCTTTTCTTTAGCTTGCTTTATTGTAAGAATATTGTATATAACATATACAAAATACGTGTTCATCAGCTGTTTATATTATCGTTAAGGCTTCCAGTCAACTGTGGGCTATTAGTAGTTAAGTTTTGGGGGAGTCAAAAGTTTTATACAGACTTTTGACCCACAGGGAGTTGACGCCTCTAACACCTGTGTTGTTCAAGGCTCAGTGTATAAGAAATATATATGTGTGCCTTTCAGCTGGAACCACCATCTTCCAATAATTTGCCAAAATGACCAACATAAAGGGAAAGAGGAAAGGTACTTGCTCTCTGGACCTTTCAGAAAACATGGAATTGTTCCTTCTGCCACATACATGCAAATCTACAAAAAGATGATATTGTAGACATTGACCGAATGGGCGCTGTTCAAAAGGGAACGTTCCACAAATGTTACCACGGCAAAACTGGAAGGATCTACAGCGTTACCCAGCATGCTGTTGACATTGTTGAAAGCAAACAAATTAAGGGCAAGGTTCTTGCCAAGAGAATTAACGTATGTATTGAGCATATTAAGCACTCATAGAGCCGAGATTGCCTCCTGAAGTGTGTGAAGGAAAATTCTCAGAAAAAGAAGGCTGCCAAAAAGAAAGATACTTGGGTTCAACTGAGGGGCCAGCCTGCTACACCCAGAGAAGCACATTTTGTGAGAACCAAAGGAAAGGAGCCTGAGTTGCTGGAACCCATTCCCTACGAATTCATGGCATGATCAATGTGAAAGAAACAAACCAAAAAAAAAAACCCACAAAACCCCTCCAGACTGTAATAAAAAGAAAAGGAAAAAGAAAAACAAGAAATGTGTGTGTGTGTGGATTTATTAGAAGAGGGCTTACACAATTACGGGAGTTGGTTCAACAAACTTGAAGTCTGTAGTGCAGTCAAGAAGGAGAGAGCATGGCAGGCTGAAAGCAAGAGGAGGAAGAAAACAGCAGAGCACCTTCAGACCCAGTTGTTGTTTGGACTCTCTGAGTTCAGGGAGTTCTGAGCCCTCTTTTTTTTTTTTTTTAATTTTTTACAGAGCGCGAGCAGGGGAGGAACAGAAACAGGAGACACAGAATCCGAAGCAGGCTCCAGGCTCTGAGATGTCAGCACAGAGCTTGACATGGGGCTCGAACCCACGAACTGAGAGATCATGACCCGGGTGGAAGTCGGACACTTAACCTACTGAGCCACCCAGGCGCCACCCCCCCTTTTTTTTAATGTTTATTTATTTTTGAAGGAGAGAGAGACAGAGCTTGAGAGGGGAAGGGGCAGAGAGGGAGGGAGACATAGAATCTGAAATGGGCTCCAGGCTCTGAGCTGTCAGCACAAAGCCTTATGCTGGGCTCGAACTCACGAACTTTGAGGTCATGACCTGAGCCGAAGTCGGACGCTTAACCGACTGAGCCACCCAAGCGTCCCAATCTGGGCCCTCTTTTAAAGGTTTCGAAATGATAAAGTCAGGCCCATTTATCTCCATTTTATTAACTTAAAGACAACTGAATATGGACTTGAATCGCATCTGCAAAATTCCTTCAAAACAGCACCTAGATGTGTGTTTGATTGAATAATTTGGAGAAGGTGTGTGTATGTCTTACATAATCGTTGCTGCTTCCCTTTTATTCTCCATCTTCCAGGAGAGAATATGCTTTGTACCTTAACCTAATTGGAAACATACTCGAAAAATAATTCTGGAGACTATAGTTCAGCTTAGCCAACTTGACATATCACAAAGCCATCTTCAGCATCCATTAAAAAAAAAATAGTAGACATTCAATGAAGCAGGAAAATGGGACTCATAACCAGGAGAGAAATATAAATAGATCTAGATATTACAGAAATTGTGGAATTAATAGAAAAGGACTTTTAAAACTCCATAATAATCATACTTAAGATTTTTAAGGAGTACTTGGCTGGCTCAGTTGGTAGAGCATGTGATTCTTGATCTCAGGGGTCAGGAGTTCAAGTCCCACATTGGGAGCAGAGATTACTTAAAAAGTAAATAAATAAAACCACATTATTAGAAAAAATAATTTAAAGGAAAAACTGAAGTTAATGAGATAAAAAGAAGCCATTAAAGGAACCAAATGGGACATCTAGAGCAGAAAATTAAATATCCAGCATGAAAAATTTACCACATGGGCCTAAATATAGATTGGAGACTGCAGAAGAAAAAAATAAAAAACTTGCAGACATAGTAGTAGAAACTTTCAAAGTTGAAGCATGGAGAGGAAAAAAAGGCTGAAAAAAGGGACAGAGTCTCAGTCACTGTTAGGACAATATCCAGCGACCTAACACGGGCAGCCGGAGTTCTGAAAAGACAGTAGAATCAGAAAAATGGTTTGAAAAAACAGTCAAAAAATTTCCAAACTTCAAAGAAGCTCAACAAACACCAAGCAGAATAAATGCCACATTAAAGCACATCATAATCGGGGCGCCTGGGTGGCGCAGTCGGTTAAGCGTCCGACTTCAGCCAGGTCGCGATCTCGCGGTCCGTGAGTTCGAGCCCCGCGTCGGGCTCTGGGCTGATGGCTCAGAGCCTGGAGCCTGTTTCCGATTCTGTGTCTCCCTCTCTCTCTGCCCCTCCCCCGTTCATGCTGTGTCTCTCTCTGTCCCAAAAATAAATAAACGTTGAAAAAAAAAAAAAAAAGCACATCATAATCTAAATGATGAAAACCAGGAAGAAAAAGAAAATCTTAAAGAAACCAGAGGGAAAAAACGCATTAGATACAGGAGAACAAAAATGAGATCTATCACAGTATTTTTGTCAATAAAACTGCAAACCAGAAGATAAAGGAATGACTTTAGTGGGCTACAATAAAACAGACAAACAAACAAACAAAAAAAACCCCTTGAATTCTATATTGAGTCAAAATATTCTAAAGAAGTATAGATAAAATCAAGACATTTTCATATAAACAAGTTAAGATAATTCATTGCCAATAGACTAGCACTAAAGAAATCGTTTCCTCAGGCTGAAAGAAAATGATATTAGATGGAAACTCAGCTATATGCACAAAAAAAAAAATGAAGAGTGCTAAAAATATTAAATGAGTGAGTAAATCTAAGACGTTTGTCCTAGTTTTTAAATCTGCTTAAAAGAAAATTGAACCCAGAAGACTTTTGTTTTCAACCAAGATGGAATAATAGGGATTGGAGTTACTTTTTTTTTTTTTTTTTGGTCAGAAACAACCAGAAGCAAAAAAACAAAAAAAAAAACAACAAAAAACACTTCATAGGATATTGACACTCAGGCATCAAAGGCTAGTGTTCCCTGAGAATCAGGAAACAAATGAAATGATGCCCATAGATGTTGTCACTTAATTGCCTGAGGAAAATTTGATTGTAGGGCAGGGAGAGGGAACCCAAGTAAAGCTTGGTGAGCTCCTGAGTTACATATATGGAGCTGGGAACACAAGGAGAATTCATAGAATTCATAAGCCAGAGTATTGGAGATAAGAGAGCTTTCACACAGTGAGAATTCCAGAGATCTGCAGAAGGTTCCCCTAAAAGATCCAGCTAAGTATTGATTAGCTCATCTGTGTGGAGAAACTGTCTAATGCTGAGAAAAGAATCACTTAAAAGAATTAGTCAGAACAGTCCTTGGTATTCATACCAGGCCCAGGAATCGTGCCTGTTCCCACAAGCCGGAATAGAAAGTCTCTTAATTCATGGGGCCTTAAGTAGAGTACTTTGAGATTTTGCCTCAGTACTGGAATAAAATTAGACTCAGATTAAATTCTATTCCAGTGTTGCCTAACAACGCTTAAAAGCAAAAGTCAAAAGGATAAAGCTATTACCAAGTAACTTGCCCATATCCCAGAACAAAGCTCAAGAATATTTATAAGATTAAAAAAAAAATTATCCGGCAGGCAAAATTCACAATGTCTGGCAAAACTTACCAGACATGCACAGAAACAGAAGTATGCGACTCATAATGAAAAGAAAATAAATTGAAAGTGACCCAGAAATGACTCAGAAGATAGAATTAGTAGAAGAGACCATTAAAACAATTATTAGGACTGTATTCCATATGTTTAAGAAGCTAGAAGAAAGATTAAGCATGATAAGTAGACCTATACAAAAAAGGCCCAAATTAAAATTGTACAGTTGGAAAACTAGAAATAAACTGAAATAAACAATATACTGAAAGAGATCAGAAAAGATTAGCAATTGCAGAAGAAAAGATTAAGAACTAGAAGACATAGCAAGAAGAAACCAAAAACAAAAAGTCCAAAAAAATAAAAAAGACAGAGCCACAGTGAGTTGGGGCACAATTTTATGTGGCCTAAAATACGTGAGATTGGAGTTACCAAAGGGAGGAGGAAACCAACAAAATAGCTGAAGAAATAATGGTCAAAGTCTTTCCGAATGTGATGAAAGCTATATACTCATAGCTAGATCAAGGACATTTAATGAACTCCAAGTAGAAGAAATATGAAGAAACTACACCAAGGCACATAATAATAAAATTGCTTAATACCAGAGATAAAGATAAAAATCTTAAAAGTAGCCATAGATAAAGGACACATTACATATAAAAGAACAAAGATAAGGATGCCAACAGCTTTCCCATTGGAAACCAAAAGCTAGAATTTAGAAGAGCAACATCTTTAAAGTGCTGGAAAAAAAAAACAAAAAAACTCAGCCTAGAATTCGTCACTCAGCATAAATATCTTTCAAAAAAGAATGTGAAATAAAGACACTTTTAGATATTCAGACATACAAAAGCTGAAAGAACTCATCCAGTCAACTGGCACAGTGAGAAATGTTAAAGGAAGTCCTTCAAGCAGAAGTAAAATGATACAAGATGAAAACTTGGATCTATACCAAGGAATGAAGAACACTGGTTGTGGCAACTACATAAAGACATATGTTACATGTTTTAATTGTTTAAATTGCTTTAACAATAATTTAATGTTTAAACCAAAAATAATAATGTATTTTGGGCTTATAACACGTGTAGTCGTAAAATGTATGACAATAGCACAAAGCCAAGGGAGGGGGGAATGGCAGTGCACTAATGTAAGATATTTATACTGTATGTGAAATGATACAACATCACTTGAAGTTAGGCTGTGGTAAAAATAACCACTAAAAGAATGCAACAAATAGTTATATTTAATAAGCCAACAAGAGAAATAAAATGAATCGTTAAAAAATACTCAATCCAAAAGAGGACAGAAAAAGAGGGAAAAAAGAACAGAAAACATATGGTCAAATAAACATCATACAGCAATACTAAGAATCACACTAAATGTCAATGGTTTAAACAGCTAATTAAAAGGCTGAGATTGTTAGCTTAAGATCAAACTACCTGCTATCTACAAGTAACATACATTAAATTAAAAAGATGTAATAGACCATAAGTGAAAGGATTGGAAAAATAATACTATGCTAACACGAATCAAAGAAGGCTGGAGACAAAGCAGATTTCACAGCAAAGAATACTGCCTGAAATAAAGACAGTAATTTCAAAATGATAGAGGGGTCAAGTAATCAAGAAGACAACATTCCTATGTTTTTATGAACCTGCTAACAGAGCCACAAAATACACGGAGCAAAATTGATAGAACCACAAAGAGAAATAAACAGATTCACAACTCCAAAGATTGAAAACTTTTTCAAAAAATTCATTTAAAAAGTAGATTTAAATTCAGTAAGGCTAGAGAAGACTTGAACAATATAGACTTACCTGACTTAATTGACATTTAGAGAACACTCAGTGAGTGCTGAATGCACATTATTTTTAGGTACATATGAAACATTTATACATTATGGGGCGTATAACTAATCTCAATAAAGCTGAAAAGATTCTACCATCATTTTTATTTATTTTATTTTTTAAGTAATCTCTATGGCCAACACAGGGCGCAAATTCATGACCCTGAGATCAAGAGTCAAGTGCTCTACTGATGAAGCCAGCCAAGTACCCCTGAAAAGATTCTAAATAACCGTAAAGGAATTCAATTATAAACCCAAACCAGAAAATATCTCAAAAGATGCATAAATATTTGTAAATGAAATAACACACTTCTAAATAGGCCATGGGTCCAAGCAAAAGTCAAAAAGGAAACTAGAAAATTATTTTGAACTGAATGGCATTCAAAATGCGACATATCAAAATTTGTGAGTGAGCAGAAAAGAAAGAAAAGAAGTTAGTAAAATCAGAGTGGAAATAAGTGGAAAAGGAAGTGGAAAAACATTAGAGAAAATAAATATGACTAAAAGCTGGTTTTTTGAGAACAGCAATAAAATTGATAAATCTCTTGCTAGATTGGTCAGGAAGAGGGAAGACACAATCAACGAGAGAGAAGAAAAAGAGGTGATTTCACAGATACTAAAAGGACAATAAAGAGTATTATGAAAAATTTGTAACAGTAAATTGACAACTTCTATAAAACCCCAAAATTCCACAAGAAGACAGAGATAACCTATGTAGCCTTACATATATTAAAGGAATTGAATTTGTAGTTAAAACCTTTCTTACATGTTTTCATAAAGAAAACTCCAGTCCCAGAAGGATTAACTGGTGAATTCTAACTTAAGGAAGAAATAATGCCAAATCCAACCAACTTCTTCCAGAAAACTCAAAAGGAGGGAATAGTTGTCAATTCCTGCTATAAGGTCAGCATTGCTGTTGTTTCAAAACCAGACAAAGAAAGTACAAAAGGCAAAACTAATGACCAGTATTCCTCATACACATAGGTGAGGAAATTCTTAAAATTTAGCTTGAAAATCCAATTCAAAAATGTGTAAGATTTATAAAAAGTCCAGTGTGCCACAGCCAAATGAGATTTATTCCGGGAATGCAAGGTTGGTTTAAAACTTGCAAATCATTTAAAGCAACTCCCCCCATAAATAGACTAAAAAAGAATACCATACGCTTATCTCAATAGATACAAATGACAAAATCCAACATTCCTTAGTGTTACAAACTTCCTCAAAGTGATAGTGTATGGAGCTAGTTTTCTGTTGATGTGTAGCAAATTAGCACAAACTCAGAAACTTAAAATGCCACCATTTATTACCCAACACTCTGTAGATCAGAAGTCAGAGGGGTGCCTGGGTGGGTCTGTCAGTTAAGCATCCACCTTTGCCTCAGGTCCTGATCTCGCGTTCGTGAGTTCGAGCCCCACATTGGGCACACTGCTGTCCGCACAGAGCCCACTTCAGACCTTCTGTCCTCTCTCTCTGCCCCTCTTTTGCCCTCTCACTCTCTCTCTCTCTCTCTCTCTCTCAAAAATAAACATTAAAAAAAAAAAGAAGAAGTCAGAGCGGGCTGGCATAGATTCTCTGCTCAGAATCTCACATTCACAGTATTGGCTGGGCAGGGGTCTCATCTGGAGGCCCTGAGGAAGAATCTACTCACTTTCAAGCTCATTCAGGTTGTTGGCAGAACCCAGTTTTAAGTTTTAGGTTAAAGGTATGAGATTTATGTTTCTGGTAGCCTGGGTCTGCCATCAACTTCCCAGGGCCCACATTTCTTCTCAATGGCCCCTTCCATCTTCAAAGCAGCAATCACGTGTCAAGTTCTCACTCATACTTTGGATCTGTCTGACTTCCCTTTCTATCAACCACAGAAAGGTATCTGACTTTTTAAAAAGATTTTTTTTTGTTTTGTTTTTAGAGCAGCTTTAGGTTCACAGCAAAATTGAAGGGAGGATACAGAGATTTCCTATATATCCCCTGCCCCACACATGCACAACGTCTCCCGTTTTCAACATCTCCTACCAGAGCATCTCCTATCAACAGCCCCTACCATTATCTACATTCCCTACATTTGTTACAATTGATGAATCTGCATTGGCACATCATTAGTCCATTGTTTACCTTATACTCACTCTTGGTGTTGTACATTCCATGGGTGTGCACAAATGTGTAATGATATGTACCCATCATTATAATATCATACAGAATATTTTCACTGCCCCAAAAAAGTCCTCTGTTCTCTGCTGATTTATCCCTCCCCTTCACCCTAACCCCAGGCAAATACTGTTGTCTTTTTTTAAATGGTTTCCATAGTTATGTATCTAAGAATGTCACATTGTTGGAATCATACAATAAGTAGCCTTTCCAAATTGGCTTCTTTCACTTAGTAATATGCATTCAAAACTTACTCCATGTCTTTTTCAAGGTTTGGAGAGCTTGTTTCTTTTTAGCACTGAATAATATTCCATTGTCTGGATGTACTACGGTTTATTTACACCTTCACCTACGGAAGGATATCTTGGTAGTTTCTAAGTTTGAGCAATTATGGATAAAGCTGTTATAAACATCTGTGGGCAGGTTTTTGTGTGGACATAAGTTGTCAACTCCTTTGGGTAAATACCAAAGAGTGCAATTGCTGGATCATATGTTAAGAGTATGTTTAGTTTTGTAAGAAACTGCTAAACTGTCTTCCAAGGAGACTGCACCATTTTGCATTGCCCTCAACAATAAATGTGAGTTTCTGTTGCTCCATATCCTTCTGAGCATTTGTTATTATTAGTGTTCCTAATAATAGGATTTAGGCCATTCTAATGGATGTGTAATGGAATCTCGTCATTTTAATTTTCATTTCCCTGATGACATGATGTGCAACATTTTTTTACATGCTTGTCATCTGTATATCTTCTATGATGAAGTGTCTGTTAAGGTCTTTGACCCATGGACGTCTCTAATTTTAAGGGCTCCTGTGATTATTAGATAAGCCCACAGATAATCTCCCTCTTAAGGTCAACTGTGCCATATAACATAACCACACACAACAACACGTAACGACACATAACAAACATAGCAACATGTAACAACACATAACAACACATAACACATAACAGCACATAACACATAACATAACAATGTAACATAACATAACATAACATAACATAACATAACATAACTGTGGGAGGGATATCTTATCCTATTCACAGGTTCCAGGGCATGGGAGTAAATGAAGACTATCCAAATGAGAACAAACAAAAGCTACTTCTTTAGCACTTGCAAGGGAGGCAGACACTATCATTTGCATTTAGCAAACACTCAAAGTCAGGCTGGGGAGGTGGAAGGCTTTGTAGTGGAAAAAGAGAAGGCTTAGGGTATGTCCTGGTTGGACAAACTGTAGGAAAACTGGAAGTGGGCTAAATAGAAGCAGGACATGTTAGGGGAGCACATTTGGCTTTCTGTTATTGTTCTTTTTTTTTTTTTTTAAGTTTATTTATTTATTTTGAGAGAAAGAGAGTGGGCGAGGGGCAGAGAGTGAGAATCCCAGCACCGTGCCCTATGTGGAGTTTGAACTCACAAACTGTGAAGTCATGACCTGAGCGGAGACCAAGAGTCAGATGCTTAACCAACTGAGCCACCCAGGTGCCCCTCTCTTATTGTTCTTAAGCTGGAAGTGGGAAATAATTAGGGAAGCTGGCAGTTATTGGCCAAGGGCTGACTGTTTGGGGCTAGTTGCTGCAGAAGTTGTGGGTCAGAGTTCTACTTTTATACATGGTCTGACCATTGTCAGTTTGTATATTCAATTTTTCAAAGGATTAGGAGGACTATCTATCTTTGGGGAGCCATTTTTAGACATTCTACCTACTGTCGGTATCTATGAAAAACCAACAACTAATATCAAGCTTAACGGTAAAAGATTGAACGCTTTCCCCTTAATATCAGGAACAAGACAAGAATGTTTGTTCTCTCCACTCTATTCAGTAGGATACTGTAGGTTCTAGCCTGTGCCATAAGGCAAGAAAAAGAAATAAATGATATCCAGATTGGAAAGAAGGAAGTGAAACAATCTTTAATCTAAGATGACATGATCTTTTCTGTAAAAAAATCCCATGAAATCTTTAAGAAAGCTACTACAGCTGATAAGTGAGTTCAGCAAGGTTGCAGGACACAGATCAATATATAAAAATTAATTGTGTTTCTATATACTAGCAACAAACAAATTAAAAGACAATATGAATTACAATAGCATTAAAAACTGAAATACTTAGGAATATATTTGACAAACTCTACATAAGACATCTCAAAACTACAAAACATTGCTATAAAAATTAAATATGACCTAGTAAATGAAGAGCTTTACCATATAAATTGATCAGAAGGTTAGCTATTATGATTTCAATTATCGCCAAATTGATGTATAGATTAAAGGCAATCCAAACAGAATTTCAGACGGCTTTTTTGCTAGAGATTGAAAAGCTTGTTTTAAAATTCACATGGAAATGCAAAGGACCATGAATAGCTAAAACAACTTTGAAAAAGAAGAACAAAGTTGGAAACTTCACACTACTCAATTTCAAGACATTGTATTGCTGTTGTTTCTTAATTTTTTAGTGTTTATTTATTTTTGAGTGAGACAGAGACAGAGTGTGAGTGAGGGAGAGGCAGAGAGAGAAGGAGACACAGAATCTGAAGCAAACTCCAGACTCTGAGCTGTCAGCACAGAGCCTGACATGGGGCTCGAACCCATGAACCGTGAGATCAGGACCTGAGTTGAAGTAGGACGCTTAACCCACTGAGCCACCCAGGTGCCCCGCATATATTGTTACAGGAAAAAGGACAGTGGGTTTTGGTGCCAAGATAGACAAAAAGATCAATAGGATACAATAGAATCCAGAATCAGGCACCTATATATATGGTCAACTGATTTTTGACAATGGTTTAAAGGCAATTTAGTAGAGAAATTATAGTCTTTTTAACAAATGGTGCTGGAACAATTGGATATCCATATGCAAAAGAGATAAAAAAAGAAGCAAAAATTGGAAGAACTAAATGAGAGAAACAGACAAATCTACAATTATAATTGGAAATTGTAATACTCCTCTCTCAGTAATTCATAAAACATGTAGACAGAAAATGAGTAAGGAAATAGAAAAATTGTCAACCTTTTCAGCCAACTTGACTTAACTAAAACTGTGAAAATTAATAAAAAGAAAACTCATTTAGAACGGCACCAGGAGGCTAACAGGGGGAGCTTTCATGCCCAGCACTTATTTACTTATGCCCAGTAAATCCAAGAGGAGGAGACAGATGTTGTAAGTCAATAGTACTATTTTAGCAGCAGAAGAAAGATTTCTTCCTACCCTGGCAACAGCCCAGCCAATTAGAGAGAGTCACAGCTCAGCCAATGAAAAATGGCTATACTTTGAACTCCCAGTTTACTCCAAAGGACTTTTAGCTTATAACAGTCCCTCCCAACTCCCCTTTACCTCTATAAAAGAGCATTTCTTTCCTTTGTTCTCTGGGACTTGCTTTAGGTTTAGCCGTAGCTTGCTTGTTCTGGATTGTAATTCTCAGCTATTCTTGAATAAACCCATGTTTGTTGGTAAAAATAACAGGAAGTTTTATTTTGAAGGTTAAAAAAGCTTATAACGTTCAATAGTGGAGCCCACATTGTTTTCATGGGCACATTGTACGTTCACAATAGACCATATGTTAGATCATGAGAATTAAATTAGAGATTAACTTAGAAATCAGTAATGGAAAGATGATTGAAAAACCCCAAATATTGGAAATCGGACAACACATTGTTAAATAATTCACAAGGCAAAGAAGAAATCACAAGAGAAATTAGGAAATATTTTGAAATGACTACTAATGAAAACATATAAAAATGTGTGGAATGCACAGTTTATAAAGGGAAACTTATAGCTTTCAATGCTTATATTCCACCTTAAGAAGCTAGAAAAAGAAATTAAGCGCAAAGTAAGGAGACAGAAAATAATTAAGGTAAAAGCAGAAATCAATGAGATAGAAAATTAGCAAATAGAGAAATCAATAAAACCAAAAGTTGTGTTGTTAAAATGATCAGTAACACTGACAAGTCTCTAGTTAGAGTGACCAAGGGGGAAAGAGTAGATGCAAAATATCAGGAATGAAAGTGGGGAATACTAGGGCTCCTACAATCTTGAAAACGATACGAAGGGAATATTATGAACAATACATTTATTATGACAATAAATTTGATCACTTAGGTGAAAAGCACAAATCTTAAAACTACCAGAGTCAGCTCAATAAAAAATAGAAAATTAGAATGATTTGAATTCATCATTAAAACCTTTCCTTAGAGAGTCACCTGTGTGGCTCAGTCAGTTGGGCATCTAACTCTTGATTTCAGCTCAAGTCATGATCCCAGGGTCGTGGTATGGAGCCCCACATCAGGCTCTGTGCTGAGCATGGAGTCTGCTTAAGTTCTCTCTCTCCCTCTGCCCCTCTGCCCCACTCTCTCTCTCTCTCAGATAAAACAAACAAAAAACAAACAAACAAAAAACTTTCCTTAGGGGTGCCTGACTGACTCAGTTGGTAGAGCGCATGACTTAATCTCAGGGTTGGGTATGGAGCCTACTTTTTTTAAAAAAATCTTTTTAAATCTTTATTTATTTTTGAGAGAGAGACAGAGTGTGAGCAGGGGAGGAGCAGAGAGAGAGGGAGACACAGAGTCTGAAGCAGGCTCCAGGCTCCGAGCTGTCAGCACAGAACCCGATGCGGGGCTCGAATCCACGAACTGTGAGATCATGACCTGAGCCAAAGTCGGACGCTCAACCGACTGAGCCACCTAGGCGCCCCTGGGTTCGGATGATTTTAGAGGCAAATTTTTACTAAACCTGACACAACAAAAAAAATCTTTATCCAGTGGTTTAAAGCTGTTATTGCCATGTCTTCTGGTCTGTATATTTTCTCATGAGAAATCAGCAGAATTCCTATGGTTATCCTTTTGTATGTAATATCTTAGTTTCCCTGGCTGCTCTCAAGATTTTCTTGGTTTATAGCAATTTATTTTTGGTTACAGCAGTTTGACTATGATGTATCTATGCATGATTTTCTTACACTTATTCTGTCTGGGTTGTCTGTTCTCTTATGTTTTGTTCTACTCCTTAAATTTTAATTTCTGTTGCCCTCTCCTTTGTTTCTGACATAGACTGGAAGTGTCAGGAGTAGGGGTGGGTGGGTAGGAGGCGTACATGACCTCTTCTCCACTTATTCCTCAATGTACATCATCAGTTCCAATCCTTGGGCTGATGACAGTGTTTGTCTACTTCATAAGCAGAAACCCAGTTCAGGCCAACCTGTCCACTCCTGGCACACCATAGACTTCCTGGTAACAGAGCAGGTCTATGTGCCCAGCCCAATGTGCCCAAAGCTTCACTACAACTTGGATGGATTCCTAAGCTGAGCCAAAAATATTCTGGTTACCGATGGAAAGCATTTCATAGCCATGCCGTTGTGCATTCTGAAGCATCAAAGACCTTTTGAATGGGCCCTGGTGAAGGAGGAATATCTCCCAGGCAGTTTAGCTACTGACAAAATCTAGCAGTCCCTGTGGGGAAGTGGGGATTCCATGGCTCTGCCCATTAGGTGATCTATAAAAGCCCACTCAAGGGCCTGAATATGGCCTGTGGGACCTCTAATTCCTGGTCCTCACCCCACATTGCCACTGGTAGGTCATAAGCCCAGGCCAGTAACAAGACTGGGGAGTCCAAAGGATTACTACCTTAGTTTCAGGCCCTGTAATTTGAATCAGTAATTGGCAATTCTGGATTGGTAGATGTTTTCCCCAAGATGGCAGCACGCCTAGTCATGGACATTTACTGTTGTCTTGGGCTCCTGTCTATTTAGGACCTTTAAAATGTCTACTAGCTACTGATGATGTTTGTGGGTGACAGTGGGGTTTGTGGGGGCCAGAGCCAACGACCAGGACAGAATTCTTGAAGACATCTTTGGTGCAAAAGGTGAATTCTTGAAGACGTCTTTAGTGCAAAAGGTGATTTTATTAAAGCACAGGGACAGGACCCGTGGGCAAGGAGAGCTGCCTGGGGACCCTGAGGAGAGACTGGTTTTATACTATGGAGTCGGGGGAGATAAAGTCCAGGGGAAGTTTCCAATGAGACTTTCATATGCTAAAGAAGACTCCAGGATAGTGGAGGCCTAGTTATGGTCAGGCTAAGGTTGTTTTTCCCCCTAGCAAAGTATTAGCATTAAGATAGTAGAGAGTTGCTGGAGAAACATCTTGCTCTGCCTGCCTCAAGTATTTGTCAATGGGCTGCAGGTTATAAGGAAATTTAATTTTATCTGCCGTTTCCTTCTGTCTTTGTTTCCCACATTAGCTATTATTTGGGATAGCAGGGTTCCCAAGCTCAACAAGTGTCAACAGAGGCTTGCCATCCCTTGTATGGGATTTCACCAGGGAATGCAATGTGACGGCTAGTTAGCAGAACTCAATGTTCTTTATTCCCCCACCTGGTTTCCACTACTTTGCTTTTGTTAACTTATAGTATAGAGTTTACTTTTGTAGAAGCAAATCCTGCCATTTGTGAGCCTGGAGGACATTATGCTAAATGAAATCAGCCAGATATAGAAAGACAAATACTTCATTATCTCACTTACATACGGAGTCTACGAAAGTAGAACTCATGAAAGCAGAGAGTAGAATGGCTGTTACTAGGGCCTGGGCGGTGAGAGAAATGGGAACATGTTGGTCAAAGGGTACAAACTTGCACTTATATAGGATGTGTAAGTTCTGGAGATCTCATGTGCAGCGTGATGACTATACATCTCATGTGCAACATTATGACACTATACTGTGTACCTGACATTTGCTAAGAGAATAGATCTTAAGTGTTCTCACGTGCCTGCTCAAGCACACACATGGTAATCACGTGAGGTGATGACTGTGTTAATTAGTTTGATTGTGGAGATCATTTCACAATTTATAGATACATCAAAACATCACATTTCACTCCTTAAATATACACAATTTGTACTTGAAAATTATACCACAATAAAGCTGGAAAAAAAGGAAGTTTATTTTTAAAAATTTGTTAATGTTTATTCATTTTTGAGAGACAGATTGTGAGTGGAGGAGGGGCAGAGAGAAAGGGAGGCCCAGAATCTGAAGCAGGCTGAGCTGTCAGCACAGAGCCCGACGCGGGGCTCAAACTTGTGAACGGCGACATCATGACCTGAGCTGAAGTTGGACGCTCAACTGACTGAGCCACCCAGGCATCCTAGAAATTTGCTTTTGTGATGAGTGCTTATTATTTCAAGAAAGCTCTGTTAGTAACTGAGTTAGTTGGGAAAACTGTTGTACCAAGAATCCAGGGAAGGCCTTCAGTGAGACTGCCTTTAGGCTGTGCAGAGCAGGGGCAGGTCTGGGACAAGATGGGATGGAAGTGAGCCTTCCCCGCATTCTCTGGGGACTTTCTCCTAGGCTCTTAGCCTCAGCACCACCACGTCGTCTGGGTTGTGCCTCCCTTTGGTAACCTTTCCCTTCAAGAGTGGGTGGGGGTGGGGCAGATGGGGACAAAGTCTCAGCTGCTGCTTAAAGCACCCCAGACAATTAACGGGCAGCTCCAGCTGGTGTCTTGAAAAATGGATTGAAATCTTACACCATTTTTTTCTTACGATTGAATTGATTTTGGCATCCACTTCTGGAGTTACTCTAGTTTTTAAGAAAATGTTCATCCGCAATGTCAAGGACCACTCGGGCACAGCAGGTTGTGTAATGCAGGTCAGGACCAGGGACAGCTCCAGAGCCTGCTACAGTGGGGAGGCTAGCTTCTGAGAAGCCCATCTATGGACACCATCTTGCACCCCGAGAGGATTTCTCAATGAGTGTAAGTCTTCTCTGAGCAAGCTCAAGGAGCCCTTGGCCCACCCTGAAAGAAAAGGGATGAGGGAGATGTCTTCTGCTCTGATCATGAATCTTTAGACCGTGCAAAAAGATTATGCTGGTGGTCAACAAAGCACGAATTCTGAGTGCATTTGACAATACTGTCTCAGACACTCTTCCTTCACCTCTATGCTTCATTTCAGGCTCCACTCTTTCAAACTCTGGCTTCCAACCATCTTTGCTTTTCCAGGCTCGACTTGTAGGACTCCCTTAGATAATGGCTTATAGTCATTATCTTTTCCTTCCTACTTTTTGTTACTATAGATAACATCTGGCCAGGTGCCATCCTCAATAGGCTCCTCGCAGTGTTGCTTTGCCAACACTCTGTCCAGGCTTGCCAGGACTGCCCCACGGGGAGGTGTGGGGCAGAGGGGGTCAGCTTAGGCCAGGAAAGCGTTTGCAGGTGAGGAGGTGATGATGGTGAACTAAATGCCACCAGCAATCTCCAATCTTTCCTGAGATGGGAGACTGAGCAGCTTCCACTCAAGAGACTTGAGGACAGCAGGCTACCAGGAAGACCAGAATCCAATTAACGAATATGGTGCCGAGGTATTTTGCAAGGACTCCGATGATACAGGCTAGTTCGTCTAGGACATCATGGAGGATCAAGAAGGCATGGTGGAGGACCTTAATGATCAGCACTGGGAGCATGGACAGGAAGGGCACCGATAATCATCTGGGGTAGCATCTGGGTAGACAGTGGATGACAACAGCATGAAAGGCTTGGCAGGACTGGCTGGTATAGATGGAGATGTCAGATAATACTAAGGCCTTGAGGAAGCCAATGGCCTTGGTGAAAAGTTACCTTCAGCAGGGGACTATGTAATCTTGGAGGCTTCAGTCTCCAGGGGTCAGAACCGGAGACAGACATAGTAAGTATAAGGCAAGACCAATTTTTTAAGGGGTTTTTGCTCTGGTGATGGGGAGAGGGTGTCGGACATCCCTCAGGACACTCATCGTGTAATAGGCCGATCTGCACTGCGTACAGCCCAATGAGGAATCCTCCCCATTGCACTGTAGAAAAGAGGAAAAGAAACAATTCCAAGAAAGTCAACGGCAAGAGGAATTTTCCTCCTACACATCTACAAGCTGGAAACTGGCTACATCCCAGAGACGCAACATTTCCCCACTAGGTCGTTTTGTTCTTCTGTGGAGTTACTTGCCTGAGCAAATGAGTCGGAGGTCTCCGAGGGGACTGGCCTCCATCTGTTGTTTCTATGTATTTTAAAAGGGAAATTGATGATGGGTAGACTGGGCTCTCTCTCATCCCTGGAGACAAAGCTGAAGTATTCTTATCCCAGCACTCTGCTCTCAGGTTTTCCTATCTAGAAGGGTTCAAGACCTTTTGGCTTTGGTTTGATTTTCTAACCTTACCTATCATATTTTTTTTTTTTAACTAATGAAACTCCTTCTTCAAGTCATAGCTAACAAAGAATCATAATACATGAAACAAAAAAACCTCAGAATTTTATTAGCATATATTTATTTTATAACTTCACATTTATAACATTTTACTTTGTATATTGTCAATAATTGAGAACAATGAGGCGGTTTTTATGACTACAAGAAACCATCAAATCAGGGTGTACTGGATGACAAATGTTATCACTTTGGTGAGCAGTATTAAAAAAAATTATAACTTAGGACGAAATGATCACCAATGGTAACTTTAAAAAAAAAATGCTTTTCTTACAATCTCAGGATATTCTTCAGTTAAAGTTTGCCACAAATCAGAAAGACTAATTGATTGTTTCAAAGTCAAATCACTAACAATAGTCTTTAACAATGGCTGGGATACTTATCACAAAGATAACAGACAGCAAGCACTCAAACGTAGCTAAAATGGTTCCTAACGCAATGTCGTCACAACTGACTGACAGATTCCGTACTTACTTGTTACGGCACAACTCTTAGAATAAAGAGAGCATGCATTGAACAGACAGGAAATATCATGAAAATCATGGGTCTTAACGCATTAAAGGCTTTCTGTGTTCCAGACATCATGCTAAGTGATTCAAAGGCATTATGTCATCTGAGCCTAACGACAACCCTATTCTATTATTTTCCCATTTTCCTGATGAGGAAACTGATGTTCAGAGAAGGTGAGCAATTGTTCTTTGTATACAAAAAGCTATCGTGACGCTAGAGATCAACTAGCATTTTTTTTTAACGTTTATTTATTTTTGAGGCAAAGACAGAGCATGAACGGGGGAGGGGCAGAGAGAGAGGGAGACACAGAATCCGAAACAGGCTCCAGGCTCTGAGCTGTCAGCACAGAGCCCGATGCGAGGCTCGAACTCACGGACCGCGAGATCGTGACCTGAGCCGAAGTCGGACGCTCAACCGACTGAGCCACCCAGGCGCCCCGAGATCAACTAGCATTTAACGGAATGGTGCTCATTTATGCTCTACTGGGGCACACTACGTCACGGGACATGCACGGACGTGACTTAAACACCTGTGAGGTGCCATCACTTCCTTAATCTATGAACGCTTAAGAGAAGTCCAGCTATGTGCTCAGATGTCACAAGGGGACCTTACTTCCATGGTCTGCACAAAATGAGTCCATCTGGAAACAGAAGTGAGCCCGTGGCTGGGTGCCAGTGTGTGAACATTTGGGTATCAACACACTTGAGTCTACCTGTTTTCTAGTAGAGATCGGGAGAGTTTAAAGTACATGTTAAAGGTGGACAGGCTGAAAAATCTCTGCAGAACCGTAGAGCACAATTTGAAAGCCACCATCACAGCGGACAGAGGGTTAGCAAGAGGCAGAGAGTTCCGGACTTGTGGCTCGGCTCTGCCACTGCTTAGCGTTTCGATCCCGAGAACCCCACTCGACTCATCTGAGCTTCGTTTTCTTTCTCTTTCAGAAAGAGCAAAATTATACCATAAGGGGTTCCCGGGCACATTAAATGAGATGTGTGTAAACCAGCCGGCACATAATAGACCCTCAATAAATACAGGCTCCTTTCCCCTCCTCTTTCCCTTTGGTCGCCCCTAAAAATCTTTTCCAACCAGAATGGTCTGCTCGCTGAATCCAAACGCGGCCTGCACACCCTCCCTCGCAGGCAGCCTTCCTGTAGCGTCTGCCCTTTCTCGAAGGTGCTTCTCTCACACCATAGCTCTCTCTCTTGAAGGCAGGGATTGGGCTGAGTCGTCTGTGTCTCGAGGGCCTAACACAGTGCCTGGAACCGGCCATCCGACACACGGCAGAGAAGTGGAGGAGTGCTTCCCGAGCGAAGAAAGAAAGACACATAGCAGTGGGGGTGGCCGTATTCATTTGGTAGTGGCACTTCCACAGGTGCCGTGACTGACACCCGGGATTATCGAGCGTCTCACATGCCGAGGCCATGTCCTCGGTGAGCCGGTGAGCTCGCTCCGAGAGCATGGCCCAGGCTTTCGGGGTTACGATTCTCACCTCCGTGAAGAGTGCCTCACACCGCTGGCTACTCAGAGGGGATGTGCTGATTTGAGGAAGGAACACAGCCGAGGAGTCAAAGGGGTCAGAGGTTCAACAGATTACAAAAGGTGTTCTCTTCCTGCATCACTTCTTTCTTCTGCGGTATGGGTGCACGACTTTGGTCTATTTGGGAAACGGGAAATGTCGCGGGTTCCTTCAGGCTTCCTATTCCTTACTTGGAACTTCGTCCTTTATTAATAATCTACGTAGGGCCCAAGAAACTCTCTGGTATTTTTTCTTAGAAAGAAGAATCAAGACCTGACGCCGAGGCCTCGGACAAAAATAGCCACGTGGTCTCAGCGGGGTACAGCAAACCTCCCCGGGGCGCACTGGCTGTGGGTCCCGCCCTGAGATGGTTTTTAGTCCTCTGCCTCGTATCCCAGGACCCATAGCCATCCCCTTCATCTGGCTCTTCAATATTCTCGTTTTCAAAAGAGGCCTCTTCCTCCTCTTCCTCCCGGATCACCTTCATTAACTCGAGGAAGCTGGGAGGCGGCCCTTGATCTTTCAGTTCCCTCAGCCTGCACCAAAGGACTTCGCTGAGGCTGGCCCCGGCCATGACCTGCTCCAGGCGGACCTGATCTGCGATATTCCTGGGGATGGCGCGTTTCTCCACGGCGCGCCGGAGCAGGGTTTCTAACCGCAACACGTAGGCGGAGACCTTCTCCCCCTCCTCCTGATACGTCTTCAGGTATTTCACCTGGGAGGTCCTGCGGCTCTCCAGGCTTCCAAACACTTGCTTAAACGCCTCCAAACACTCTTCCACGCTTATGGCTGCATTGTCTGCCTGCACTATATGCATGAGGTCCAGGGCAGGGCCACGCAGGCTTTCCATCAACCACCTTTTCTTTTCTGCCTCTGCTACCGGCCACTCTTTGACGATCTCAGTGGCCTGTTCCAACCAGATTTCAAAGGGCTCTTCCTCTGGGGCGGGCACGGCGCTCCCCGAGAATACTCTCAGTTTCCGGTATCTCATGGGTAGCAGGGGCTGAGGGGCATGAGCTATCGCCTGTCCCAACACGTGAGCCAGTAACTCTGGGGACACGCAGGGCACCGTGGCTGGAGACAACCCCTCGTGCCCGAGGGCTCGGAACATACCGGAGACTGTCTGCCCCTCTTTTTCCAGAAAGAGGTTCAGTCGTTCCAGAAATTCAGTGTCCTGGTTAGGGGTCTTAAAGATCACTTTCCAGACACCCCCCTTTCCCTGAACCTCACTGGGGATCACCGAGACATCGGTATCCTCCATAAGCTCTAGTAAGACAGCATTGGCATTGTCCTGCTTCCTGAATATTTTGCCGAGCAGCCTATACCTGCCCAGAGACTTTAAAGTCTCCTGGAGAACCCCTTGAATCTCAGCCTCATCACAGTCCACTGGTATCCCCAGAACCATCAGCGATTTCTGATCATCCACGCTCATTATCCTGCACCAGTCCTCTAACAGTGCCAGCGCCATCGTCCGAGTATTTGCTCCAACTCTGGGGGTACCGATTAGTTTGTGGTGTGGACAGGCACTGCCTATCAGGACTCAGAATATCCTGGCTCAGCTCCTGAACTTGCACCCCACCAGGGAATGGGTCCCAGGCCACCCCAACAGCGGCCCCAAAGTCTTCTGGACCAATCACCCTTACTTGCCCGGGGGCAAGAACTCAGCTAGGACAGCATCACTGCCTGTGGCTCTGCAGTCCGGTGGCCGCTGATGCTCTCCCCGACGCTGGCAGCCACACGGTGGCACTGACCCTTCTCCGACTGCCCGAGGCACCTGCAAGAGCTGCTTTTGTGACTCCCCCAGTTTCTGCTGCCTCTCCTCACCTCTCCTTTTGCTAGCTAGCGGGGTAAGGCCTCCACTCTGGCACCCAGAACTCCCGGAGAGAAGTGTCACAGCAGGCTTGGACTCCTAGTGAAACAATGGTCAGTTTTACCACACAGCCCTCTCTTTCCCAGGAAGCACTGCGCTTTGGTTCAGGACAGAAGTGGGGGGAGACTAGGGGTTCCGTCTCACGTTGGATTTGCACGTGTCCCACTCTGTCAGACCTCTCCTTTGCTTAGAGTTCTCTTGGGGACCCTCCCACGTCTGGCTCCCCCACCTTCCACTCATCAGTCATGCCAATTAACGTCTGAGCCCCGGTTATGGATGGACAGGACTCAAGATTTTCCCCATGTGAAAAATGAAATCAGATGTGAACAGATACCTGTTCAGGCGCTCCACTGTCCTGTGAGAGTCACCAGCTTATTTATTCAGCTTCCAGAAAAGGAAGATGTCACCCAGCTCCACGCAATGGATGTGTTTGGGTCTTTCTTAGCTCCGGCCAAGCCAAGCTCCCCTGTTACACATAAATAATAATAGTATTTATTTATGGCTTGATAATATCCAGTGATGAGCGCCGTTAAATGATTTAAAAACATGACACTCCTTTACAATTTAATTAAGTCTACCAAGCCATATTGAGTTGGTGCATTCCTTTGATTTAACATCCAATTATTTAAAATCAAGCTAGAAATCACTCAAACATTAAAAGCCAATTTAATATAGGTGTAACAATATAACATGTACTACACTTTAACATAACATAATAATATAGGTATACCAATTTAGGTCCAGCAATCTAAAACAAACAAAACAAACAAAACAAAACAAACAAAACAAAATCTCAGGACCAAATAAGTTAAGCTTGGAATTTATGAATCCATTCTCTTTCCTTAGGTCTGGGCAGGCCTCGCAAATGCACAACGAGGTGTTCTTTTGCTGTGAATGTTCAAAATGCTTCCTAGCATTTACGCCTGAATGCGTCATTTGAGTACAAGGTAAGAGAGGAAGCACATCTGTGGAGAGTGGTGGACACCGGGTGACGTAAAAACGAAAGAGTTCCTACTCTCTCCCAGTTACTGCCGTGGAGTGTGTGTTAATGGGCTACGAATATGCTTCTGTCGGCCTGAAGAATCCCCCTCAGTCCAAACGGGGTCCATATGCCACAGATGCCAGCCTACAGCTTTATGTCAACTGCTCCTGCTGCAGGCACGTTTTCTAAGACCTTCTGGAAGGTGCCAAAGGGGCAGGAGCACAAACCCTGGATTCCGCTCTCAGCCAGCAGCCCCAGGGATCGGAGCCCAGGGGTTTCTCCGTGCCACCCCTTCCCTTCTAAGATATGGGGGTAACCTTCCTCCTGTTTTAATGTTGAGAGGAAACATGAGATGTAAAAAGGCAGGAAGACACATCCCAAGGTCTACATAATAGAGGTCATGCTTAGGTTAGGCTACCTTTGGGTGGCTTCTTCTTCCAAAGGCAATCTTTACCTGCAATGGAAATAATCGGACATGAGAAAAATGTAAAACTCTTGCATTTTCTCAAGTAAAGATGGGATAAGTTGGAAAAGGAATCAGCTTTTCTGCTGTAATTCTTGGCTCATTTAGATAGTGACCTTGGTCAAGCGCCCCAATCTCTCTCAGTCTGGTTCCTGCTCCGGAAATCGGTCACGAGTCATGGGTCTGCCCTGGGTAGGCAATGATGTCATTCTTGTGGAAGCAGTTCATTCAAATGCGAAGCACATCTGATGCAAAGTCCAAAGGCCCGCCTCTGGTTCCCTCAGCACCCCCCCCCCCCCCGCCCCCAGACATTCCTCTCCTCCCTCAGTCTCCAGTTCTCAGCTGGGGCCACCTTCCCACCTGCCATGATGGGCTCATCTTCAAACTGTGATTGATTGCCCTCCAAATTTAACTCCATTCACCGAAGTATCCCTCACGATTTGGGGGGAGGGTATCCGTACTGAATCCTGCCAGGGACAAGGGCTGATGATGAGGATAGAGCCTTGGTCACCCTGCTCTGAGCGATAGTCTTGTGGTAGAAACAGCTTCTCCTAGCCCAAACCCACCCTAGTTACTGAGCATGCCCAGATTTCCGTCTCCAGCCGCCAAGGGTTGGGCATCATTTCTGCAGGATTTTGCCACTGTGGAAAGAGGGGGCGGGGCTGTAATCGACCAGGGGCAGGGATTGGTACGTGGAAGGGACGTGGGGACAGAAATAAGCAATAAAAGACTCTCAGAGACCGTGTTACCGGCATAAATCAAAATGCCCCTTATCTACCCACCAACCCAGTAGCTGTGGATGGTTTAGCCTCACATACATACCAAGTCCCACACACCTTTCCCGGTGGGGCGTCTCACAACTCAAGCCATGACCACAGACAGGACCCCATCTCCTACTCCACCACTGAATTCGCGCGCGCGCAATTTACGTCCCAGGCACTTGGCGTCTGGCAACCCGGGAAACCCCGCGGCTGTGGCGCAGTGCGCAACGAGGGCGGGGGATCTAGGTGGGGCGCGCAGGGCGCCCAGAAGGGCTGGGGATTTGGGGGAGTGGGATTCAATCCTGCCCCCCCCCTTTTTTTTTTGGCGGGGAAGGCGGGGCAGACAATACCAAATCAAGACTCTTCTGGCCCTTCTTGGTCTTGGCGCAGTGGCGCAGTTAAGAGACGTGACACCTCCGGGCAATAGAGCAGGTCTCTACCCTTTCTTACTTCAAGTCGCCGTTCGGTGCCCGAATTTGCAGAATGCACTTTTTGCTACAGTCCCAGACCACACACCTAAGTCTTTATTCCCCCTTCTCCTTTGCTACGCCCCTCTGCATTTCTCCCCGCCCGCTAGCGCCCCCCCCCACCACTGTGGGCGCAGCGAGAACCTTCTCGTTTCAATCTCTGCCCACAGCAGCCCACCACAAGGCCCGTGGGTGAACAAGGTTTGGTGCCCCCTGCCTCGTAAGGCCTCCACCTCTCCAAACGGTCTGCGCCATCCCTTCCCCATCGTCAGTGCTGCCCCTTTCCCTCCTCCTGGGTGTCCAGGTGTCAGCCGGTTGGTCCCTGTTGCCCCATCCATTAGCTCACACCCTCGCTGAGGGGTGGGGTCCTCCCTCGGTGGGCCCTCGCACCTGGCCCACCTCTGCAATGCGGTGGGGGAGAGGGTCCTGGGCCAGGCAGGTGGGGGCGACGGGCGTGGAGTCCAGAGGCCGCGCCCCCGGCCTTCGCCCCTGCGTGCCCTGCCCCATACTTACCCCGGCGCAGAGATCGGTCAGCCGACCCTCCGCTCCGCATCCATTAGCGGGTGGTCTGGCCGCTTCACTTCCGGAGCGCGGGGCTCTAGGCGGCGGGGCCTTCCCCTCACTACCCGGAGCTCGGCTCCCCTCCCCTCCCCGCGCCGCGCCCCGCCCCCGCCCCGCCCGCGCCTCCCTCCTCCCGCCGCTGCCGGGAACTGGCAGCCTCTCCGCTCCCGCTGCCGCAGCGGCCGCCCTCCCAGACCCAACTTTGCTGGTCGCTGGAGCCGAGCGGCGGCGGGGGGCGTGGGCAGGGAGGGGAGGAAAGCGGGGTCAGAGGGAGGGACCGGAGGGTGTGGGTCGCTCGCATCGCCTCGCCAGCCCTCCTTCCTTTCTGTACACCTTGCGGCAGGCAGAGATGCGGCAGCCGCGGCAGCAGCCAGGGGGTTTGTGCACAGAGAGAGGCCGACTTAGGGACCGGCAGACGGACGGACGGACAGAGCGGACCCTCCCCGAGCTCCCGCGCCATGGCCGAGAGGAAGCAATCCGGGAAGGCGGCAGAGGACGAAGAAGTCCCTGCCTTTTTTAAAAACCTGGGCTCAGGCAGCCCTAGCCCCGGCAGAAATTCTGTGGCATGTTCTGCCCGGTGAAGGGTCCTCCGAGAACAAGACCATCGATTTCGACTCGTTGTCCGTGGGCCGGGGCTCGGGGCAGGTGGTGGCTCAGCAGCGGGACGTCGCCCACTTGGGCCCGGACCCGCAGCCGCCGTACTCCCGGCAGGGCCGGCGCGCCGGCGGGGAGCCATCTTTGAATCGAGCCGGAAGGTGGAGATCCGGCGGGCCTCGGGCAAGGAAGCCCTGCAGAACATCTACGACCAGGTTGGTATGGGGGGTGGGGGGTGTTGAGACTCAGGACCAGACGCGGGGAATCGCCCCTCCTTCGCCCCCTTTCCAGCTCGGTGGAGAACCGGGCATCCCAGCGTGGCCCACCGTCCTGCCTCGCAGGAATATTGCATCCTTGAATCTGTACATGCCCCCCGCCCTACTTGCCCCTTCTCGGTGCAGGGTGCCCAGAGGCTCGGGCTCGGCCGTGGGCGGCTGTGCGCCCACAAAGGCTGCCCGCGCCTCCCTCTGCCTGGAGGTGGGGGGCGGGGGTAAAATATGAACCGATCCCGGGTTGGGGGGCGCATGGTAGTGGGGGGAGGGAGGCATGAACCGATTCCATTCTTCTTAAAATCCTTCCGGCGGCTTCCGATTGCAGTTGTGGCTGGTGCCCCACCCTTTTTTGATGCATCTCGGAGCGTGCAGTGGAGGGTTCGCGTGCAGGCCCCGAAAGCTCCCCGGGGTTCGGGAGGGGCGGAGGCTTCGACAGCCTCTCCCCGCCTCGCCCTGCTCGCTCTCGCACCGTCTCTTCTCCGGCGCCCTCGGTGCTCCAGTCCTGAGCCCGGAGGCCAGGACCATGGTCAGCGCCTCCGCGCTCCGCCTGGGAGGATCTCACCGCCCTGACTCCTGCTCGCCGAGTGAAAAGGGGGAGGTTGTGGAGTCACCCAAGGAAACCGAGACGCTCGTAAATAGCCCATGTGGAGAACAAAGTTCCGCTAAGTATCTCAGCAAGGGCTTCTCAGAGCGCATCCCCCACCCCCGCCGCTATTTGGGAGGTGCTTTGGGGATGGAGACTTAGTGGATTATGTTCAAAGGGTGAAAAGAAAAGAAAAGGGAAAAAAAATCCCTCAACAGTTTGAATAGATTGCCAAAGATGCATTAGACCCCCTATACGTGTTAATGAGAAACAAGAAGACCAATTTGGCAAAATATAGAAATATTCGTTATCTCTGGCAATTATGAACAGTGTGCATTTTAAGTACTGTAGTCTCCTCGCACCACATTTTTTCTTTATCAGGGTGACCTTCACACTTGTGCATTTCCCCCCACATCCTTAATTTCTCAAGCGATAAATTCCAGTGTGAAATGTTCAACACTTGTTTGCTGTTTCTCTCCATGCCCACTGGTGAAGATAAGAAATCAGTCAGTGATTGATTATTGAATACCTATTGTGTGCCTTGCCTTTTGGGGCAGGGAGAATGTTAGCTATAAAAAGTTCAAGGTGATTTCTTCTTAAGGGGCTTTCAGAGTCATTGGGAGTGGTCTATGCATATTCACTGAGCAATTCCACAAGCATTTACTTGATATTCAGGTTGTGTGCTGACGGTGACGCATGGAGAACAATTAAGAGTTGGAGATAATGGCCAGAACGTTTCCTGACCTAGCACAGCATTTTGTAGCTTTTGACATTTATTGTACCAGTTCTAGGAAAGATAAGCCATTTACTGTCATTTCAAAAGGTGGGGCAATTAATTACTTGAGTCCTCCTCCCTCGGCTCTGTCCTCTGATATCCATATTCACTATGAGTCAACCTGAAGCACTTAATCCATATAACTCACTTGAATCCCAGCGATCAGACAACTGAAGCAAAAGTTTCGAATAATGTAAGTTATGCTGAAAGGTGAGTGAGTGTGAAATTCTTTCCATGTGAATACATTAGGATGAGAGCCAAACCATGATCATAATGCATAAAACATGGTTGTGTGACGTATTCTTATCTTCAACAAGTTGTGCTGGTAATTCTAATGTTCTGAAGGGAGCAGAAAAATGCCTTGAGATAAGGGAGGGATTATTAAAAAAAATGGCTGATTAGGGGGCAGAGGTTGAGAATGGCCATCCTTATAATGATGGCAGTGAATTAAACTCACGTTTGAAAGGCAAAGTTTCACTGGGTTGAATAACACATCTCTTTTCTTGTCCATTAGAACCTAGATGTTTGATTATGAGCTTCTTGTTTGAACACTCCCTGATTTTATGTTGATTTTATTTGTTTTAAGAGAGAGAGAGAGAGCACAAGCGTGTGTGTGTGTGTGTGTGTGTGTGTGTGTGTGTAGCACAGAGAGAGGGAGACACAGAATCTGAAGTAGGCTCTAGGCTCTGAGCTGTCAGCACAGAGCCGGAAGCGGGGCTCGAACTTGTGATCATGACCTGAGCCGAAGTTGGACACTTAACCGACTGAGCCACCCAAGTGCCCCAAACACTTCCTGACTTTAGTAAAAATTCAAAATTGTAAACCTAGTGTGCATGGAAGAGGAGATTCGAAGAGGACATACCCAATCAAGACCCCAGCCACTTTGGCCTCTGCAAACCCACATTTGCTTTAGTTGCCCAGTTTTTAGCAACAGAGGGTGATTCTGGCTTTTTTTTTTTTTTTTTTGTGCAGCTTCTCCTGAATTTTCACTCAGTCTTTCCTTATCACATAAGGGATTATTTTCTCTCATGATAAGAGCACTTACCAGGATCGTACTAACAGTGGTTGAATATTTCATGTCTATATAAGAGAGTAAAGGTGTGTGTGTGTGTGTGTTGTGTGTGTGTGTGTAATAATGGTGATTTTAAAAGCACTGTCGGGCCCACGATTTTGATTGACTCGAGTAGTCATCACTTAATGTTCAGCTAATGAGCAACGTGACTGCCAGCATCTCAGTGCATTCCTGTCTGAAGCCCTGGCACACAGAGAGGAGGAGAGTGAGTGGACCCTGGGGCCCCTGACTTGCATCCACCCTCCTCCCCTGAATCTGCATTTATAAGGTATTGTTAATGTATGGTTGTTAGAAGTGGCTTTGCCCACCTGTCACACTAGGGGACTGTTGTTCCCCTAGCAAGGTTTGGGAAATGAGGGAACAGACGGCCCTCGCCCAGATGCCATGTGGCTTGTGGGAGATGAGTGTCTGCGTTTGCATTTAGAGGTGTTAGCAGGTAGCCCCAGAAAAAAATGGGTGTGGCTTTGGTTGGGATGTTAGGTCTTGGCGAAGGGTAGGAGCCTGTGTAGTGAATACGAGTGAGGAAAGCTACCTCTTTACTCTCTTTCCTTTGTGTCCTTGGGAGGTCCATGTTGGGCTCCAATGAGGTTAAATTGATTAGCACCTATGAAGGACTCTGAGCCTCTTGGAAGAGAGAGAAGGGCAGTATTGGTCTAATTCCTCCTCGCCGGTGCCCAGGGGTCCCTCAGTCTCCTCCCTTCCTCTTAAGAATCCCCTCTATTCCACTTCAGACACAGTTTAACCAAGGCTGCTGGATGGTGAGCCTCCCTTCCAAAGGAGCTCCCAGGCCCTTCTTTCTGCGGCAAACCCATGTGGCCTAGAGTGGCTGGGGAATGATTCTCCATTTCTCCAGGGCAGATGCCAGTGAGTGAACTATGTAAGAGTGGTTGCTGAACTTGACAAAATTCCCATCTATGAAATGTTTCTGATATTCCTTTTCATTGGTGTCCCTCTGTCTCCTCTCCCCAGGTTGATTAGCTCCAAGCCCTGGGTGCCCCTCCTGCTGCCCTCTTATTGTTGTTTTTTTGTTTTTTGTTTTTTGTTTTTTGCTGCCCTCTTATTGTTCAATGCCGTTGTTCCCCATTCTGATGGTGACGCCCATTCTAGATCTTTCTTCCTCCAACCACGGGTTCTGAAATCACTCTTCTCCTTTGCCCTCTCTTCTCTCATTCAAAAATCCCTTCCTCGTGTTTATCTTAGAGAGAAATCCCAACGATGAACGCTTCCATCTGTTATGTGAATGACTGATACATAGTTGTCCTTAGAGATACTTGTTTGGTAATAGACTAGCCCGTTCAATGAAATGAACATATAGGTAGCCAAATATATAGTAAAGATTTGGCTGGAAGCCAAGAACAAGGGCAATTCATTGATACTTTAGAGGTCACATTGTGTCAAAAGAGCAACACAAATAGGAATATTTGTTCAGGATTCCAAAGCCCAAAGACCCATCTGGCATTAAAGGGAGAGGAGTGCTTGGGGAGGAGAAGGATATGGTGAGAATTCACACTTATTGGTTGCCCTTGAGTTGCCAAGTGATTACTGAACTAATCATGTAACTAGTTAAACTAAAAAAATAATTGTGGGGTGCTTGGGTGGCTTAGGTTGATGGAAGTGTCTGATTCTTGATCTCAGCTCAGGTCTTGATTCCAGGGTCATGAGTTCAAGCCCTGCATTGGGCTACATGTGGGGGTGGAGCCTACTTAAAATACATACATACAAGACAATACAATACAATACAATACAATACAGTCAAATAGTGGTGAAATACACATAACATAAAATTTATCTTAATCATTTTTAAATGGACAATTCAACAGTATAAATACACTCATGTTTTGTGCAACCAGTCTACAGAACTTTTCATCTTGCAAACCGAAACCTCTGCGCCCATTAAACAATAACTCCCCATTCCTTTCTGCCCCCAGCCCCTGACAACCTCCATTTTACTTTCTGTGTCTGTAAATTAGGCGACTCTAGATACCTCGTGTAAGTGGAATCATACAGTTTTGTCTTCTTGTGACTGGCTTCTTTCACTTAGCTTAATGTCCTCAAGGTTAAATCAAGTTATAGCACGTGCCAGGATGTCTTTCTTTTTTTAAGGCTGAATAATATTCCTATAGTTAATTTTAATAAGTCATTGATGACTGAAAAGTTGTTGCTCAATTAATAGATCTGCAGTGAATTAATTGTGGAAGTAAGCAAGAAAGGTTATATCGAAGATGATGTATTCGATATTCCCTTTCATTGTGTGTCCAGTGTGGGGTCCACGACCTGAATAAAAGAAAACTCCCACCAGCTAAACAGCCTCTATCATACTTCTCCCTTGTAGCTCAAGGGTGGAGAGGGAAATGGCTGCCATTGAACCTCCAGTGACAACATCTGGTTGAATGTCGCATGGTTCACAAACTCGCGGGCCATGGAAATCAGGAATGGGCTGGGCATTTTCCTACCCTTGGTAAAGATGGGCCAGTTATTCTGTGGGTCCTTTGGTGCTAGTGTTCCTCTCTTCTTCCTTGAGAAGAAGGGAGCATCAGAACTGATCATGGAGAGGGGGGCGCCTGGGTGGCTCAGTCAGTTGAGCCTCTGACTTCAGTTCAGGTTATGATCTCAAGGTTGGTGAGTTCGAGCCCCGTGTTGGGCTCTGTGCTGACAGCTCGGGGCCTGGAGCCTGCTTCGGATTCTGTGTCTCCCTCTCTCTCTCTGCCCCTCCCCCGCTCACGCTCTGTCTCTCTCTGTCTCTCAAATAAATAAACATTAAAAATTTAAAAGAATTGACCGTGGATTTGAATGTATACTGCCAGTGAATGTCAGAGCCTGAGAGACTTAGTGCAATCGCCTCGTTCTAGCAGTGGAGAAAGCGATGCCCAGAGAAATTGTGCTTCACCCCACGGAATTCAGGTGGTGTTTTTCAGGGTTAGGATGGAGACCTGTCACTGCCCAGTCCCACCGCAGTCCTGTACCAGTAAAACCTTGTTATTCCGGTAGCATTGCGTAATTCCAGAATGTACATTTACTTTCTAGATCTATATTTAGAATGTGTAGAATGCGTATTATTTTAACATTTGCCTCAACACGTTCTGATATGAGCATTTTCCTTTTCTGTAAATAAGGACACTGAGATTTAGTGATGTTTACTGACCAATCGCAAGGGCTTGACCTAGGACCTGAACCAAGGTTTCCTGACTCAGTCCCATACTTCTCGCAACACACCATCCTGTGGTTTCACTCCACTGCCAGAGAGAGTGAGCTTAAAGGTGTGTTTAATTTTGCAGGCAAATATTTCATATCCCTTTACACTTAATATGTTCTATGGGGTAGGCCCTGTGCCAAATGTTTGATGTGCGCAATCTTATTAATCCTAAGGTACTAAGGAGGCACTACAGTTACCCTTAATTGCAAAAGAAATGCCTGAAGGTGAAAGAAACTTGCAAAGCAACTAGCTAACTAACCAAGCCAGAGGCAGGGTTTGAACCAGGTCTATGTGACTAAATAGCCTTTGTTTTTGTTGTTGCTGTTTTAGTATTTATTTATTTATTTATTTATTGAGAGAGGGAGGAGGGGCAGAGAGAGAGAGAGAGAGAGAGAGGGAGAGAGAGAATCCCAAGCAGGCCCCACACTGTCAGCGAGAAGCCTGACGCAGGGCTTGAACTCCGGAACCGTGAGATTCATGACCTGAGCAGAAACCAAGAGTCAGAGGCTTAACCCGACTGAGCCATCCGGGCGCCCCATGAATTGCTTTCTCTATAATTATTCTTTACTTATTTTATCTCCAAAGAATCAATTATTACAAAATAGTTCTCAGCGCTTACCTTTTTTGCTTGTTTTCTGGTTTCAGTGTACTCTTTCAGGCCCTTTATAAAAAGGACTGTTGATCTGGCTTCATGAATGTGTCCCAAACTGCTGCTGTCCCGTCCATCATTTTTTTTTTTTTTAAACACAAGAAATGTCTTCAAATATCATGGGGACACAGGCCAACTCTGACAGTGAAAATGACATGCTTTGCTAAGATTAGAGCAATGTGATGATTTTCCACTTGATGTAAATCATGAACCACAAGCAAATAATGAGGGGACCATCAACAGAAGCATTGGCAGGTGGGCTGATGGGTACTTGAGTTCGGTGGGCTGCAGCCTGTGGCAAAGGCTGGTGGCATAGGCCACGAGCTGCACACAAATAGTGCCTTGAAAGGGAACCAACCGCCTGGCCTTGAAGGTGGATTGGGGTTTTTTTTTTTGAGACATACATAGACAGCTTGCCTGGTCTCTGAGTTCCAGGCGGCTCTCTGGTGGAAAGACCTTGGAACTAGGAGCCAGGAAGCCCAGCTTGCGGTCCTGTCCCTGTTGCCGCTTGCCCAGTCACCTAACCTGAGCTGTCATCAGGCGGGACCTTAATCTCCAAGGCTCCCCTCTCATTTCCACTGTAGGCTCTGAAAGCTACGTTGTCCCTGGCTGTTTGTTCTTCCTTCTGCTCTTTCTTTCTTCCTTTCTTTCTTCCTCCCTCCCTCCCTCCTCCTCTCTCTCTCCATCCCTCCCAACCTTCCTTCCTTCCTTCTTTCCTGTTTTTTTTCAAGATCGAGGTAAAATTCATATAACATAAAATTCTCATTTAAACCGTTTCAGTCTACAATTCAATGACTTCTAGTACATTCACGATACTGTGCAACCGTCTGATTCCCGAACATTTTCTCGGTCCAAAAAGAAACCCCATATCCATTAAGCAGTCACTTGTCATTACCCTCTCACCCCAGCCTGGAGCGACCACAAATCTACATTCGGTCTCCATGCAACTGCCAGTTCTGGACATTTTGCAATAAATGGAATCATACAACATGTGGCCTTTTGGTGTCTGGCTTTTTTCACTTAGTGTCACATTCTCGAGGTTCATCTAGCCCGTGGTGTGTCAGTCCCTCGTTCCTTTTCGTCACTGAACAATCAGTATTCCGTTGTTTGGGTGGGTATCGCATTTGTCCATTCACCAGTTTAGAGACATTTGGGTGGTTTCCACTTTCTGGCTTTTGAATAATTTTTTTTTTTTAAAGGAAGCTCTGTGCCCGACATGGGACTTGAACTCACGACCCCGAGATCAAGAGTCGCATGCTCCACTGAGTGAGCCACCGGGCGCCCTTCCACTTTTTGGCTTTTACGTATAATACCGCTCTTGCCATTCTTCTACAAGTGTTTGTTTACAGATATGTTTTTTAGTTCTTTAGGTCTATACCTCCGAGTGGAATTACGAGATCATGTGGTAATTTTATGTTCCGCTTTCTGAGGGGCTGCCAAACTGCTTTCCACAATTTTACTACCACTTTACATTCCCAGCAACAACGTACCAGGGTTCCAATTTTGTTCCGCACATCCTCCACAACACTGGTTATTTCCCTCCACCCTTTTTTTTAAATTCTAGCCATCCTGGTGGGTGTGAGGGGGTATCTCATTGTGGTTTGATTTGCATTTCCCTCTAATGACTAACAACTTGAGCAGCTTTTCATGTGCTTGTTCATTTGCATACCTTCTTTGGAAAAATGTCCTGTTTCAAATTCTTTGGCACTTTTATTTATTTTTTTAAATTTTTTTTTGTAGTGTTTATTTATTTTTGAGACAGAGAGAGACAGAGTGTGAATAGGGGAGGGGCAGAGAGAGAGGGAGACACAGAATCCGAAACAGGCTCCAGGCTCTGAGCCGTCAGCACAGAGCCCGACGCGGGGCTCGAACTCACGGACCGCGAGATCGTGACCTGAGCCGAAGCCGGACGCTTAAACCGACTGAGCCACCCAGGCGCCCCTTTGGCACTTTTAAAAGATTGAGTTGTTTGTCTTTTTGTTGTAGGAGTTCCTTTTTTTTTTTTTTTTTTTTAATATTCTCTTTAAGTAATCTCTACCCCCAACGTAGGGCTTGAACTCGCAACCCAAGATCAAGGGTCACACGCTGTACCAACGGAGCCAGCCAGGCGCTGCTAGGAGTTCTTTATATATTCTGGATATTTGCCCCTTTTCAGATATATAATTTGCAAATATTTCTCCCATTCTGTGGGTGGTTTTGTTACTTTCTTCATATGTGTCCTTTGAGGCACAGAAATTTTTTATTTTAATGAGTCCGATTTATCTGTCTTTTCTTTTGTTGCTTATGCTTTTGGTGTTTTATTATTCCCCACTGTTCTCAAAACTGCTGGATCAACTAAAGTCCAGCAAAGAAGTTCCAAGGCCTCATTTCTTAAATGATAATCGCATAACTGAATCCTGTTGCTTTATGAGAGCTTTGAAAAATTCATTTAGAATAGATTTGCGATAGGTCAATATTGTTAGTGTTTTGGTGTGCTGCCTACGTCTGATCTTTCTATTTCATGATCCTGTTCATATAAAGAAATTTCTTTTCTGTGTGTGTATCACAATGTATTTGGTATTTTGTGTGTGTGTGTGTGTATGTATATGTATATATATATGAATACATATGTATATTTACACACACATATATATGTATGCATACACACATATGTATATACACACAACATACTATACACACATACATACATGCATATATAAACACACATGGATATATACACATACATACATATACACACATACAAATATACACACATACATGTATATGCATGCATACATTCATATATACATACAAACATATACATACATATACACACATACACACACCACACACATACATTATACACACATGTACATACACATATACACACATGCACACATAAATATATGCACATACAAATACATGCATATATGCGCAACATACATAAACATACATGCATGCACACAGATACATATATATACACGCACATGTATACACATACACACATGTATATACACATATACACATACACACAACACACATACATATACACACATATATAGGTATATGCACACATATACATATATACACAGAACACATACATATATACACACATACACGATGTATATACATACCCCAATTGTATACCCATGCATACCCATATATACACTATATGCATACATAACACACACAACACATATGCACATGCATTCATGTACATATATGTGAACACATGCATATATGCACACATGTATACACATACATATGTGTACACACTCTACACAGACACGTACATATATACACCATACACACATGTATACACACATACACATACATGTATATATGTATACACATACATGTATATACATGCCTACACATGTGTACACATAGGTACACACATGCATATATACACGTGCATACACATGTATACACAACACACACATGCGCATATATGTATATACAGCACACACACACACACATGCATGTACATATATGAAGTTATAAGCTTGTTTTCCAAACCACTGATTTGGAAGCAGCAGGGATGTGTTGAGGAGGGCAGTGACTAATAAGCTGAATTTGGGAAAAAATAAATTTGAGAAATGAATTGGATTCACTGTTTATTTTGTTTAATTTTTTTTTTTTTTTTTAGAAATGACATTACAAAGTGCTATGTTTATTGTGGATGACAGGGATAAGCAAATTTTTTTTAAAAATAAAGAAATCCTTGATAATCTAATTATTTAGAAAGAACTATTGATAATATTTTGCTATACTTTTTTTCCAGTCTTTAAACTCCACCAAAAATGAATGGAAAATACTGTTTTTCAGCATTTCTGACATCACTGGGTATTATTTTTATACACATTTCCCAAATTTATAGGTGACAAGTGGTATCCTGCTTTTTTGCCAATTTTCCTATTAAAAGTATTCATATTTTAAACATTGAAATTAAATTCTATAAAAATTCTACATTAGAATGTATCCACTTTAAGGCCAACTTGTTACAAATTTTTTCCCCCGGTTTGCATGTGATTTTTCATGGCTTTATATTTTGACATCCAAATTTAAATTCTGAAGTTAAATCAGTTCATCTTTTCTGATGTGTTCCTGCCTACCAGGTTATTAGTAATTCCTCTTCTAAAACCTTTTTGGATTCTGTGCTTATTATATTTAAATCTTGCCATAATTTTTGTCTACAACCTTGAAATAAGGTATTACTTAATTTTCCAAATAGTTAGCCTGTTATCCTAATGGCGTTAGTGAATAATTGATGTTTCTCTATTTGTTATATACTCAACCTTTTATGTGTGTCTGGATACGGGGTTTTGGCTTCCTGGGATTTCATTGATCTGCCTTACTAATGTAGTGGTTCAATACTGCTTTAGTTACTGTTGCTTTTAATTGAATATTTTACTTTTTAAAAAAAAATTTTGCCACCATTCAAACTGTATTTTCCATTCAAGATATTTTCAATTACAGAAACCTAATACGATTTTTTACCGGAATTATATGAAAGTTATACAGCCAACGATAAGAAATATTCAATTTTAGGATAGTAAGCCTTTCTATCAAAGTTTATAGTGTGGTCTTGCCATTTTTTTTTCAGGTATTTTGTTCTGTTTTCTTGAAACTTTTCGTTACATTTATTCCCAGACGTTTTGTTGCTGTTGTGAATGTAACTGCAATTATATTGTATAGTTTACATTCTGAGTGACTCTTGAGTTTCATATTGATTGATAACAGAGTGTCTTATTCAACTTGCTCTTGGTTCTAATACTTTTCAATTGATTCTTTTGGAACAGTTTTATTATCTAATATTACTTTCAAGTCTTTTTTCCACTGCCTTTACTTACTGTTTCTCTTTTGTGTCTGACTACATTGGTTAGAGCTTCTAGAACAATGTTGGATGATGGTGGCAATATTAGAGTTCCTGTTTGATTTCTGATTTTATTTATTTTTAAAATATTTATTTATTTGAGAGAGAGGGTGAAACAGGTTGGGTTGGGGGGGGGGGGGGGGGGCAAAGAGAGAGGGAGACAGGAGACAAGGAATCCCAAGCAGGCTGCTCGTGGTCAGCACAGAGCCAGATGCGGGCCTCAAACTCAGAAACCACGAGATCATGGCCTGAACCAGAATCAAGATTCAGACATTCAACCAGCCGAGCCACCCAGCAGCCCCTGATTTCTGATTTTAATGAGAAGGCTTCTAGACCTTCACTATTGTTTGAGAGAGATACTTTCTGTCCTGTTAAATATCATTGAATTCCTACTTGAGGCGTACTGGTAATGACCTTCAGTCAGCGACTGCCAGGACATACCTGTTGGGTTTATTACTTGCTGTAGCCGGGGGGAGCCAGCAGGCATCTCCGTAAGACAGGTATTTGGAAGAGATGTGGGTTTCAGGGGGTGATTTGGGGGAGGGTCCAAGGAAGTGAGGATTCCCTCGGGCTGGGGCTTGCCAAAAAGGAGGGCGATTCTATGATTTGTTATCTCAGTAAACCTTGCCTATACAAGGACAGATTGATTAGACAGAGGCCGAGCCGTGATTGGTAAAGAAGCAGCAGGCACTCACAGTAGTTAGAATAGGGGGATTTGGGCACTTTCTGACTTAGACAACGTTTATATTTTATCAGGCGTGATTACAGAGGGGTCTTGTTTTTGTCGTGATCCGTCATGGTCACTGAGTGGCCTTGTCTGATGGTAATGCTCTGTGAAGTTCACGTTCAACAGGAGAACACTCAGGCCTCACTGTGGTGCCAGGCCCAGCTCTCGGCTGCTATTTTCTGTTTCTCGATATACTGTCAAAACCAGGGTTTAATGTGATAGATCGTATACCGCAGTGTTTCCTGTCTGTTTCTGTTTCAGCAATATTTTCCTACCCTGTGTGGAAGATGCCAAATAGTTTCTTGAATGTTCCCCCTCATGATCAAACCTTGTGTCTCTTGTTCTGTAATAATTTTTGGTAAGCTTGCTGTGTTCTTTTTTTTTTTTTTCTTTTGTATTTACCTTCAATTACAGTGAGATGCCGTCAGAAGCCATGCTTTTGGTAGAGGGGGGTGCGTGAACTGTCTTTGGCCCCTGACTACGTGCACCAGTTGAATCTTCTGTATTAGGCTTATAGTTTGAGAATTGATTCAAGCACCAGCTGCCTTTTCCAATTCCCATTTTCTGGTGCTGCGGTGGCAGACTGTGGCTTTCACCACCCCAGTTAAATTTCAAAAAATAATTTGGGGGAACAGCCTAAGGGTTGCCACATTTTTATGTTGCCAAAATAGGGGACACTAAACAACCAACCAAAAACACTACTGTCCAGTATCATCTCACAACATGAAGAACAATTTGGCACCAAAACTATTGAAGGGCAAAGAACTCTAGAATTGCAAAGTATGCATAAATTGAACTTCACAAAAAGCTAAATGTATCCTCCCTATTTTTTTTTTTTTACACTTTGCCCCAGGCAGCCTGGCATCAGCACCAGCCCAGCACTGGTTGAGATGGCGTCTCTCTTACTGCTCCTTGCCTGCCCTTTCCTGAGCAGTCTCTTCCAAAAGTTGATATCTCTGTTGGATAAGAGATATGGCCTCTCGCAGGCTAGCGTAGGCAATTGTTTCAAATGCACCTGGGGTTTGCTTTAATCAGGTGAAGTAAGACACACAGATATGGAATAACTGTCGTGAAGAAAGGATTTTGTAAATTTTTGTTTTCCTTTTGAGAGGGGTGGGAGAGGGAGAAAACATGAGTAGGGGAGGGGGCAGAGAGAGAGAGAGGAAAGAGGGAGAGGATCAGAGGTGGACTCTGTGCTGACAGCAGAGAGCCCCATGTGGGGCTCGAACTCATGAATCGTGAGATCATGACTTGAGCTGAAGTCCGACACTAACCAGCTGAGCCACCCAGGTGCCCCGTGAAGGATTTATCCTCACAGATCCTAGAACAGGCGACAGAGCATGTACACGGGGCTACAAGGGGAATCACCAGGGTTAGTCAAGAGGCAGTGGGACGAGGGGAAGACATGGGTAAGAGCCATTATTGTGGTTTCTGCGAAGGAACAAGTAACGCAAGGAAAACAGGCTTAGTTTGGATCATTTTAGTGGGCTGCGGGGCACAGAGCCCTGTCCCTTGTTGTCTGATGCTTAGCTCTGGGGTGATTAGGCAGGTGAATAGTGGCTTCGAGTTTAAGGGCTTCAAAAAAGAGGTAGGTGGGGGTAGGGCTCTGGATTGATGGGTTTGCATATGAAAGTTGCCCTCCCAGGAAATCTAAGAAGGTAGGAATTGTCTAGTCCTGCAAGGGAAAGTGTTTCCAGGGTCAGTAAAGCCCAGGTGTCCAAGCACCAGAAATACAGAACATGATAAGACATGATTTAATATAACAATACTAGCTGGCTATAGTAGACCTAAGATTATTACGAGATTCTGGCTTCAGGCACTTGGCTCCATAGTTTTAGGTGTCTGTTGCTCATAGGTTTACAGAATTATTGGGCACTTTTGTATTTTTACGATCTTCACTAGTAGTTTAGTTGGAATGTTCTTTTTTTTTTTTTTTTTTTTAATTTGAGAGAGTGCGTCAACAGGGGAAGGGCAGCAGGGAGAACAAGAAACACACACACACACACACACACAGAGAGAGAGAGAGAGAGAGAGAGAATCTTAAGCAGGCACCACACTCCGCGTGAAGCCCGACACAGGACTTGATCGCACGACCTTGGGGTCATGCCCTGAGCCAAGATCAAGTCGGACGCTCAACAAACTGAGCCATGCAGGCACCCCTAGTTGGGATGTTCTATCTGTGATTTCTGGCCTAATGCCTTTTTAAGTCTGGAGACCCATAATGTGACTTTCAGAAAGTTGATGTGTGTTCAGTTATAGTCACAATGACTAAGAGCCATGGAACCAAAACTTGCTCATTGCACTGCTGGGGCTTTTTATTTATTTATATGAATGAACTACATTTCTTACAGGACATATGATTATGCCAAAACTTGTAGTGAAGATCGCTAGAAACAAATCCACTGTAAGAAACTCTTGCCTACAGTTCTGCTCCCCAAATCTCGTCCAACTTCAGTGAGAGAATTAGCAGAGACAGGATTTCCAGGCAGGGTCAGCTTTCCCTCCTGACGGTGAGTTCCTCCAGTGACAGTGAGCATTATCACATCCGCCTTAGAGTAACCATGGCACCACAGCAAAAGGATATCCTTGTAATGTTGTTCTTGAAATAACCTTGAACTGGTCTATGGCATTTAGGGTCACATCCTAATTTAGGTGTGGACTCTGAAATTATTTTGCAGGATTTGGAAATTAAGCCCTGAATGGAATTACCCAGATTTGAAATCAGATAAAGCAATGCAGAGATAGTCTACACATGTCTCAGAGCCAACAGGACCGTGGGGGTGCTTTAGAACCCTTGAATACCTTGGCCAACAGGCACATGAAAAGATGCTCACGTCGCTCCTCATCAGGGAAATACAAATCAGAACCACACTCAGATATCACCTCATGCCAGTCAGAGTGGCCAAAATGAACAAATCAGGAGACCATAGATGCTGGCGAGGATGTGGAAAAACGGGAACCCTCTTGCACTGGTGGTGGGAATGCAAATTGGTGCAGCCACTCTGGAAAACAGTGTGGAGGTTCCTCAAAAAATTAAAAATAGACCTACCCTATGACCCAGCAGTAGCACTGCTAGGAATTTACCCAAGGGATACAGGAGTACTGATGCATAGGGGCACTTGTCCCCCAATGTTTATAGCAGCACTCTCAACAATAGCCAAATTATGGAAAGAGCCTAAATGTCCATCCACTGATGAATGGATGAAGAAATTGTGGTTTATATACACAATAGAGTACTACGTGGCAATGAGAAAGAATGAAATATGGCCCTTTGTAGCAACGTGGATGGAACTGGCGAGTGTGATGCTAAGTGAAATAAGCCATACAGAGAAAGACAGATACCATATGTTTTCAGTCTTAGGTGATCCTGAGAAACTTAACAGAAACCCATGGGGAGGGGAAGGGGGAAAAAAAAAAGAGGTTAGAGTGGGAGAGAGCCAAAGCACAAGAGACTCTTAAAAACTGAGAACAAACTGAGGGTTGATGGGGGGTGGGAGGGAGAGGAGGGTGGGTGATGGGTATTGAGGAGGGCAGTTTTGGGGATGAGCACTGGGTGTTGTATGGAAACCAATTTGACAATAAATTTCATAAAAAAAAAAAAGAACCCTTGAATACTTAACGTTATCACCACCTGGTTCTCTTCCCTTCCTTCTGGCCATTTAGTCAGGCAAGAAGATGTAATTCTGTGAGGAAACCACTCCAGTGCTGCCTTTCACACTCCATTTTAAGATTTCCTTGAATGTCGCTGGAGAACATAGTGTGCAAAAGATTAGGATGAATTTACCATGTTATAGAGAACCTTTTGATGATATCAGGCGATGGCTTGAGCAAGTTAGCTGTTTCTCTTAGCCTGCTTTCTCATTTGAAAAGTGGGCATCGACACAGTGACCTCCTTGGGGCGCCTGGGTGGCTCAGTCAGTTAAGCGTCCAGTTTCAGCTTAGGTCACGACCTCACGGTTTCGTGGGTTCTAGCCCCGCCTCGGGCTCTGCGTGGACAGAGGAGAGCCTGCTTGGGATTTTCTCTCTGCCTGTCTCTGTCGCTCAAAATCTATAACTAAACTTAAACAAAAAATAGATTCTCTTTCTCTCTCTTCCTCTGCCTCTCTCCCCTGCTCATGCTTTCTCTCTCTTTCAAATAAAAAAAAAAAAAATTAAAGACTGCAACAATGAAACTCCTACAATCCTCTCTTGCCCTCACAATCCTCCCCAGCTCCTGTTAATTTTTTACTCCTTTTCTTAGCAAACTTTTCTAGAGTCTTATCTATATTTGCTGTCTCCATTTCTTCATCTCCCAATCGCTGTTTAGGAAAATGAACTTTCTGCACATCATACAGAAATATACCATTACGAACAGGTATCACTAAAGCCCGCCTTGACCACTGTCCCCATCCTGTCTCTCTCCTGACCAGAGATCGCCAAGATCTGTGCGTTCCTTTTTATCCTTCCTGCCCGGTTTTTCTGCATGCTTACATGTGTATACGTCCTTGCAAAAATGTGTAGTATATTTGCGTGTCTGTGTGTTTTACCTAAATGATACCGTTCTGTATCAGCAATTTGTTCCTTTTCTCTCTTTGTGTTTCAGAAGTCTGTTAATATACGAAAATTATATCAGTCCACGCAAATTTACATTCCTTCAGCTTCTGACTCTATTAGTAATTGCTAATGTTTATGATGTGCTGACCATGTCCCATGTTTTACATGTGGTTACTTATTTAGATCTTTCAAATGACCCCGAGAAGTAGGTTTTATTGTCTCCATTTTCATGAAGAAACTGAGGCAGAAAGAGACTAAGCATCTTGCTTAATTAAGGGTATGTGCTTAGTAAATGATGAAGTCGGGGTATAAAGTCAGGCACCTGGCTCCAGAGTCTGTGTTGTTAATCGTGACCTTGTTCTACAGTATGAATAGACCATGTCTGATTTAGCCATTTTTTGTTGTTGTTGCTGTTTACAGGTTTTTTTTAATTTTTAATTTTTTTTTTAAATTTAGTTTTGAGAGAGAGACAGAGCGAGTGGGAGAGGGGCAGATAGAGAAAGGGAGACACAGGATCCAAAGCAGGCTCCAGGCTCTGAGCTGTCAGCACAGAGCCTGACGCGGGGCTCGGATTCATGAGTCGTGAGATCATGACCTGAGCCCAGCTCAGACACTCAATGGACTGAGCCACCTAGGCACCCTACAGTTTTTACTGATAATAAGCAACGTTTCAATAAGCACCTTGCACTTGCTTGCTTCTGCAGGAGCGTATGTTTATGGTAAACTTCTGGGTCATGGGTGAGCTCATGTAACATTATTATGGATATTGTCAAATCATCTTTGAAAGGGAACATCCATTTTATTTACTTTTTTGTTTGTTTTAGAGACAGAGACAGAAAGAGAGTGCATGCGAGTGGGGGAGGGGGCAGAAGGAATGAGAGAGAATCTCAAGCAGGCTCCACACTCAGCATGGAGCCCAATGAAGGGCTTGATCTCACAACCCTGGGATCATGATCCCCGGAACCAAAATCAAGAGTCAGATGCTCAACCAACTGAGACATCCAGGTGCCCAAGGGACCATCCATTTTATATTCCTATCAGCCATATAGAAGCATTCTAGCTTCCTCACCATTTTACTAAGTTGATAGCAAATTTTAAACATTTTGCAATCACGCAGGTTAAAAATGATACCTTACAATCTTCACTTTGAGTGAAGATTGCCTTTGAGTGTTAGTGGGTGGGGCATCTTTTCATGTGGTTACGCGTTATTTATAGTGTTTCTTTTATGAGCTTCCTGTTTATAATCTTTACCTGGTTTTCTGTGGGAATATATAAAACTTTGGACTGCGAGCAACTTGTTTTTTGAGTGTTCCGCAAGACCAGCAAGCATTTCGAATACATTTTAACTTGATAAAGGAGCAATGTCTTGCAATACAAGAAGTAGGCGATGCCGAATGTCACATGATCACAACTGAGCCAATGGTTCTTCTCTCTCCCTCTCACTGTGGGATTGTGGGTGATTGTTCCCAGGCTTGGATGCTCAGTTTCAGGCTGGGGTGTTTGGCAGAACTTCTGTGGGCCAGAAGGTGCCCACAAGTGGCACTAGGGTATTTTTTGTCACTTCAAAGTGCCTATGGACAGTCCTTTGCTTTTCCACACAAGAGTAAGCTTAGGAATGCTTTGCTTCATTCTAGGTCAGGCTGCCTGCAGATAGAGACCCTTTCCTCTCCTGCCTTATTGCCAGTTATGTTAAATACAGTATGACAAGAGTTTATTAATACTGTACTGTGGTCAACATCCTTGTGAGTGTATACGATGACCCTCATGTAGAAAAATTCCTTTGAGCCAATGGATAGCAGTGGTGCCATTAGGCATAGTGAAAGTTGTCCTACAAAATAACCCTCCTCTCTCTTGTCTCCCTCACACCAGCCGCGAAGAGTTTCAAAGGTAAGCACAGGTTAATTTGTTTATTTTTCTTTATACTTTGTATTTTCTTTTTTATTTTATATTATAGTGTTGTAATCATTTTTATGCGAATATTTTTGGGTTGTCGAATGAATCTTCTGAGTTTCCATTATTCCTTATGGGGAAATTCGCTTTGATATACACGTGCTTTGGATTACAAGCATGTTTCTGGAGCGAATTACGCTCGAAAACCAAGGTTTTACCGTATTTGTCTTTTTCTTTTCAGTTTGTAAGACTTTACATATTTTGGATATCACAGATTACTTTACAGATCACTTCCATATGGCTTCTATCTCTACTGAAACTTGTCAAGGTCATAGTATCTTTATAGAGTGGATTCAAGAGATCCTTCTCTGGCATTATCTTACTTTGTAGCTCAGTAGTTCATGACCATGCCAGTTGTAGTGGGTTTGAGCATATCAGGGCCGGTAAAGAAAAAACTGGCCACTAGACGGCGGTAGCATGCAACAGTGTTTATTTGGGTGCCTCCTTTGACAAGTTGCCTGAGAAGCAAGTCCCTCATAGCACCTAGAAAGGGAAGAGGGCAAGGGAAGTCTTGGGGGAGAGGGACATAATATATGGCGGGGTTGGGGTGTCCATGTCTAGGTGATGTTCCTCAGCAGCACGGTGGGGCGGCTCTGGGTCAGAAGGCTTCAAAGGGCAGCAGCAGCTTGGGGATTTTTTTTCATAGCGGTAAGGTTTGGTTTCGCTGTGGGTAGCAGATATTGGGTGCAGTTTTGTGGGATTTGCAAAGCAGGCAGGCTCCAAATGGCTAAAAATATGCTGATTTGGGCTATAGTGAGAGCATTTAGATCTGTAAAAATTTGAGTTTGGTGCTGGTGGTCTTTGAGCTGGCAGTCTCAGTGTCCTCTAAAGAACAAACAACGTAGGGACCAGTATATAGGGGACATCTGTAACCCATTCACTTCTTTCTTTCTTTCAAACATTCTTCTTTCAAACACTCTTCTTTCAAACATTCTTCTTCTAATTTATATTATCCTAGTCACCTCTCTCAAGTCCTCTTTGCTGATTCACACCTTCTATCTGTCCTCTAACTCAGTGATTCTCAAATCTTTTGGATTCAGGATGCCTTTAAATCCTGAAAAATTGGGGACCCCCAAAGAGGCTTTGTTTTTGTAGGTCATTTTTCTATTTACTGTCTTAGAAATTAGGACCAGGGAATTAAAATAGATTTATTCATTCACTTAAAGGTGATAATAGGGTCGCCTGGGTGGCTCAGTCAGTTGGTTGAGCACCGGACTCTTGATCTCAGCTCAGGTCTTGATCTCAGGGTTGTGAGTTCAAGCACCACAGGGGGCTCCACAATAGGCATGAAGCCTATTAAAAAAAAATAACCATAATAAACCTATTGCAAGCTAACATAAATAACATCTTTTACATGAAAAGTGATTAAAGAACATTCTGATATATTGATTTCATCTTTAAATGTAGACGATATACTATAGGTCTAGATTTGAGTCTTCTAATAATTTTTTAAAGTCAACAAACCTTTTTAAATACATAAAATATTATAAACAAATTTTATTTTGCATTTTTTAAATCTTTATTTATTTTTGAGAGAGACACAGCATGTGAGCAGGGGAAGAGCAGAGAGAGGGAGACACAGAATCCGAAGCAAGCTCCAGGCTCTGAGCTGTCAGCACAGAGCCTGACGTGGGGCTCGAACTCACAAACTGTGAGATTGGGACCTGAGCCGAAGTCAGACGCTCAACCAACTGAGCCACCCAGGTGCCCCTAAACAAATTTCATTTTAAAATGAAATATCATTCTAAAGTAATAACAGCCTGAGGTTAAATTTAAAAATTTAGAAAATACTTCAAAACTTTAAGAAACAGTATTGTGAAACAGGGAAACAAAGTAGACTTAGTTCTAGTTATGTTTCCACATGGGCTCAAGGAAACTCTGGGATTTCAAAATAACTGTTGAGTGACAATGAGACTACGGACATCATAACAGGTGTAACTGATGACCGTTGGTAAGAAGAGACTATAAATCCCAAGGAAAGAATTAATCTCTGAAAACACAAAATTTGTCACTTAAACCTATTGCTTTAGAAAATTCTAGAAAGCATACAGATGCATAGGAACATATTCTAGTAACTATTGGAGCCATGATGTTATCACAGATCATACAGCCTTTGGAAAAGCCTACTGTGTCCTCATGGAAGAATGGAATTGAAAAAGAAAAATTACATCTTGGTATTATAATCATAATCATTTTGACCTTTCCAGACCTCCCTGCAGGAACCCAGTGCTGGAGTGAGTGCCTTAGGACTCAGACTAGAGCTTAAACCCTAGATGTTCTCCAACCCCGCGGCTTTAAATACATGTGCTGATGACTTTAAATTTGTGTCTCCAACTTTGACTTGTCCACTTGCCTATCAACATTTTCACCCATATATATACTAGACATCTCAGAATTAACATGCCCCAGGTAGAACTTTTGACTTCGCCTAAATGTGCTCATCTCCACGTCCTCCTCAACGCATTGTACCACCTGCGTGATTGTGCAAGTCAGAAATCACAGTACATAGCCAATATGTTTCCTTGTCCCTCATCCCTTATTATCATTCCATGGGGAAGTCCACAGGGTTTAGCTTCACAGCACAGTTCAGATCTGTGGGTGGCTCCTCCCCACCCATCTCTACACTTACCCACAAGCTGTCATCTTGTTTCACCTGGGCCACAGTAGCAGCCTCCTAATTATCATTGTTGACTAAGTTTTGTGCTACTATAATCCAGCTTCAGCCATTGCAGCTACAGTGATTCCTTAAAAATTCAAATTAGATTACGTCATTCTTCTACCTAAATTCTCTCTGGTTTTAGTGTTAGTTTCCCAAAGACTCTTCATGATTTGACACTTGCCTCTTCTACTCCAACCGCATGCAGACCACCCCGCTCCTTCTTTATTATGCTCTAGTTTCTTAAGACTCTTTTCTCTTCCTTGAACATGGCAATCTCTTTCTCATCTCCCAGTGTTTGTGTTATTTCTTCCCTCTACTTGAATTGTTCTTTCCTCAGTTCTTTGCGTGAATTACTCTTTCTCATGCTTCAGGGATCAATTTGAATGTCACCTTTACAGCAAGATCTTCCTACAGAGAACAGTACAGGAAGGCCCCCCTTTATGTAAGCAGTGAGGTCCAGTAGAAATATGATGGGATCGGTAGTATTATACTTTCTAGTAGCCCCACTGAAAAAGTAAAAAGAAATATGTGAAGTTAATTTTAATAAGATATTTCACTTAACCCAAATATATCCTATTGTCATTTCAATAGGCAATTGGTATAAAATCATTAACGGCATCTTTTACATACTTTGGCTCATACTAAGTTTTTTTTTTTTTTTTTTAGCTTTATTGAGATATAATTGACATGAAATGTATTGAGATAAATGTCAGGCACACAGCATGATGGCTTGATATACGTGTATACTGTGAATTATTATCACAGTAGGGCTGGTTAACATCTCCATTAGCTCATATAAATGTCATTTCTTTTGGGGGGTCAAGAACATTTAAGATTTCCTTTCTTAGCAACTTTCAAGTGGATGCTACAGTATTGCTAACTATGTCACCATTTAGTACAGTAGATCACCAGAACCTGTTCATCTTATAATAAGAAATCTGTACCCCTCGAACAATCTGTCTCCTATTTTCTGCCCCCTCCCCACTGTCTCCCTTTCCCTTGACAACCACCACCCCACTCTCTGTTTCTATGAGTTTGCCTTTTTTAGTCAAGATCTAAGTGATATCATACAGTATTTCTCTTTCCCTGATTTATTTCATTGGCATCATTATACCATCTGTGTCCATTCGTGTTGTCACAAACAGCAAGACTTCCTTCTTTCTCATGGCTGAATAATACTCGTGTGTGTGTGTGTGTGTGTGTATGTGTGTATCACATCTTCTTTACCCATTCGTCCACAGAAAGGCACTTAGTTTGTTTCCATATCTTGACCAAATGCTGCAATGAACAAATGAACATGGGGGGTGCAGATACCTCTTCCAGTTAGTGATTTCATCTTCTTTGGGTATATACACAGAAGTGGAATTGTTGGATCATATTTTTAATTTTTTCAGGAACCTCCATAGTATTTTGCATGGGAGCCGTACTAATTTACATTTCCAATGGTGTGCAAGGGTTCCCTTTTCTCCACGTCTTTGCCAGGCATGTTATCTCCGGTCTTTTGGATAACAGCCATTCTAATAGGTGTGAGGTGATATTTTGTGGTTTTGATTTGCATTTTCCTGTTGGTTAGTGATGTTGAGCACCTTTTCATGTGCCCATTGGCCATTTGTATAAAATGTATAGTCAGTTCCTTTGCCCAGTTTTAAATCAGATTTTTGTGTTTTTGCTATTGAAGTGTATGAGTTCCTTATATATTTAGGATATTAACCTCTTATCAGGTAGATGGCTTGCAAATATTTTATCCCATTCTGTAAGTGGCCTTCTTATTTTATTGTTTCTTTTACTGTATAGAGGACATTTTAGTTTGATGCAGTCCCAATTGAGTTTCTCTCTGTTGCTTGTGCTGTTGGTGTCATACTCAAAATATCATTGCCAAGACCAATACCGGGGAACTTTGCCTTTCTTTTCTTTTAGAAATTTTACAGTTTCCAGTCTTATATTTAAATTTGTCATCTGTTTTGAGTTATTTTTTGAGTAGTGTAAGATAAGGGTCCAATTCCACTTTTCTGCATGTGATTATCTACATTTTCTAGCATCATTTATTGTAGATATTATCCTTAACCCATTAAGTATTCTTGGCTTCCTTGTCAAATATTAGTGGATCATATATGCAAGGGTTTCTAGGCTCTGGATTCTATCCCACTGGTCTATGTGTCTTTTTTAGCCAATACCATACTGTTTCGATTATTATAGTTTTCTAATATAATTTGAAGTCAGGAAATGTGATGCCTCCAGCTTTATTCTTTCTCAGGTTTGCTTTGGCTATGTGGACTCTTCTGCCGTTCAATACAAATTTTAGGATTGTTTATTTCTATCGCTGTGAAGATGAATCTGTAGATGACTTTGGGTAGTTGGACATTTTAACAGTATTAAGTCTCCTGATCCATGAACATAGGATATTTTTCTATTTATTTGTATCTTCTTCAATTTCTTTCATCAAGGTCTTACAGTTTTTAGTGTACAGGTCTTTCACCTCCTTAGCTTAAGGAGGCTCCTTGGCTATTATGAATGGGATTGTTTTCTTTATTTCTTTTTCAAATAATTCATTTTTGGTATATAGAAATACAACTTATTTCTGTAGGTTCATTTTGTGTCTTGCAACTTTACTGAATTCCTTGATTAGTTCTAACAGTTTTTGGGTGGGGTCTTTAGGATTTTCCATACAAAAGATCATATATCTGCAGACAGAGACAATTTTGCTTTTTCTTTTCCAATTTAGATGATTTTTATCAGCTTTTCTTGCTTTATTGCTCTGGGTAAGACTTCTAGTACTAAGAGATATTGAGTACGATGTTAGCCATGGACTTATAAGATATGGCCTTTATTATGTTGAAGTATGTTCTTGTTATTGAGAGTTTTGTCATGAAAGTATGTTAACTTTTTGTTAATTTTTTTTCCGCATTTGAGATGATCATATAATTTTTAATGCTTCATTTTGTTAACGTGATGTATCACATTGATTGATAGGTGGATGTTGCCTCATACTTGTATCCCTGGAATAAATCCCACTTGAACATGGTGTAAAATCCTTTCAATGTGCTTTTGAATTTGGTTTGCTAGTATTTTGTTGAGAACTTTTGCATCTATTTTCATCACAATGATTGGCCTCTAGCTTTCTTTTTCTTATTATGTCCTCAACTGGCTTTGGTATCAGGGTAATGGTGGCTTTGTAAAACACGTTTGGAAGTGTTCCCTCCTCTTCAATTTTTTGAAAATATTTAAGAAGGATTGGTGTTAATTCTTCTTTAAATATTTGACAAACTTCACCAGGAAAACTGTCTGGTCCTGGGCTTTTCTTTGTTGGGAGGATTTTGATGACTGATTCAATCTCCTTACTCATTATTAATCTGTTCAGATTTTCTATTTCTTCATGATTCAGTCTTGGTAAATTCTTTGTTTCTAGGAATTTATCCATTTCTTCTAGGTTGTCTAGTTTATTGCAGTATAACTGTTCATAATAGTCTCTTTTTACCTTTTGTGTTTATGTGATATTAGTTATAATGTCTTCTTTTTCATTTATGATTGTATTTGTTTGAATCCTCTCTCATTTTTTTCTAAGTTCATGTAGCTAAAGTTTTGTCCATTTCTTTATCTATTTTTTAAAAACCCAGCTCTTAATTTTTTTTAACGTTTATTCATTTTTGAGAGACAGAGACAGAGACAGAGTGCGAGTGGGAGAGGGGCAGATAGAGAAAGGGAGACACAGAATCCGAAGCAGGCTCCAGGCTCGAGCTGTCAGCACAGAACTTGATGCAGGGCTCAGACCCATGAACCACGAGATCATAACCTGAGCCTAAGTCAGACGCTTAACCAACTGAGCCAGGCACCCGGCACTTAATTTTGTTTTTCTATTGTTTTTCTGGCCTCTATTTCATTTATTTCCACTCTGATCTTTGCTATTTACTGACTTCTGTTAACTTTGGTCTTAATTTGTTCTCCTTTTTTCTAGTTTCTTAAGGTATAAAGTTAGGTTGTTTATTAAATAATTTATTTATTTATTAATTATTAACTTATTATTTATTTATTTTTTAATGTAGGTTTATTGTTATAAACTCTCCTCTTAGCACTGCTTTTGCTATGTCCCCTAAGTTTTGGTATGTTGTATTTTCATTTCCATTTGCTTACAGATATTTTTAAATTTCCGTTTTAATTTCTTCTGTAGGCCATTGTTGTTCAGGAGTATGTTGTTTAATTTCACATATTTTTGAATTTTACAGTTTTCCCTGGTTATTGATTTCTAGTTTCATAACATTGTGGTTGGAAAAGGTACCTGGTATGATTTCAGTCTTAAATTTGCTAAGACTTGTTTTGTGATCTATCACATGAACTATTTAGGATGATGTTTCACGTATTCTTCTGCTGTTGGATGGCATGTTCTGTATGTTTGTTAGGTCCATTTGGTCTAAAGCATAGTTTAAATTCAACATTTCCTGATTGATTTTGTGTGGGTGATTTACCCACTGTTGAAAGTGAGGTATTGAAATCCCTAGTATTATTGTATTGTCTGGTTCTCACTTCAGATCTGTTAGTATTTGCTTAATACATTTAGGTGCTCTGATGCTGGGTGTGTATATATCATCTTGATGAATTGAACCTTTCATCATCTTATAATGACCTTCTTTGTTTTTTGTTACTGTTTTTGGCTTAAAGTCTCTTATGTCTGATATAAATACAGCTACCCCTGCTGTCTTTTGGTTTCCACTTGCATGAGATATCTTTTGTTATCCCTTCACTTTGAGCCTATGTGTGTCCTTAAAGCAGAAGTGAGTCTCTTGTGGGCAGCATATAGTTGGGTCTTTTTTTTTTTTTTTTTTTAATTCCTTTAGCTATTCTGTACCTTTTGATTGGAGACTCTGATCCATTTACATTTAGAGTAATGCCATCTTACTGTTTTGTAGTTCCTTTGTTTCTGTCTTCCTCTCTTTCTGACTTGCTTTGTGAAATGATATTCTGAAGTTGTACACTTTGATTCCCTTCTCTTTATGTTTTGTGTATTTACTTTTTTTTCTGTGTGGTTACAATGAGGTTTATCAAGCATCTTATAGCTATAACAGTTTATTTTATGCTGATAACAAGTTAACTTTAATAGCGTATAAAAACCTTTATCTTTTTACTTCCCTCCTTTTTCATGTTTGGTATCAGAGTTTGTCTCTTTTTATATTGTGTATTCATTAACAAATTATTACATCTATAGTTATTTTTAATATTTTTGACCTCTACCCTTTATACTCGAATTAAATAGTTAACATGCCACTATATTACAGGATCAGACTTTCCTGAATTTGACAATATGCTTATCTTTACCAGTGAGTTTTCCATTTTCATGTAACTAATTAGTGTCCTTTCATTTCAGCTTGAGGAGCTTCTTTCAGCATTTCCTATTAGGCAGGTGTCGTGGTGATGAACTTGTGTAGTTTTTGTTTTCTGAAAAAGTCTGTATCCCCCCTTCATTTCTGAAGGACAGCTCTTCCAGATAGATTATTCTTGATTTACCTACCACCACCAATTCTTTGAATATGTCTTCTGATTCTCTCTTGGCCTTTAAGACTTCTACTGAGAAATCTGCTGAATGCCTTATGATGTAATCTTGTAAATTCCAAGTTTCTTTTCTCTTGCTTCTTTTCAGCTTCTCTCTTTGGTTTTGATTTTTGATAGTTTTATTATAATGTGTCTTAGAGAAGATCTCTTTAAGTTGAATTTGTTTGGTGGCCAATGAACTTTGTGAACTTGGATATCCACGTCTGTCCCCAGATTTGGGACATTTTCAGCCACTTTTTTCTTCTTTTTTTCTAATTGAGACATAATTGCCATATAACAGTTTCAGGTGTACAACATAATGATTCGACATACGTATATATTGCGAAGTGATGATCACAGTCTAATTAACATACACCACCATACATACTTACAAATATTTTTTTCCTTGTGATAAGAACTTTTAAGATTTACTTTCTTAGCAACTTTAAAATATACAATTCAGTATAAACTATAGTCACCAAGCTGTACATTACAACGTCAGGATATGTCACTGGAAGTTTGTACCTTTGATTCTGACTCATTTTGCCCACTCCCCATCCCCTGCCTCTATATGTATGAGGGTTGTCTGTTTGTTTGTTTTAGATTCCACATATAAATAAAGGCATATGGTATTTGTCTTTCTCTGTCTGACTTATTTCATTTAGCATAGTGTCCTCAAGATACTTCCGTGGTATTGTAAATGACAGGATTTCCTTCTTTTCATGGCTGAATAATATGTCATATACATGATATATATATACATGATACACACACACATATACATATATATCACATTTTCTTTGTTCATTCATCCATTGATGGACACTTAGTTTGTTTCCATATCTTGGCTATTGTAAATAATGCTGTGGTGAACATGGGGGTCATATATCTTTTTGAGTTAGTGCTTCCATTTCTTTTAGATAAATACCCAAATTGGAATTGCTGGGTCATCTGGTAGTTTTATTTTTAGTATTTTGAGGAACATCCATACTATTTTGAACAATGGCCACTCCAGTTTACATCCCCACCAAATGGTATCAGCTATTATTTCTTTAAATAAACTTTCTGGCCCCTTCTCATTCTCTTCTCTTTCTGGGATTCCAATCGTTTGCAGATTTCTTTTTATAGTTTCCCATAGATCACATGGGTTTTCTTCCCTTTTTCGTCATTCTCTTCTAACTGAATATTTTCAACGGTCCTGTCTTCTAATTCACAGATTTTTGTCTTCTCTTTTATCTTCTCTGTTGTTGATGTTCTGTATTGAATTTTTCATTTCAGTCATTGTAATCTTCAACGCCAGAGTTTTGTTGGTTCTTTTATATGATTTCTATCTCTTTGTTAAACTTCTTGTTTCGTTCATGTATTATTTTCCTGCTTTTGTTGAATTGTTTTTCTGTGTTTTCTTGTAGGTAGCTCATTGGGCTTCTTTAAAACAGTTATTGTTTTTTATTTATTTATTTATTTTTATTTTTTTTTTCAACGTTTATTTATTTTTGGGACAGAGAGAGACAGAGCATGAATGGGGGAGGGGCAGAGAGAGAGGGAGACACAGAATCGGAAACAGGCTCCAGGCTCTGAGCCATCAGCCCAGAGCCCGAAGCGGGGCTCGAACTCACGGACCGCGAGATCGTGACCTGGCTGAAGTCGGACGCTTAACCGACTGCGCCACCCAGGTGCCCCAAAACAGCTATTGTTTTTTAAACAGCTATTTTGAATTCTTTATCGGGTACAGTGCAGATCTCCATGTCTTTGGGGTCAGGGTACTAGGAATTATTGTGAGTTCCTCGTGGGTCACGTTTCCTTGATTTTTTATGTTTTTCTGAAGTCTAGGGCTGCTGCCTTCACGTTTGAAGTAGCAGTCATCTCCCCCACTCATTACTAGCTGACTTTGGCAGAGAAGTGCTCTTTGTCAGCCCTGCTAGGGATCCTGAGACTTCTCAGATCTTCTATGGATATACCTGCTCCATTTTTCTTGCTTCCTCTTATGGCAGAATCCTTAAGCTTGCGTGCCTTCTTTCAATCATGCAGTGCAGGAGTCAGGTTCCGATAGCCTCCTTTTTGCTTTCCCGAGGGTGGAGCTAAAGCTCAAATTTGGGGTCCTCTCCCGGCCCCATAAATTTGGGCCAGCCATCTGCATGTGCTCACTATTTGTTTGCCAAAGCTTTCTCTTGCCACTCCTGTCACTGTCAGCATGCACAGGGAGCCAGCCACAGGGTCGGATGGGTGTGGGTAAGCTTCTCACAGCACTGAGGGTACCTGTGAACCAGCTGGGAGGGTACACAAGTGAGGCATCCCCAGTGGCTTCTGGGTGGCTTCTTGAGAGATGCAGTTAATACTACTGTGTTGCCCTCTGAGTGTCTTCTCTGCTGCTCTCCCAGCCTCTGCATGCCCCCCCCCCCCCCCCCCGGCATGCAGCTCAGGACTTAGGACTCTGGATGAGAGAGAAAGGGCTTCTCTGGCAGCATTCCACACAGCTGGGGAAGCTGGGTGCTCACTCACGTGTTCTAAGTTTTCTCCGTGGGAAAAATCACGGTCCAAGAGGGACTCATGGCAATGAGCTGTGCTGTCCTGGGGGAGGTGTGATGTGGGTAAAGTCCAACTGTTTCTCTTACCACGCTAATGCATCCAGTGCATGGGGCTGTTTTTTTCTCCAGTGGCGTGCTGGGCCTTCTCTGCTGGAAACCTGAGCTTCCACAAAGGCTCTCTTATCCGTGAGTGATTGTCTAAGACTGTGTTCTCCAGGGGGCTCCCGGCCCATGGCTGCGAGGGACTGGAGTTGGTTGATGGGCCAGTGGAGAGTCCACAGCTGGGACTGAGGTCTGAGTGCCTGTTACCCAACACATAAGAGGGCAAGGCTACTTCTGGATCCCTCCACACACGGTGCTGGAACGCATAGCTCCCACAAAGGCACTTCTGTGTGTAGAAAGATGCTAAATTGTTGTGGAGGGTACACAAGTGAAGGATGTGTTATTTGGTTGTCTTGTTGCTCTCTCTTCATACCAAGTGTTTAAAATCTGGTGTGTATCTCATTTATACTTACAGCTACTTACACATCTCAGTCCAGACTAGCCACATTTCTTTTTTTTTTTTAATTTTTTTTAACGTTTATTTATTTTTAAGACAGAAAGAGACAGAGTATGAACGGGGGAGGGTCAGAGAAAGGGAGACACAGAATCCGAAACAGGCTCCAGACTCTGAACTGTCAGCACAGAGCCCGACTTGGGGCTCGAACTCACGGACCGCGAGATCATGACCTGAGCCGAAGTCGGCCGCTTAACCCACTGAGCCACCCAGGCACCCCTAGACTAGCCACATTTCTAGTGGTCAAGAGCTGCACGGGCCAGTGGAAGGTATACTGGATAGCATAACCTTTATTTAAAAAAATGTTTTAATTTATTTTTTATTTTCTATTTTTTTTAATTTTATTTATTTGTTTTTAAATTTACATCCAAGTTAGTTAGCATATAGCGCAATAATGATTTCAGGAGTAGATTCCAGTGATTCACCCGCTATGCATAACACCCGGTGCTCATCCCAACAAGTGTCCTCCTTAATGCCCCTTGCCCATTTAGCCTATCCCCCTCCTACAACCCTTCCAGCAACCTGCAGTTTGTTCTCTGTATTTAAGTGTCTCTTCTGTTTTGTCCCCCTCCTTGTTTTTATATCATTTTTGCTTCCTTTCCCTTATGTTCATCTGCTTTGTGTCTTAAATTCCTCATATGAGTGAAGTCATATGAGATTTGTCTTTCTCTGACCGACTAATTTCACTCAGCATAATACCCTCTCGTTCCATCCACATAGTTGCAAATGGCAAGATTTCATTCTTTTAGGTTGCTGAGTAATACTCCATTGTGTGTGTATATATATATATATATATATATATACCACATCTCTTTTATCCATGCAACTGTTGATGAGCATTTGGGTTCTTTCCATACTTTGGCTATTGTTGATGGCACTGCTTATAAACATCAGGGTGCATGTGCCCCTTTGAAACAGCACTCCTGGATGCCTTGGGTAAATACCTAGTAGTGCAATTGTTGGGTCATCGGGTAGTTCTATTTCTAATTTTTTGAAGAACCTCAATGTTGTTTTCCAGAGTGGCTGCACCACCTTGCATTCCCACCAACAACGCAAAAGAGATTCTCTTTCTCCGCATCCTCACCAACATCTGTTGTTGCCTGAGTTGTTAATTTTAGCCATTCTGACTGGTGCCAGAACCACTGAAACCACTCGTTGTGGCTTTAATTTGTAGTTCCCTGATGATGAGTGATGTTGGGCCTTTTTTCATGTGTCTGTTAGCCATCTGGATGTCTTCTTTGGAAGAGTGTCTATTCATGTCTTTTGTCCATTTCTTCACCGGATTATCTGTTTTTTGGGTGTTGAGATTGATAAGTTCTTTATAGATTTTGGATATTAACCCTTTATCAGATATGTTATTTACAAATGTCTTCTCCCATTCCATTGGTTGCTTTTTGGTTTTGCTGATTGTTTCTTTTGCTGTGCAGAAGCCTTTTATCTTGATGAGGTCCCAATAGTTCATTTTTTTGGACAGCATAACCTTTAAGTGATATTTCCTCTCTCTGCCCCAGAGATATTCTGTCATATCTCTGTTTAGTTCCTTAATAGCCACTGGAATAAAGGTATTCAGAGGAGTTAGAATATGGACTTCAGAACCAGACCATCTGAGTTCAAATCCTGTTTCCGCCATTTTCCTACTGCATGATCTAGAGAGAGAGAAGATACCCAACAGTCCTGTGTTTTGGTTCTTTTATCTATTAACCTAATAATAGTCCCTTTCTTAGAATGCTGTGCATATATTAAGTTCTTAAAAACAGTGCCTGGTATAGAGAAAGTCTACATAAATGTTAGCTGATATTATTTACTTGCCTAATGTTGGTCTTCCTCCCCTAGATTATAAACTTCTTGACAGCCAAAGCCATGTGTCCTTGAACTTTTGAATCCCCTGTGCCTGGGATAGAGATGTACTCAATACATTTTTATTGGGTGAATTGAATGGGTAGATGGACAGAGATATAGTAGGGACAAGGCTTTCTGCATAGAGGATATGGTTTTTGAGGTTGGTGTTGTACGAGTAGGACTTTTCATCATGAAGAGAAAGGGGCCAGATCAGGCAGAACAAAGAGAATAAGTAATATCATGGAATTGAGGGAATGTGTTGTGAGGAATACTCTGCTGGCTAAAAAGTGAAAGTTGAAAGGGGACAGAGAAGGAAAGGGAACCATTAGGAAATGAAGCTGCAAAAGGATGTTGAGGCCACCTTGTGGAAGCTGAGGATGTCATGCTAAAATTTTTGTCTTATGTAGTTTGGGGAAGGGATGCTAATGGTGGTATTTCAGTTTTTTCCCCCCTATATTTTAAGTGGTGTGGTTGTAGTTTCTTTTTTCTTATATTGGCTTTCTACCAAGTTTTGCTGTTACAATGTTATGCTTTATCAAAAAGAAAAAAGAAAGGACCCAAATAAAATCACAAATGAGAGAGGAGAAATAACCCACACCACAGAAATACAAACAATTATAAGAGAATCATATGAAAAACCATATGCCAAAATATTGGGCAATCTGGAAAAAAATGGATAAATTTGTAGAAACATATAAATGACCAAAACTGAAACAAGAAGAAATAAGAAACATGAACAGAATGATAATCAGCAAAAAAAAAAAAAAAAAAAACAAAACAAAAAAACAAAAAAAACCCAAACAAATCAATAATCAAAAAACTCCCAACAAGCAAAAGTCAAGGACCAGATGGCTTCACAGGTGAATTCTACCAAACACTTAAAGAAGAGTTAATACCTATTCTTCTCAAACTATTCCAAAAAAAATAGAAAGGGAAGGAAATTTTCCAAATTTATTCTGTCTGTCCCGCATTACCCTATACCCCAACCAGATAAAGGCATCATAAAAAAGAGAACTACAGGCCAATCTTTCTGATAAATACAGATGCAAAACTCCTCAACATAATACTAGCAAACTGAATCCAACCACAGATTTAAAAAATCATTCATAGCGACCAAATGGGATTTATTACTGGGCTGCAAGTGTGGTTCGATACTTGCAAATCAATCAACGTGATACATCACGTTAATAAAAGACAGGATAAGAACCATGGAAACATTTCAATAGATGCAGAAAAAACACTTGACAATGTAAACAGCCATTCATGATAAAAACCCTCAACAAAGTAATTTTAGTGGGACTATACCTCAATATAATAAAGGCCATCTATTAAAAACCTAATATCAGCTAAAACCATCCTAAATGGGGAAATGCTGAGAGCTTTTCCTCTATGTTCAGGAACAAGACCGGGATGTCCACTCTCACCACTTTTGTTCAACAGAGGACTGGAAGTCCTAGCCTCAGCAGTCAGACAACAAAAAGAAATAAAAGCATCCAAATTGGCAAGGAAGAAATCAAACTTTCACTATTTGCAGGTGACATGATACTATGTATAGAAAATCTGAAAGGCTCCACCCAAGAACTGCCAGAACTGAAACGAATTCAGTCGAGTCTGAGGATACAAATCAACGTACCGAAATCTGTTGCATTTCTACACACCGATAACGAAGCAGCAGAAAGAGAAATTAAGAAATCAATCCCATTTCCAATTGCACCAAGAATAGTAAGATACCCAGGGATAAACCTAACCAAAGAGATGGAAGGCTTATACTGTGAAAACTGTAAAACACTGAGGAAGGATATTGAAGAGGACACAAAGAAATGGAAAAGCATTCCATGCTCATGGATTAGAAGAATGAATATTGTTAAAATGTCTATACTACCCAAAGCAATCTCCACATGTAATGCAAGCCTTATCAAAATACCAACAGCATTTTTCACAGGGCTAGAACAAACCCATAAAATGTGTATAGAACCATAAAAGACCGCAAATAGCCAAAGCGGTCTTGAAAAAGAAAAGCAAAGCTGAAGGCATCGCAATGTCAGATTTCAAGTTATATTACAAAGCCGTAGTGATCAAAACAATATGGTACCAGCATGCAATAGACACAAAGATCAATGGAACCAGAATAGAAGATCCAGAAATGAACCCACAATTATATGGTCAATTAAACTTTGACAAAGCAGGAAAGACTATCCAATGGGAAAAAGACAGTCTCTTCAACAAATAGTGTTGGGAAAACTAGAAGCTGCATGGAAATGAATGAAACTGGACCACTTTCTTATACCATACACAAACGTAAATTGAAAATGGATGAAAGACCTAACTATGAGACCTGAAACCATAAAAACCCTAGAAGAGCACACAGGCAAATAACTTCTTTGGCATCGGCTATAGCAACTTCATTCTAGATTTGTCTCCTGAGGTAAGGGAAAGGAAAGCAAAAATAAACTATTGGGACTACATCCAAATAAAAAGTTTCTGCACAGTGAAGGAAACGAGGAAGATTAGTGACACTAATTGCCAAAAGGCAACCAACGGAAGGGGAGAAGATACTTGCAAATGACATATCCGATAAAGGCTTAGTATCCAAAATATAAACTTATAAAACTTAACATCCAAAAACCAAATTAAAAATTTTATTTTTAATGAAATAAAATTTATTTTTAACTTATTTAAAAATTTAATTTTAATTCATTTAAAAAATGGACAGAAGATATGAATAGACATTTTTACAAAAAAGACATACAGACGGCCAAAAAACACATAAAAAGATGCTCAACATCACTTATCAAGGCGATGCAAATTAAAACTACAATGAGGGGCACCTGGCTGACAAAGTCAGTGGGACATGTGGCTCTCAATCTCAGGGTCGTAAGTTCAAGCCCCACATTTGGTGTAAAGGTTACTTAAAAATAAAATCTTTAAGGGATGCCTGGGTGGCTCAGTCAGTTGAGCACCGGACTTGAGCTCGGGTCATGATCTCGTGGCTTGTGAGTTTGAGCCCCGCATCGGGTTCTGCACTGACAGCTCAGAGCCTGGAGCCTGCTTCAAATTCTGTCTCCATCTCTCTCTCTGTCCCTCCCCTGCTCATGCTGTCTCTCTCTCTCTCTCTCTCTCTCTCTCTCTCTCTCTCTCAAATATAAAGAAACATTAAAAAAAATAAAATCTTTTTAAAAATCTACAATGAGATATCACCTCATCAGAATAGCTAAATCTGGTGCATCTACTCTGGAAAACAGTATGCAGGGGCCTCAAAAAGTTAAAAATAGAACTACCCTAGGATCCAGCTATCGCACTACTAGGTATTTACAAAAATTCTAATTCAGAGGGATACATGCACCCTGATGTTTAATAGCAGAATTATCCACAATAGCCAAATTAGGGAAACAGCCCAAGCGTCCATTGAGTGATGAATGGACAGAGAAGATTACTCAGCCGTTAAGAATGGAATATTTATCAGCCGTAAGAAAGAATGAATTCTTGCCACTTGTGATGACATGGGTGGAGCTAGAAAATATAATGCTAAGTGAAATAAGTTGGTTGGAGAAAGACAAGTACCCTATGATTTCGCTCATATGTGGAATTTAAGAAACAACAACAACAAAGAGCAAAGGGGAAACAAGAGAGAGAGAGAGGCAAACCAAGAAACAGACTCTTAACTATTGAGAACAAACTAACTGATGGTTACCAGGGGGGAAGTAGGTGGGCAGATGGGTGAAATGGGTGATGGGAATTGGGGACTGCACTTGTCTTGATAAGCACCAGGTATTGTATGGAAGTGTTGAATCACTACATTGTGCACGTGAAACTCTTATTACACTGTATGTTAATTAATTGGAATTTAAATAAAAACTTAAAATACTTTCCTGGGCTTGTAGAAATAAGAAACTTTTCCTCCTACTGCTCTGGAATGGTTTACATTTTTTAAAATGTTTTTACTTGCTTTTGAGAGAGAGAGAGAGACCGAGCATGAGCAGGGGAGGGGCGGAGAGAGAGACACACAGAGTCCAAAGTAGGTTCCAGGCTCTGAGCTGTCAGCACAGCCCGACGCAGGGCTCGAACTCGTGAATCGCGAGATCATGACCTGAGCGGAAGTGGGATGCTTAACCGACTGAGCCACCCAGGCACCCTCGGGATGGTTTCAATAACATTAGGTTTACCTGTTCTTTGAAGGTCTGACAGAACTCTCCTGGAGGGTTCTCAGCAGGAATGGCATCCTTCGACGTCTGTTGTGAAAAGATTGTTCTAGCACGAGGGTGAAGAATTTGTTAGATGTGGGAGAGCCTGGGGGCAAAATGACCAAACGAGATTTTTTAATCTCTGGCAGCAGCCGGAGGAGTAGGACAAATAGCAGACAAGTGTGGTCTCATGGGACATGGAGCACTGATCCTGGAGCCATCCAGAGCTGGAGATGAGTCAGTTGTGTCATTTTGGGCCTCAGTGTCACTAATCTGCATATATGCAAAATAGAAACAGTTCTCTTTTAACTGTCTCAACCCTTATTCCATAGCATCCTTCAGATTAACCCAGAAGACTGGTGGAAGTATAGTGCCTAGTATCACCAGGTACTTAATAAATGGCTCTTGTATTTTATTTAATATCTGAAAGTCAAGATAGGGAGGGGAGAGAAGGAAATTTCAGACGGTGCAAAATTCAGGTCAGCAGTGTCAACGGCAGACTACAATGAAATAGGATGAAACCTGAAAGGACACCACAGGTTGGCTGTTAGCCTCTGGATCTTAGAACAAACAGGGGAGGGTGGTGCGGGGTGGGTCGCAGCCGCTGTGTGCTGTGAGGTGGGGGAGATTGGGAGGTGAGATGGTGGGACCAGGTAGGGGGCTCTCATCTTGAAGTCCTTAGGGAAGACAAGTAGTTCACTGGGGAGGCAGGCATGGGGAGGGCCCTTGTGTGTTTGTAAGTTCATTTGTTTTTGGTACAATGGGGAACCCTGATCACATTTGGGGAGTGAGAGGAAAGCCTCAGTGGTTTCCTAAGGAGGACGGATTGGCTTCAAGTGCAAGGATGGATGTGGTTGCTTGTGGATGATCAGGGCTCTCTCTACAGTCGGAAAGAGGCTGTGTGACCAGGGATGGAGGTGACGATGTCTGGTGTGCTCGGTTTTTAAGTGAAAGAGGAAGGGAGAATATCTTCAAGGGCAAGTGAGGCCAGGGTGCATGTCAGGAGAAGAGTGAGTTTTGGTAAAGACACTTTTTATTGAGATAGAATTCACACCCCATAGAGTTTCACCTCTTTAAAGTGTATGATTCAGTGATTTCAGTTTCTTCGCAAGTTATACAGCCATCACATGAGCTACTTTCAAGGCATTTTCATCACCTCAAAAGGAAAGCACTTACACACTTACTCTCTATTTCCTCCACCCCCAGCTCCTGGGAACCACCAATTTATTTTCTGTCTCCACTGATTTGCCTATTCTGGACACTTCATATAAATGAAGTCATATAATAAGAAGCCTTCTGTGACTTGCTTCTCTCTTTTGGTTTTGTAGATTGCATGTTTGTGTCCCCCCACAAATGTATATGTTGAATCCTTAGCCGCCATTAGGATTGTAATAGGGGGTAGTGCCTTTAAGAGGTAATTAGGTCACGAGGGTGGAGCCCCCATGATGGGATTAGTGCCCTTATAATAAGATAAAGAGAGCTATCCTCTCTCTCTCTCTTTTTTTTTTTTCAACGTTTTTTTTTATTTATTTTTGGGACAGAGAGAGACAGAGCAGGAACGGGGGAGGGGCAGAGAGAGAGGGAGACACAGAATCGGAAACAGGCTCCAGGCTCTGAGCCATCAGCCCAGAGCCTGACGTCTCTCTCTCTTTTTCTCTCTACCACGTGAGGATATGTTGAGTAGATGGCTGTCTACTTTCATCAGAGGACTTTCATCAGAACTTGACCATGCTGCTACCCTGATTTTGGAATTCTAGTCTCTAGAACTGTAAGAAATAAATGTACTTAAGTCCATGGCATACTGTTCTAGCAGCCCCGACTAAGACACTCTGTATAATGTTTTCAAGATTCATCCATGTTGTAATATGTATTGGCACTTTATCCTTTTCTTGGCTGAATGATATTTCATTGTATGGATATACCGCTTTTTCTTTATCCATTCATCAGTTGACAGATACTTGCATTGTTTCTACTTTTTGGCTATTCTGAATAACGCTACTGTGAATACCTATGTGTAAGTTTTTGTGTGGACATATGTTTTCAATTTTCTAAGGTATATATTCAGGAGTGGAATTTAACTATATGTTTAACTTTGTAAGGAACTGCCAAACTGTTTTGCACAGTATGGAAACTGTATAAGGGTTCCAATTTCTCTACATCCTCACCAACACTTGTTACTGTCTTTTTGATTATAGATATCCTAGTGGGTATGAAGGGGCATCTTATTGTGGTTTGACTACATTTCCTTAATGACTCGTAATGTTGAACATTTCTTCATGTGCTTGTTGGCCATTTGGATAGCTGCTTTTGAGAAATGTCTTTTCAGGCCCTTTGCCATTTTTAAAACTTGAGTTGTTTGTTTTTTTGTTGTTGAGTTGTAGGAGTTCTTTATATATTCTGGGTACTAGTCCCTTATAAGATACAGGATTTGCAAATATTTTCTCCCGTTGTATGGTTGTCTTTTCACTTTCTTGACAGTATGCTTTGGAGTTGAAAATCTTAAGACTAATAACAATGACAGCAGCAACAATACTGCTGATTAGTATTATTATTAACAACTGTATTCTAATCCTTACTGGGTGTCAGACTCCATGCTAAGCCATTTATGTCGACTATCTTATTTAATCTTTACAAAGATTTCTGAGGGAAAAGTGTGAGCTCTGGAGTCAGCTATCTGGCTTCATGTTGGCAGTTGCTACTGCTTACCAACTGTATGACCTTGACCAATCTGCTGCTTCTTTCCATGCAGAGTTGCTAGTTTCCATAAGTAAAAATATAGGATACCCAGTTAAATTTGGATTTCAGATAAACGTCAAATAATTTATTACTTTGTTTAGTGTAAGTATGTCCCAAATATTTCATGGGACATAGTTACACTAAAAATATCTTTCATTGTCTTATCTGAAATCCAAATTTAACTGGGCATCCTGTGTTTTGTTTTGTTTTTTTTTTTTAATTTTTTTTTTTCAACGTTTATTTATTTTTGGGACAGAGAGAGACAGAGCATGAACGGGGGAGGGGTAGAGAGAGAGGGAGACACAGAATCGGAAACAGGCTCCAGGCTCCGAGCCATCAGCCCAGAGCCTGACGCGGGGCTCGAACTCACGGACCGCGAGATCGTGACCTGGCTGAAGTCGGACGCTTAACCGACTGCGCCACCCAGGCGCCCCGGCATCCTGTGTTTTATCTGGTAATGGTATTTTTGTGACTGTCTCCTTGTTGCTTAAATGAAGGTAAGAGCACCGTCTGTCTAAGCCTTTTGGTGTCTTAATTTGTTTGGGCTGCTATCAGAAATATAGACTGGGAGGCTTAAGCAGCAAACATTTATTTCTCAGTTTGAGAAGCTGGAAGTCTGAGATCAGGGTGTCAGCTTGGACAGGTTTTCATGAGAGCCCTCTTCCAAATTGTAGGCAGCTAGCTTCTCCATGTATCCTCACATGGTGGGAAGAGAGAGAGAGAGAGAGAGCGCCAGCTCTCTGGCCTCCTCTGATAAGGGCATTAACTAACCCGATTCAATTAGGATTCCACCTTCATGACCTAATCCCCTCCCAAAAGGCCCAACCTCCAGATATCATCGCACTCGGGCTTAAGATTTCAAAATATGAATTTTGAGGGGACATAAATATTCTATCCATGACATTAGATTTGTTTCGGGGGAATAAATGTGTAAGACATATACAGTTTTTAGAGCGTGAGTTGGTACATACTAAAAACCAAACTATTACCTCTGATATTGCATGGACTTTTCCTGCTCTAGTCTGAAGACTGAATTCATTTCATAGGAGCTAAGTATGGCAGTTGTCGTAGAAAACAACAGCAACAAAGAGAAACATGACGTGTTTCAGGCCTGTTCATGCACAATTGAATACTGAGAATTTGGATTTTTTTCACCGTAGGGGTCATGTAGAACAATATTCCGAATTGGAATGTACTAGTTGTTTACTTAGATAGGCTGGTCAAGATGAGATTGTTAATTTGTTGACATTGACTTGAAACAAACGTGCCAGGACACGGCCACCATCCACAATGCCACTTCAACCAGAACAGAGACTTGACGTTAACACGCAATGCTATTCTTACGAGTTCAGATAGGTTTCTTTCATCTGAACAGTAAGTTCTCTGTTGGAACCATGCTTCGAAAAGGTGAATTATTAGGTGGGCAAGACGTGAGTCGTGGATTCACGAAGGGCAGTGAATTGTGTTTGGACAGAATCTGGAAAGAAAAGTCTAAAAGAGGCAAAACAGAAACAAGAGAAGCATTTGCACGTCATAGAGAAATGGTAAAGATTCTGGATGCACATTTATTGACAGGAAGGCAAAGGAGGAATGACTTAGACTACCCAGAGGACTCCGGTAACGCATGAGAAAATGCGTATTGAACCGGATGTCCCTTCAGAGCTGGCGGGCATGCAAAGGAAGATTAGGTAGGTAATAAGAACATACGTATTTTATAGAAGATTTTAAAAATTCATTTTTGGTCAGTGGCATAAATAGATTTGTTTACAGCTACCTTTATGTTCATGGGCTGTGGGAACTAAAACTAATTCTTACAGAGGTGATTGGGCAATAGTTTCCTCATGACTGCCTAAATATTTGGATAATTAGGGCAAAATCGAGAGTTCCGGGAGAAGCTGGGGGTGGGGGGGGCGGGGGTTGGATTTTCCCCCTTCTGATTTAGCGGAGCCTGATTGGGGCCGGTTGCCCCAGCTCTGTCGAGTCAAGGCAAGTGCAGCTGTAGGAGGATTCAGCATGGGGTCCCTAACTCCAAGTGTTTTGTTCGTTTTTATTATAGCCGTACCCAGTCTTTACTGTCATTTGTACAGTATCTCATAAAAACCAACTTCTCCTTTTTTTTCCAACATCTGCTTTTAAGCCTATTTTTAAACTGTATTTTGAAGTAATTTAAAATTTTAAGAAACGGTGCAAAAATAGTACAGAATATCTGTATAATTTTATCCAGTTTCTCTAAATTGTTCACATTTTACATCTGCGTTATTCTTCCTTTCTCTTTCTTTAAATGCACACACACACACACACACACACTACTATGTATATTTTTTTTCTGAATTACTTGAAAGTTAAAAATATAATGCCCATTACTCCTTAATACTTTATAAACATACTTTAATAAAAGGCAAGGACACTCTCCTCCATAACCAAATATAACTATCAAAATTGAGAAATTAACATTGATATAGCACTACCATCTAATCTTCAGATGCTATTATTAAAATTTTGCCAATTATCTAATCATGTCCTTTTTTGGGTGTAACATCTAAGTTAAGATTTATACTTAGTTTTTATCCCTTTAATATCCTTCAGTCTGGAACAGTTATGAGATTATATAAAGGTGTGGATATCAGAAGGAGGAGACTACTGGGGGGGGGCATCCTAGAAGTCTGCCTACCATAAAGAATAAGGCTTCTTATGTCAATATGTAGCATTTTGTAATTTTCAGGGCTTTTTTCTCTATTATAGTGCCCTGTGAAATTGGCACTTGACAAATACAAGCCTGGGGTTCAGAAACGTGTTGCTGCCCAAGGTCAACATGTTAATCTCTGACACAGGCAGGACTAGAACCAGTCTGGATCTCCTTCCACTAGGCAGCACTGGTCCAGCTGCCCTCTGCCTCCCCTGGGCATCCCATGATAGCCTAGAATCTGCTCTCTTTGCCTGGCCTGAGTCTTTTGTACCCCATTCTCCACACTGCAGAGATTTTCAAAACACACATTTGTGGGGCGCCTGGGTGGCGCAGTCGGTTAAGCGTCCGACTTCAGCCAGGTCACGATCTCACGGTCCGTGAGTTCGAGCCCCGCGTCAGGCTCTGGGCTGATGGCTCAGAGCCTGGAGCCTGTTTCCGATGCTGTGTCTCCCTCTCTCTCTGCCCCTCCCCCGTTCATGCTCTGTCTCTCTCTGTCCCAAAAATAAATAAACGTTGAAAAAAAGAATTAAAAAAAAAACAACACACATTTGCTCATTCCTTCAATGCCCTTTTTTAGTTTGTAATCTTACCTTTTCACTTCATTAGTGTGATCATCTAATTGTCTATTTCCTTTTGTAGTCTGTAAGTTCCTGGATAATATGGACCTTGTCTGTCTTTACATGCCCAGGGCCAAGCGGAATGCTTGGTACATTATTTGTTGAGTAGGCTGGGTGAGGAAGATAATTGCAGTGTCCCTCATGAAAAGCAGAGGTCAGGGTAGACAGATAGCTCTCATCTGATGCAAAGTCTTTGTTCTTGGGAGTATGAGTTATTTGTTGCTTAGATGTGGGGTTGCAGGTATCTAAGTGATCTGTCTTGAGTTCCAAGGTCAGATTTGATCTCTTACAGTTACTGGGTAGGACCGGTACCTGCTGACCATGCTCCGTGCAGTCCTAAGGCTCCATCCTGATTGTTGAGCTTGCCTGGAGAGAGGGTGGTTTGAGGATGCCGTGAAGTCCAGGTCCTGGAACATGGTGAGCTTTGCAATAGTTGCCTGCTACATGGCCTCAAAGGACCAAAGTCTCAAAAGACTATGGGTTTTCTCCAGTTTTGAACATTGGCCACCTGAGAAGTGGACACACAAGCTGTGTGGCACATGAGTTGTGAAGACAAAATGTAAATATAGACTTACCCTCTAAACACCTGACACCAAGTTTTGCTAAAAGTCAGGGAAAGGGACTTACAGTGATGTTGTCCCAATTATTCTTCATTATAGTCATCTAAACATCTATTAGTTGGGGCTAATGGGTGGTTGAGATCACCATGGTCAGTTTTTAAGAAAGAAAATATTTTGTTTTATTTTAGTTGTACAGACATGCGTATCCCAGGTCATGATGTTAAAATGTATTGTTTTACTAATAATCTTAGTCAAATGTTTGCAAAACACTGGTCTACAGTTTTCTGCTAGATGAATATATGGGCCACAGCCCGTTTGGGAGACAGGCAGTAATGTGGCCTCCTCTCTCTCTCTCTCTCTCAAAAAAAAAAAAAATATATATATATATATATATATATATATAGGGGCGCCTGGGTGGCGCAGTCGGTTAAGCGTCCGACTTCAGCCAGGTCACGATCTCTCGGTCCGTGAGTTCGAGCCCCGCGTCAGGCTCTGGGCTGATGGCTCAGAGCCTGGAGCCTGTTTCCGATTCTGTGTCTCCCTCTCTCTCTCTGCCCCTCCCCCGTTCATGCTCTGTCTCGCTCTGTCCCCCCCCCAAAAAAAAGTTGGAAAAAAATATATATATGTAAATAAATGGGATTATATTATAGAAAGTGTTTTGTAACTTACTGTGTCCACTTAATAATACGTTGCACATGTTAAAAAAAATTAATAATTGCCAGGTTGGATGTATCATGAATTGAAACAATTCTCCATTGTTGCTACTTTTTTACTGTTTCTAATAGTAGTGTGAGGAAATCTGTCAACATGCCTATTTGCCAATCATTTCCTTTGGATATGTTTCTAGGAAAGGAACCGATTTGTGTCAAGGGATACGCACATGAAATATTTTACTTGTATTTCCCTCCATAAAGATTGTCCCAGTGTACTCTCCTGTGAAGGAAATGAAAGGACTCATTTCTTCAGATTTTGGTCAAAACTGAATGTTACCAATCTGTTTAGGTTCATTTACTTGATGGCTAAATTATGAGATCTTATTTTTTTAACGTTTGTTTATTTCTGAGAGGGAGAGAGAGAGCAGAGAGAGAGAGAGAGACAGAGAGACAGAGAGAGAGAGAGGGTCCCAAGCAGTTTCCACACTGAGAGCCTACAACGTGGGGCTCAAACCGCGGACCAGGAAATCATGACCTGAGCCGAAACCAAGAGTCGAATGCTTAACCCATTCAGCCACCCAGGCACCCCTGACATCTTATTTTTTAAGAAAAATCGTCCTTTTCTGAATACTAGTAAAGTTAAACATTTTCCTTTGTGTTCCTTTTTGTTTCTTCTTTTATGAATGCTTCTTCTTTTATGAATATGAATTTAGTTTCGTGTTTAAGTATACTGGAATGTTCATCTTTCTCTTACTGATTTGTAAAGAATTAAAGAAGGATCTTAATTCTTTACGGTCACGGGTTCCAAATGCTTATTTCATAGTTTGTCACCTGCCTTTTACTTTTATGTAGGATATTGAGACATTTCTGTGAATCTTCTCCTTTATGGTTTCTAGCTTTGGTGTCAGGCTTCACAAATTTCCCTCTACCCGCCACTAGTTTTTTTATGCTGTGGCTCCTGTAAGTCGAGAAAGTTCCAAAAGGAGGTCAGAGACGCGGGGAGGAGAGCCCTGGGAGTGCAGCGGTCCAGGACGGTGCAGTAATCACTCGGTGATGGGTTGAAACATCCTACGGGGTGATTCTCCTCCTCCTGCTTCACATTCCGCCCCCTACTGGGAGTCCATAAGAGGCACTCTGTCAATAGCATAATAGAGTTGGCTCAGCTAAAGACCAGGTGTCCTTATGCATCACAGAGCCGACCCCGCCATGCTTGATGGTCTTGGCAGGTAATCCTGACTGACCTCTGGCATGGGTTTTAGAACTTCCACAAAACCGGGTGTGTTTCCGTTCCCCAGGCCAGGCCTCATTTGGATTCCTTACAAACGAGCAATAGACAGATCTCAGGCCACTTAAAAACAGAGCCCCTTCAAAGGCTTTGCCCACTTTGTTCACTATTTAAAACAACGCTTAGATTTTATTCACAGTGATTGCAGCCCTCTGCTGGTGAGATGAACTTCGGGCCGAAAATCTGAGAAGTTCTGCGTGTCCGTTTCCTTGATTTTGAAGATGGACGTTAGTGAGTGTGTCCACAGCTCACAACCAGTCTCTGCAGGGTGGGCTCAGTGAGAACTGGTCAGGGAAGGCATAGGGGGACCTCCCCTCCCTGGAGCAGACACCCGAGAATGTCTTGGTGACACCCGATAATGTCGCTCAGGGCAGGTTCCTCTCTGCTCTTTAATAGAAGCATGAACAAAGTAAGCAGCCATACTTTCTGGGTGCGGAGAGATCCTGTATGATTTACCTTTTTGGTAAAGGTGCCTGTGGGCCTCTGTGTGATCCACGTAAATATAATTGGCAGGGGTTACAATTTGCTGATCCTCCTTGTTTCCCACCAGAAAGGAAAGAACATCACTAATTGTATGGGTGGGGCCTCCAGGTCGAAAGAGGAATTTGAACTTGAACTGGAGTCTCCCAGAGAAGGGGAGAGAGCAGTCGTCTTTGTATACTAATGGCACCTCATGCTATCCCATTGCTGTGACGTCTGTGATCTCACGGCTGCTTGCCCACAACAAGCGGAAAGGTTCATCCGGGCCTTCATCACTCAGTGTCTCTGGTGTGATGCGCCAGTGGGCCCAGGGGGATAGTCTGTTGGCCTCTTGGCAGCCGTAGTCGGCCATTCCCACTTTCCTGAAAGACTCTCCTCCCTCGGTGCCCAGCACACCGCACGCCCTCTTGCCCGTCTATCCGGCGGCTCCTTTGGAGTCTTCCCAGGCAGATCTTTTCCTAATCGCATTGGAGATATCGGAGCTGGGCGCTCTTGCTGTGCGTGGTCACTTTCTCCCCGGCTGGTCTCAGAGTGTCCTCTGCCTTTAATTACCGTCCTAGTTCGTTCAGGCCACTCTAATAGGAGATACCACGGACTGGGTGGCTTATCAATAACAGACATTTGTTTCTCATAGTTCTGGCGGCCGGGAAATCCAAGATCAAGGCACCCGCAGATCGGTGTGCGGCGAGAGCCTGCTTCCTGGTTCATGGACAGCTCTTTTCACTGTGTCCTCACATGGTAGAAGGGAAAGGTGCCCTCTGGGGCCTCTTTTATAAGGGCGCTAATCCTGTTCGTGAGGGCTCTGCCCCTTGATGTAATCAACGCCCAAAGGCCATCACCTTCTAACACCACCACACTGGGGATTAGGATTCAATATACAAACATCGGGAGGACACAGTTTATGGCAATTACCACCCATGAGCCAAGGACTCGTAAATAAATGACCTAAGCCCTGGCATCTCACCTGGGCACTTTATTGTTTCCACTTTGGTATCTAAAAGACATCTCAAATCACCATGCTTCAAATGGAAATCCGCCCCCCACCGCACTCCCATGCAAACGTTGACCAGCCCCACATTCTTAGGCCCCCACATCACCCTGCTCCTGGCCTGGCCTTATATCGACCGGCCTTATATTCACCTAGAGGCAGGCCTCAGATCTAGGATTCACACTTGATATTTTTCCTACACCTACCTACACAATCCAGCCACGATTCCTGTTGCCGGTAGCAGTGAGAAGGGACGTCGACTCTGATCAGACTGCAGAGGCTTGATTCCTGGCTCGCCCACTTACAAGTTTTGTGTCCTGGAGAAAGTCCCGTAATCTCTCTCTGTTTTCCCCCCACTTCACAGGGTTTTTTTTTGGTGGGGATTACATGTACGTATTAAGGAAGATTAACCCGACTTGACACACGTAAAGTACTTTACACATGTAAAGAGCGGTGCCTGCCACAGTAATCACTGAAGACGTGGTCACGGTTAATATTAACCTTACCTGACTTACCCGCCCACTTTTCTCAGCATTACCTGCCTCCACTTACTCTCAGCCACGAGCAGCTTCGCCTTCCTATAGACGGCGTCCCAACAATCCTCTTAGCTTACTGCAGCCGGAACGATCTATAGAAAGTAGGAATTAGATCTTGTTGCTCCCTGATTAAAACCCTCGAATGCTTTCCTTTTAAGTGTAGCATAAAATCTCAATTAATTTACGTGGCCTAGGAAGTCCTCCACGTGTAGCCCCTCCCTACTGCTTTCATTTCAGTTGTACGAGGCAGATACTGCCGCTGCATGGCAAACTACCCCAAAATGTGGTGGAAAAAGCCAACAATGGTTTTATTACATGCATGGATTCCGTGGGCTGGGAATTTGGACACAGGAGAGGAGGGATGGATTGTCTCTACGCCACCATGTCTGGGGACTCATCTGGGAAAACTTGAATGGCTTGGAGTGACTTGAACAACCGGGGATGGAATCATCTGGCCGTTGGCAATGATGGCAGGGAAATGGAGCTCGGCTGGGACTGTCCATTGGAATTCCCACATTGACCTCTCCATGGCTTGTGCTTCTTTGCATCATGGCTGCCTCAAGGTAGTTGGGTTCCTTATGTGGTGGCTCGGAACTCAGAACACGGTATATTATGACCTGTTACTTGGAAAGCAAAGAGCATCTCTTCTCACGTACTCCTTTTGGTCAAAGCAATCACAATCCCACCCAGATTAAAGGAGAGGACCCACGGTCCCCACCCACAATAGGAGGATATTGAAGACTTGTGGCAATGTCTTCATACTGCCACACTTCTTTTGGTCTCTCTCTTGTGCTCACGGGTTTCCAGTCACGCCTGATTCCGTCCTGTTCTGAAAACAGACCACCTAATCCTAACCTCAGAGTTCGCCCACTCTTTTGTGCTCTCCGGTGTGAACTCTCTTCTCCCAGGTAACTGCACAGTTGGCTCCTTTTCAGAGTTGGCCTAAGTCATCACTTTCAATTCGCAGAATGATTTTGAAACTTTGCTGCCAGTGATGAAGCCCTGATACCTCCTTCTAGATAGGAAGTCTTAAACTCAGTTCCCAGTCAACGTGTTTTGACTTCGCCCTGTGGAGTCCAAGTCTTGACCTCTGCTGCCTGAGGCCAAGTCCAGGATTTTCCTTCCAGAGGCAAAGACCTGATTTTTCGCTCTTGGGTCTAAATCCCCGCTGAAATGTCAACTGGCCAGAAAGACCTTCCCAGACCACCATATGTAAATTGTCTCCATCTTTCTATCCTCTGTTTATGTCATTGATAGCGCTTAGCACAATCTGTAGTTATCTTGTGTGTATTTCTTTACCTGTGTATAGTGTGTAACTTCCATGAGGCAGGTTGTAAGTTTCTTTGTTTCCATTACCCTATCCCCTGGCGTTAAGGAAGCACTTAAAATATCCTCATTGGATGAGTGAATGAATGAAGTTTGGGAGGGCTCAGAAATGAAGATTTAAAAGTCAGAACCATTTAAGTGGTTAACCATTAACCCATGGCAGAGAAAGAAGCTCAGATAGAAGATAATGTCAAAGATAATCAATATTTATGATAGGGTAAGAATGAACATTGAGATAGAATGGGGCATAAAGGTATGAGGGGGGCCAGAAGAAAGGCATCAAAGAAGCAAGGGAGGGGACCCCGAAGGAAAACAGAGGTGATAATGTTAAATATCACAGGGAGGCCAATTAAGATGAAGATTACCAAATGTTCCTTAGGTTTGCCAAGGAGGGGGCTGTTTCCCAGAATTCTTTCTGGTAAAGAAAATTGCAGCTAGGGGAAGAGCCAGATTGCCGTGGCCAAGAGGCAAGTGGGAGCTGAAGTTGAGGAGGTGGAGACCTTGACACTTGACGCTGAGGGAAGAGCAGTGCCAGGGCAATAGCTGAGAATACAGGGCCAAGGTGGGTGGGAAAGGCTGCGGGGTGTTTCGAAGTTGGAGGGAACGAGTGGCAGGAAGGATGAGGTTCAGGAGGAAGAGGGTGGGACACAGCGTGGATTAAGAAAGAACCCTTGAACAGGCTGTCCTCTTCCGATGAGATTGTTAGCAAGGAGAGAAGATGGGCATACAAGATTCTCTGCTGGGAGTCCTCATTCCATTTGTAGTTCCTTGTTTAGCATCTGCCTGGCCAGCCAGACTGTGAGGTCCATGACAGGGGGAGATGGTTAAGGTCATGACAGCGAGGGCTTTTCTGAGATGATGTGTCCCAATCTGTAAGGCAGTGTGAGCTTTCCCCGGCATCTCTCTACAGCGTTGGTGCAGGAATAGAGTTTTAGGGTTGCTCCAGGATCGGGGGATTGTGTGGTAAGAGGGATAATGGAAGGATTGCTGCTGTGGAGAGTTGGTCATGTGATGGACTGTGGAATCCAGCGGGCGTGGAGAAGGTGACTCAGCCAGCCTTGACGATGCTCTGTGGGGATGAGTCTTCATGAAGTCCTGAGAAGCAATGGCTAAAGATAAGGGCAGGCCAAGGCTTCTGGGGTCAAGAAGATGAGGGAACTGGGGTGTGTGTGTGTGTGTGTGTGTGTTTCATAAATTTTAAATCCAAACAGGATTATGATAGGAGTTAAAATAGAATATTGCTGCTGTAACAAGTAGACCCCAATACATATAATGGCTCAAGCACAAGAGGAATTTATTTCTGTATCATATGATAGTTCAAGGTGTGTGTCTCTGATCAGGTGGCGGGGATGGGCACAGGATCCCTGCTCCACGCAGTTCATTGGAGACTCGGGCTACTGATGGCTCGACCGCCAACACGTAGCTCTCGAGGTCGTCCAGGGAGCGTCATCTCAGTCAGCCAGAAGGAGAAAGGAGCTCGGGGGAGCACAGAGAGAGTTGTGTCTCTAGAAGAGACCGTCATAGTTCCCCCCTCCGTTCGGTTGGCTAGAACCCTGCCACATCTAATTGCTAAGGAGGCTGGGAGATGTGGTGCACTTGTGTGTCCTAGAGGAAGAGGAGAACGTGGGTTTTGTGAATAGCTGTAGCCTTTGGCACGCTGCAGTGCCACAGGGAGAAAGACTGATCCAGTCGCTTCCACCCTAAATAAATTGGAGAAGGGGCCCAGAAACTGGGACGTGACAGGCACTGGAGTGGGGGTGGGGGGGGTGCTTTTGGAAGGTAACGGAAGTGTGATGGTCTGGAAGTGACTTTGTCCCGTGGACAGATGGAGTGCGTAGGAGTCAGATTTATCCGGTTTCAGTGCTGGCTATGTTACTTCTGGCTATCTGATTTTGGCCCAGTTATTCAATTTCATTACTTAACTCCCAGCCTTAGTCTCTTCATCTGTAAAATGGGACGGATCCCACTGATTTCGCAGGAGCAGTGGATAATGGATGTAACAATTTGTAGTGAATATTTTTCTGCTGCTGCTTATTTAAGGCCCTTCAAAGTCACAGACGGAGTGAAACCTCGTCCAAAAAGTTGGGTGACGTTGGCCAGAGCAGACCTTACATCAAGGCTACCTGGGGACCAGTGGAGCATGGAGATCAGACAAGCAGAGCCCAGACCCCTTCTCCAGGGGCAGCGGTTACCCTGCTCCAGCCACCCGGCCATCTGCAGACAGACACTAGAGTTGCCTAGAACTTTCTGATTTCCAAAAGAAGGTGAACGTGTGGCTTTTTTCATGAGAAGTCTCCTCATTTGAAAATGTTGGTCAAATTAAAAATCCACCGAAACCACTGTATGGTGAAATAAAATAGGTCTCTGGGCGGATCTGGCCCACGGGCGACCATTTTGCCCCTTGCATACTCTCCATCACCGAAGGCCAGCTAGAAGCCCTGACCTCTGGATCTGTGCTGCCCCATGCAATAGCCATAACCATAAGGAGCTGGTCGAATTAAAATTAATTTAAATGAAATAAATTAAAAATTGAGGCTCCCCCCCCCCCGCCATCGCACTATGTTTGTAATGCTCTGCAACCATGGGTGGGGGTGGGGGGGGGTAGTGGCTGCTGGGTTGAACAGAGCAGATATAGAACATTCCCCTCATGGAAGAAAGTTCTTTTACAAGCACAGCTCCCTGGATAGAAGGGGCCTGAAAAGTAGTATCTTGTTACAAGGGGCTTCCTTTCTTAGACGTGATGAATTAGGTGTTGTCCCATAGCCAGGATGGGGGGTCAGAGGAAAGACTCGCAGAGTTTCATATTGTCTCGCACACAAGAGTAAGACCCGTCTCTGGGCTGTAACTTTGGCGAGTCATGGAGATTCCTCCACTTCCGCCTGGTTCAATCCATGGCACTCCGGATGTAAAAGTTGAGACACGTACCTCGTCTGACGAGAAGGTGTTACATCCTAAGCCCTTTCAGGCAGAACGCTGGGGTTCCTCTGGTGGGAAGGGGCCGTGATCTGTCCTAGGTCCTGCTACGGCAGAATGGATATGGAAGGAAGGAAACTGTCATGCAGAGATTGGGACCGGTGCTTTAGTCGGGCAGGCCAAGTCCGCCAAACAGTTCAGCACTCTTTTGTCCTATTTCAGGCAAATGGGGAGTAGTGGCCGTGGTTGGTGAAGGGTGAGGAGGACTCCAAGGTACAAAGGCCAGAGGTCCATCAGTTAAGTAGAGCCGTGGGATGGGGTCCAAGAGGAGGTCACTCTGAAAATCACTAGCTGGTAGGCAGGCAAGAGCCGTACTGTGGGAGGTCTGCCATATAAATTACCGAATCCCTTCTCCGAGAAAGATACCTATTACCCACCCCTGACTCTGGCGCCTAGCATCACTTGCATCCCGTTTGGACTTGTCTAGAAATGGAAGACTGTGGTTGACAACGTGATGGGGCATTCATAGGGTCAGGGGGGCAGGTACGGACGTTAACGATGGCTTTGAGGCAAACCTCTCGGAAACTTGACAGGGAGGGGAAAGGAGGAAAAAAATGGGGAGACCAGGAGGAGAAAGGAAGCCCCTTATGTTTGACCAAAGATCTTTTTTGTCCTCTCGTCACCTCCAGGACATTTGAGGTAAGAGAATAATAACAGCGCAAAGCAAACTAAGGCCTGGAGGGTGCTTTTAAGCCGATGCAAGGGCCAGCAAAGAATTTTGTTCATTTCTTCTCCTGCACCCTCTGTCTTGGCGGCTTCAGCAGTAAGAACATGAAGTGATGAGAGCCACAGCATGTAACGTTCTAAATGACACCATCTCTTTTGGGGGACGTGTTGGCTGGTTGGTGTGGGCAGACACGATGGCCACAGGAGAGCTACCCAAGGTTTGCACGTGCAGCAGGCCTGGAGGAAGCTGTCAGGAGGCCCCTGCCACCTTCGGGAAAGGAGGAGTCAGGCATTTGGACAGGTGGCTGTCCTAGGAAGGTGATGCAGAGATTGGGTGGGAGCGGGGTCCGCTGGCCTGCTCATGGCTGTCACCCTGAGCAGCCATGCAAGCGGGGGAAACTTCCAGGTTGTGTCGGTAAGAACTGTCGCTGAGCAGTTAACCTAGGTGGGCTGCCTAGGTGGGCCGAAGGACAAGCAAGCTGCGTTTTGGCCAACTGGCTGCGGCCATCCATGGGCGGAGAGGCTGGCTTCAGCCAGGAGGGGCCGTGCGTCCCGATCCCGCATGCTGTCTTTTTTTATTAGGATGTTGCGGCCTTACATTCTGCTGCATCCTTGCTAGTTGAAATTACAACGACCTTGACGTAGTCTTTCCCGCTTCTTCTCCACCATCTGACTTAGAGGTTGTCATGTGAATGCCCAGACCTGGCCTCCGCAGACTCAAGAAGGATCTGTGTGGGGCTCTGTTCATCTATTCACCCTTTACCCATCCATCCATCCATCCATCCATCCATCCATCATCCACCTATTCATTCATCCACCCATCTACTTATCCATCCATTCTTTCAGAATCTGTTGTGTGCCCACTGTATGCAAGGCCCTAGGGTGTGCGCTGAAGAAGGGAAGTATAGTCTTCTGCCATCGAGATGCTTATCATCTAGGAGAAGGGGACAGTGTATAAAGAAATTGCACGGGAAACTGTTTCAGGCACCCTGCTAGTCTTTATAGGGCCCCGTGGTGCACAACAGAAGGAGTGATCTGCTCTCCCTGGGGTCTCAGGAGTGCTGCATAGAGGAGGCGATGGCGTGAGGGGTCAGAGAGGGGGTGGGGGTGCTGGGAGGGGTGGAGATATGAGTCTAGACACAGGCTACCGTCAGCCTGACCCATCCGGGGAGCATGGGGTGTGGAACAGGGACACAGAGAGTGCTCAGGAAGGCAAGAGAAGTAGGCAGGAGCCACGCTATGCAAAAAGCCTGGACGTTGTGCTAAGGATTTTGGACTTGGTGACACAGGTATTGTGGAGCCATGAAGGCATTTTAAACAGAAGAGTAACAGGGCCAGATTTGCACTCTAGGACAAGTACGGATTCAGGACAGCATGGGACCCAGAGGCGGTGGAACACTTAATTCAGCCAAAGAAAGAGGGTGACACCCCAAAGAAGGCAGTGGCCCTTCCCCTCCCAAGACCCCCAAGATTACTATCTTCCCGTGTTAGCCAGTCACCTTCAAGTGGCCACTTTACTAATTTAACTTTATTCCTCAGTTCCCGGGGCACAGAAAGGAACTCTCGGGGCACTCGGATTCCACCCCTGGATTGATCGCAGGCCTCCACGAAGTCAGCACTGCCTGGAGGTGTGCAGTCTGGTTTGAAGGCCCGCATATGTACCGCCCCAGTTGGCTCTTTCCCCTCTCAGTGACTTCCGTATCTGCTTGTGGCCCAGGGGGTCCCCTTCTCTGTCTTGAGGGAGGTTGGACCCGTTCAGAAGTTGGATGGTGCTTGGCCTCTGGTGGGCGCCATCGTGGGGGGCACAGAGCCCCCAGCCCAGACCTGTGGCAGGGGGGCACAGCTTCTCTGGAGCCCGGGAGGGCAGGGGCTGTGTGTGAGGGGCTTGCGAGCTCGCCTCCTGATTACCCTTTGGTCTTCTGGGGCTGGCACACTGCAGATATTAAACTCAAACTTGAAAACAAACCGTGGGTGGGCAGGGGACAGGGGAGTGAGGAAGGGGGGCAGGAAGACACCTCTAATTAGGGAAAATTTAGCGATTCTTTAGATCTTTACAATATCCAAATGGACTGCTTCCAAGAATTTACAGACTAAGTCAATAAATCGCCCCCAAAGAGGTCTCTAGGGGACCCGTTTGAACGAATGGGCGAGAGGCATGGAGTGCTTTTGAATAAGTGAGTGGTTCTCAGTATTTGAATGCGGCTGGATTCTTTTAAGAGACTTAAACTCCTGAACTATTATTTGTAGTCCCTGGGCACACAGTTCACACGTTTTCTCAGACCCTTGCGGAACGGACGCACCTTCTGGATCAAGGAGGGCCCAGACAGACAAGGAGCTGCTTTTATTTCCTGAGTTGTTGGAGCCCGAGCCCAAAGCGTGGGTTCAGAAAAGAAAACCCACCTGCAGGGACCTGCGGTGAGTTGTGTTGGTGAAGGCCAAGCCTGGTGCATCTGAAGGACAGGTCCCACCCAGTGGGAGAGAAACCTGCCCACACTGTCATGAGTGGCTGCCACTCGGGCCAAGTGACCCAGTCCAGTGAGGCGGATTCTTGCCGTTTGGCATTTTGAACACTTGGGTAAACGAGGACTTGAGGGGTGGCAGGTGCATGTCGGGGAGGCAGAGGTGGAAAGAGAGGCCTGGGTCACCTGGGCTGGCAAAGTGGGGCAGAGCTCTAGGAGGAAATCTGCCCGGGGGCCCGTTGGAGGGGCCCTGCTCATTCGGCTCGTGTTCATGGAGTGTCGTGAGCTCTCAGCTAGGTGGCGCGGAGGACAAGGTGGCCGAGGGAGTTTGCAGTTGCGAGATAGAGGCTAAAAATGCAGAAGGGAACAAATACACAAAATACTTGCAATTGAGATCTTTGCTGTTGAGGAGCGGCTGAGATAGGGAATTCAGTGGAGGGGGGGGGGCAGGCTTCAGACAGGGTGGTCAGGGAGAGTCTTCCTGAAGAGGACGGTGAAGGGGGAGAAGGAGCCGTTTCTGCAGTGAATGGGAGAAGAGGACAGTAGCAGCAGCAGGCCACTGAGAGGAGGCTAGGAAACAGAAGGAAACCAGGGTGCCCCCGGGGAGGAGGGGGAGGAGGCGGGGAGGGCAGGTTGAGGCTGGGAAGGAAGGCGGTCTTGACAGACAGTTTGCATTTTATTTATGCAAGCAGCCAATCAGGGTCTTCCTCTTTTAGCTCAGAGGTAGCATTTTGCATTTTATTTATGCAAGCAGCCAATCAGGGTCTTCCTCTTTTAGCTCAGAGGTAGCATTTTAAGGGTTCCCCGGTCACTTACAGGTTGGCGGCAATCTATTCTGGTTATGATGAAAGGAGAGCTGGTCACTGACAGAAACCGAGTCCTGCTGGGAGATGAGGAAAGAGAGACAGAGAATTAATTTTGGGACAAGGCGGGGGGGGGGGGGTGTCTAAGGAATGCAGGAGGTCCTTGGAGCCTTGAGGGGCAGCCGGGGCAGCCGGGGACTGTGAAAGGGGTAAAGAAAGAGACAGCAGACCAGCTACAGCTGCCTCTTTCACAACGTGGGTCCTGGTTTCTGCTACAAAAGTACTTTATCATTTAAAGAACTAGCCCCTTGGGCTGTGGGGTCACACAGACCTGGATTAGAAGAACCCTGTTCTCACTCTTGCGTGTACCGGGGCCTGGGACAAGAGGTTTCTTTGAGTTTTTTTTTCTCCTGTCTAAACGATAAGGATATGAAGACTTCCCTAGTAAGATTTTGGGGGAGGATTAAATAAGCACTCAGTACTTTACAGAGATGGTGGTAGGTGCCCACCAAATGTTAATTGCCTCCTACTGACTACATAACCAGCGTTTTACTAGAAGGCGATCAAGTGGAAAGATAGTGGGACCATTTACCACTCTTTCATAAGGCGTCCCCACAGGGTAAAGAGCAGGGCCATCCATGTACTTTGGGGAGTCGGAAAAGTCCCCAGTCGGCCTGAGACCTGAGGGTTAGTTCATCTTCTCTCAGCTTCCTTTTCGGTAAAAAAGCAGGATGTGGTGGGCAACTGGCCGGAGGTGAACGAGTTAAAAAACATCCCTCGGCCTTATCTCTGGAGATTCTAATCAGGAGGTCTGAGCTGGGGCCCCAGGTGGTTGTGAAGCAGAGGCAAAGTCATTCCAGGAACCCCGAGACAAGGCCTTTTTCTAGTCCTGAGTCACCCGCCAGATGAGGACAGAGGGGACCAAGAATGCATTCTACGCATTTACCACCAGAGGGCGGGCCTGAGGCGTGATGGCCAACGCAGACCATGCTGTCTGTCTCCAGTTCCCCGCACAAAGAGCCCAGGGGAAATCTGCAGTGGCACAGAGGATGATGTGCAAGGCAGGTAATGAAGGAGTCATAAGAGGAGCAAGCCAAAAGCTACTAGATTCTGAAGTTCATGCATTCCTCTGGGTCGTGCTGACAGCATTGGCACCGATGGGCCTCTTGTCTTCACCCAGTAAGGGCTTCATCAAGACGCTTTCCCAGCCCCAGCTGAGTTGACCAATACTCTTTCCGGTGCTAGAAAAAGCAGCATCTGGCTCAGAGGGCCAGTCACATCCACCCTCATGGGTCACTACTCCGTAACCCTGGGTAAAGGATGCACCCGCTGGAAAGGCTTGGATCCGTTGGCCCTTGGCTATTCCTCTGCAGAGGGCCCCTTCAGGGTCATGCACACAAAGGAAACAGTTGTTATGGCCCGATTCCATCTGCAGAGAAGAAGGCATCACTTCCAGCTCAAGTGTCCTAGTCAATGCCCTTAGTTTTTGGCAAGGAAGAATTCCAGGACCTTCTCTTTACCACTGCGTTAATTTTAACCTCCGCTGCAGACTGCACTTGAGGCTGTAGCCCTTGGCGTCAGTACTGCAGCAATGTGGGGACCTTGGGGTTTTCTCTTCTTTGCCGCGTCTAGGCTCCACTCTTCCCGTCAAAATTTATGCTTTGGAGTTTCCCTACTCTGTGACATCCTGAACGTTCCACTTCCGCAGAGGCCCAGGGGCTGGAGGCGGGGGGGGGGGGGGGGGGGCGGGGAGCATAGAAGCAGAAATGGCTACTTGCAGCTTCCCAAAGGGGGAAGATGAAACCAAGAGACGTGGTGGGCCTGGTCCGAGACAGGACACCTACTGTGCAGGGCGCTGAGGAACTGAAAGCAGCCGAGTCACCCTGCAGCGCCCTAGTGACGGGACTTCTTCATCTCCCCACCCCCAGTTCCCGGCAGGTTGTAGGACTCAAACATCTTAAAAATCCTGACTGAATGTCATCACTCGTACATCTAAAGTCCCCACCCTGTCGGACCCCGTATGGGGGAAGACGTGGGTAAGATTTTTGAAAGAGTTCTGAGTCTCTGTGAACTCAAACCTTCAACGGAAGGAAAATCCTGCTCCCCTCAGCATGGTATATTGGAGGATGTATTGTGTAGGTGGTGGGATATGATAAAGGGTGTTATGCAGGCACGTACAAAGAATAATGGAAGAATGGAGAAAAGAATGATCTAAACTGCAAGAATGATCTTGCAGTTTCCGGGACTTGGAGGAGAGAAGGAAGACCCAGCAAGGCGACAGTGCTAAGAGAAAGGCTGAGTTGGGGATTTTGTTGACATTAAAACTCACCGTGGCAGTGACATGGAAGTACCCTTTTTTCTTACACGATAGCATTTAGTTATATGTCAAACACTGAGGGCCCCTGCCACGGATCAGGCAGGGTACCGGTCACTGGAGAAAAAGAAATGCAAGGCTCTTAGCTTTTAGGAGTCATGCTCTGATAGAAGAAACGGGCAAGTAATTACAATACAGAAGGGTGTATGTTTCAGGAGAGGCGAAAACAGGAGGTTGTGCTTAATGTGTTAGGGGGCGGGAGGGAAGCAGATTTCACTGAGGAGGGGATCTTCAAGCTCCCTTTTAGAGGAAGGGTTGAGGGAAAAGGGAGAGAGGTGAAGGGAGGAACAGAGCAGGGCATGGGTTTGAGAAGGCACACGGCCTCGAGGGGCAGTGTGTGTGCGCGTTGGTGCACGTCTGCGTGTACCCCCTGAGCATGGGGAGGAGACGTGGGTGTCAGGGATGGGAGGTAAAGCTGCAGAGGAGGCGGTGGTCAGAGACTGGTATAGAACCTGGTAGAACGCTTGTGTTTCATGTTTGAAATGCATTTAATTTTTTGAAAGTTTAGAAAAACCACATCCGAGAACAGGCTAACATATTTGGTTTGGGGATAATGATTTGTAACTTTACAGGAATTTTGAGTGTTTATTTAAAGACAATGTGAGAAAATAGTCTATGTTAACAAGTCTATCGGTGCAGAGTGGGTGGAAAATTCTTCCCCACCCCCTTTTATTTTTCTGCATTGCATCGAGCGGTAAGAATGGTACGAAATGCAGATTGCAGACAGTTCTTTTCCTTGGCCAATGAAAACTATTTGGTATCTTCTTTGTGCCAAATACTCTTAGGCTCTAGTCAGAACAGACAAATCAACTTAAACCTTAAATCTTTGAATATGTGTAAGTGGAAATGTCAATTACCGTGGACTCATATTGATGGCTACTGAAATGAGGCTAATACAAATAAGACTGACATAAAAGCTATTAGGAGCTTTTATTACAAAGCAAAATATTCGATGGCAAATCAGAAAATAACAAGATATAGTTCAATCTGTCAAGATCAAAAGGTTCGGGAGTGGGAAAATATAACAAGAATGTTAACAATTTAATTAGAAGTCATTTTGTTTTAAATTAATTTGAATCTCATTATTTGCTTGCTTGTCAAGTGGTATTTTTTCATGATTTAATAGGACACTTGCCCCCACCCCTGTTGGAACCTACAGTTGGCTCTCACTGGTAGGAGGGCACATTTTAGCTTTCTCAGACTTGTAACTTTAACCCTTACAGGATGACACCAAAAGCTGCTGACCAAAAGCTGCTACACCACAGTAGCCCCAGGATTATTTTGTCTTTATCTGGCTAATCTTTGCTGAGCAGGTATGAGCCAATTAAACGGATTCTTTTTTTTTTTTTTCACGGCTGCCCGATGGCCTAGATTATGGAAGGATTCCTCTATTGTTTGATCTCAAGTAGAGAAAACCAAAGCCATGGGCCTGCCCAGATGTTTTAGTCATTGTACCTGCTTGGGCAACATCTCCGAAGAGATGACCCCTGGTAGACCCCTTGGGATCAACTGGACCAGTTGACTGGACCAGGGATTCCGCAGTAAGAGTGCTACTGCATGATTTGGACCAGCAAAGCTAAGGGATTCCAGGCCTGTTCAATGGCTAGCGCCAAGAGAGCCGTTCAAATTGTAACTAGCATCTGCCTGGGAAATCAAGAGTCGCCTATTAACTCTGATTCCGGACGTTTTCGTATGACTCAGTTTCCCTTTCTTTGGGGGTATAAGATCTTTTCATTCCTCTTCCTGCTTCTCCACAGTTCATCACCTCTTTCGGTCCCATTGTGTGATGTGGAGGCCCCTCTGCAGCACTGTAAATCCTCGGGCACGGTAATCTCAAGTTTTTCTTCAACAGATCTGCAGGCACCGGTGAAATGCGCCCGTCTAAACCCCCAAACGGGCGTGAACGGGCCTGACTCCTAAAGAGAGCAGGGCCGCAGACCGGGCTTCCCCCCCCTCGACGCCCCGCGGGCCGTAAAAGGCTTTCAGGGCGTGGTCTCCTGTCTCTCTCTCCCAGCGCCAGCAGCCGACCACAGCCTTCCCGCGCGGCCTCCCTTCCCTGCTCAGGGTCCTCAGGGCTTTGGCCTCTACTGCCCGCTGCCAGGCCACGGAAGCCTGCGACCCGGCGTCCGCCCTCAGGCTAGCTCTCCTCCCGCAGAGGGCCGCGCCTCGCCTCGACCGGCGCCCCCCGCGCCCCCAGGGAGCCCGGCCGCGCGCCCGACGCCCCCGCGCCGCCCGGCTCGCAGGCCCGCGTCCAGCAGCCCCTCTCTCGGGGGCCGGGCGGCGGACGGGCGTGGTCGGCGCGGCGCCGCGACGAGCCCTCCCCGCCCCGTTCCCCTTCCATCCGCTCGCTGCCATTTGAATTCCCCGTCGACTCCTGGGTGGGGGCCGAGCGAGCCTTCGCGAAGGGCGAGGGCGGCGGGAGGAGGGCTCGGGAGCCCCTCCCGGGCGGCGCGGCGCCGGCCGGCGGTGCAGTCGCGCGCTCGCCGCCAGCAAAGCCATTGGCTCGGCGCAGTCACCCCACGCGGGGCTGCAGCGGCGGCCTCCGCGGATTGGCGCGCGGGCGGGCATCCAGCGGGGCGCGCGCGAGCGGGTGCGTGCCGCTCGGGCTGCAGCGAAGCCCACCGTCTCGGGGCCGGGCTCCCCCGGCCCGTAAAGACCACCCCTCCATTGTCCTTGAGTTGCTGATGCTGCATTCGGGGCGGCAGCCAGCTACAGTCCCCGACGCCCTGGCCCAAAGAAAGGGCGCGAAAGGCGCGCTCCCCGCTCGGGCGCACGCACCGACCGCCGCCCTCGGCGGCACACTGCAGCATTTCGCGCTCTCGCGCCGCTCCCCTCCCCGCCCGCGCTCATTTGCATATCCCACGATTGTGGCCAATCAGGGCTCGTCTCTCTCGAAGCGGATGGCTTTTGCCTGAGAGGAAAGGGAGTGGCTGGCGGCGCATGCGCCGCGGTGGCCGACTTGAACCGAGGCTTTTATTGCTGTAGTTTATTTCCACCCCTTCCCTCCTGTTCTCTCTCTCTCTTTCTTTTTTTTCCGCCCTAGCTGGGGCTGTGTTGGAGCAGAGGAAGAAAGAGACAGGATTGCATTTATCGCTTACGTTCTTGAAATCTGCTATCAGCAAGACCAGCTAAGCGGTTGCATCTTTTTCAATCCTGCAAAAAATACCATCTCTTTCCTGGCAATTTTTGCTTTAAAGGTGTCCTCTTGAAATTATTTTTTTCCCAGGAGAGAGATGTCTTATCAGGGGAAGAAAAATATTCCACGCATCACGGTGAGTTTGGTACTTGGGAAATCTGCGGTCGGCCAGCAACCTTTTGTGGCAAGGAACATCCAAGGAATTTTTTTTTTTTTTAAGGAGCGGGAGAAAGAGGGACCCAACTTTTCTTTTTTCCTTTTTTTTTTTTCCTGTTGCTGAAGAAGGCGATTGTAGCGGGAGACGCAGCCGTCTAGAATTGTAAGCTACATAATTTGTAAGGCATAAAAATAGGAGCGTAAGTGCATTAAGGACGTCTTAGGTAGCGCGCCAGATCCGCTGTATCCTTTTATTGTCAGTTCGAGATGCTGCAGTGCTGGCCTGCGGGGTGTAAGCAAATGGATGCCAGATTGAATATGCATGGTTGAAGCTCGGATATTGTTCTCCGGGCTGCGTGCTGCGAGGCTGGACTCCAGGAGCTGGCTGGGGGAGATGGAGAAATGGATTCTCCCTGTGTCTCCCGCCCCCACCATAAAGGCTTTCTGGAGCCTTCCTCCGGCTCCTTAGAAAAAGGAGCGGGTTTCAGCCCGGAGGCGTAATGACAGCAGAGGGATGCTGGAAAGGGCCGGGAGTGCCGGGATGATGTGGAAACTGGAAGGAAAAATAGGGACGCGGTGATGAACAGAAGAGGGTGGGGGGCCAGGCGTGGGCTTTTTGTCGATCACGGACTGGTTTTTGGTGGGCCACTCGGCTTCCTCGCCCTCCGGTGTGGGGCTGGAACCCTGGCAGGGCTCAGGGTTCGCTTTCTTGTGACTTTCTGCCCCTCCTGCAGCCAAGGAGGCGCCTGTGTTGGCGCATACAAAGCGGGCTGGGAGGGTGGGCGTTGGGGACAGCGCGGAGCGGGGCTCGCGGAGGTAATGGCGCTGCGCGACGCGCGGAGCAGATGGCCCGGCCTGGCCTCGGCCAGACAATGATCGCTGCGGCCGGAGGTGTTGGCGCAGTTTGGGGCCTGGAGTTGTTAGTTTGTAAATCCCGAGAAAAAACATCTAAGCGATGAATTTGCGATGCTTCGGCAATGAACATCGGTTCTTGCTTTCACCGCTCTCCTGCCCTCCCCACCCTCTCCCCATCTTTTCCTGGAAAAATCTCACCAGTCCTAGTTCTCTACATCCCCGAATGAAATCCCGGGGAGAGAGGGAAGGCGAGGGAAATTCATTGTTACATAATGATGTGCAATTGCAATTGGCCAGCTGATTGCTGGGTAGAACCCAGGGCTGAGGCAGAGACCGAAAGAATCCTTGTAAACTCAAGATGTGTTTAGGGCTGGATTTGAGGGCGCGCTTTCGCTCTGGTTTCCTTCTTAGCTACGGACACCCCGGCTTCCTCTGGATGCACGAGGGCACACCCATCCGCAGGAGAGAGACGTGGAAACAAATGCACAGGGGAGGGGGCGTGTGCTCAGGAGGATTTTATAGGATGAACCAGGCTGTGCTAAAGAGAGGGTGGGTACTAGCTTTTTCTTGAAGGCCAAAGACCCAAGATCCCAAAGGGCCGGGCTCGGGGAGGAGGGAGTGGGTGGAGAGGACCCAACGTTACATGTTCCCAGCTCTGGAGGAAGGAGTCTGGGGAGAGGGGGTGGGGAGCAGGTTTGCCACAAGCCTCAAATAATTTGTTGTCTTCGTGAATGAAAAAGACAGTTTGGTTTTGACAGTGTGGGGAGAAAAATTTAGAAAGCAAACAATCAAGACCTTTTTTTTTTTTTTTCCCCAAAGAGCGCCCCCTCTACCCTTAAAAAAATCTGGTTACATTATCTTAGGACCTATAGTATGGTTTCCCTCCTTCCATCATCACGGCCAGCATCTTATGTAAGAAGCCTTCTGGAAGGGACTCGAGTGGACGGGGCGGTGATGTCTCATTTTTTTCTTAGCATGATGTTGGCTCGGGGATTCGCAGTGATGGCCGGGACAGGTACCGCAGTGACTAAGGGCTTCTCCCCTGCCTTCCAGGCGACGTTTATCCTGTCACAGCTGGGTAATGGGGGAAAAGGGGGAGATCATCGTGGGCAGAGAAAAGTCCGCTGGATCAGGCGACCTGGGGCAAGTGGCTTAACGTCTCAGCCTCAGTTTCCTTATGTGTCATGGGAATAAGAATCTGGCCCCACCCACCCCTTAAATTTGTTTTGAGGCTTTTGTGACTTAAGGTACCTGACAGGAATTTTGTAAAGGTCTTACACAAGTGCAGGAATTGTTGACTGTTTATTCCCATTTGACTTCCCAAAGTCTGTAATAGGATGATGCACCCTACAGTGTATAAAATTAAAATGATCTCACTGTTTTTCATTATGTTAGAGAAAAAAATAAATACTGTCTATACCCGGCTGTGTGTGCATTTATGTGTAACAGTATCTTTTTTCCCTAGGTGTCTAGCAGCTTATATGTTTATTCTCATTTTTATTTATTCTCCCCCCCCCATATATTTTTTAAAGATTTGCTATAATTTTCTGGTTTTGGTGGGTGCTAAATATAAATCGCATATTGGTTTGTAACTGAATTTTAAGGTAACCGTTATCAAAATGAATGTCATCCTCTGACGTATTTTGCATATTGAAACGGTGGCCTGTCGTTCAACTTGTTCCCCACCTGGGGATACAGCAGGTGCATGTCTACTGAACACAGGACATTAATATCCCATTCCATCCACAGCATTTGGGATAGAGAGGAGTCACAGTGTACCAGTTCTGTTGCATTCCTGGCCCTTACATGCTGCTTGTCATATATAATTTTTTGCAACCTTTAAAATACAAGCGCATCAACAATGTAGATTTTGGAACTTGCCATCTCATCTAATCACAAAATTTTACATTTTTCTTAACAGCCTAGTAGTTAAAGTGGTGTATATTTGAAGTGTTCACTCCCCCTTTGTTACAATCGATGTGATTCACCCCAAAGATAAAAAGCAAATATAAAGAATGTATTGTAATGAAACTTTGCAGTGGTTGAGCGAAGTGTGTTTGTGTAGAGTATCCCATGACAACAGACTTGGTTAATTTTTCCCTACACAAACCATGCCAAGAATTGACTTCCTTACATGTGGGTGTATTTATTTTTAATGAAATTTAGCCTAAAGCCATTTAAAAAATATTGTCTTCTTTATCTGAAACGTTTACACTGTTCTTTAAAGAGAGTTTGGTAAGCATTCTTTCATTTTCTCTCTATTTCAGTGGAGAGAGATAGTTTTTGTTTTGTTTTGTTTTGTCTTTAAACCTAGAATAAGCTTTGAACTTTTGCCAGTATGTTCTGACTCATCAAGTGATGAATAGGTTGTCACATCAGGTTCACCTTTGTCACTGAACCTTTTCAGAGTTGGCTCATTTTGAGCATCTCTTTTGAATGCCGAAAAATGTGTCCTTAGCTCATTGTCTTGGCACTGATGTTCCTCATAGGTCCTGCCTGACCTTATTACTTCTTTGTTTCAGAGTGATCGTCTTCTGATCAAAGGAGGTAAAATTGTTAATGATGACCAGTCGTTCTATGCAGACATATACATGGAAGATGGGTTGATCAAGTAAGTGTCACTCATTATAGAGACGAATTTGTCTACCTTCCAGTATTCCCAGACATGACCTACAGTTCACACACATGACATCAAACTTGAGTGACTTCACACACTGCCTCACTTAGGATATGTTTAAGCTTATTTTGATTGGTGGCAACTAGTGAATTTGAAAACTCAGATTTAGGGAATTCAAAGGCACAATTAAATGCACACCCATTTCCTTATGTGTTATGTAATTGACTATTTTAACTGAGGTGACACAATATCTTCTTGTTGCCAGTTTAAATTCTTGGTTTATGATCTATTGAGTATATTAAAGGTTTTCCTAGAATATAGTTGTTTGGGTAGATTGCCCAATCTAAGGCATAAACTTGGCATCCAGCCTCTTCTATCTAGATAACACATCTGCTGTCTTAATTAAGCATCCAAGTTGCTGAGGCCAAAGGACACCAAATGAATTACCAAGTAACAGACAAAGTACTGCCTCATCCTTAGGGAATTTTAGGTTTCATTCTTTAAGTGGCAACAAACGCAAATAAGAGTGCCCTTGTGTTTATTGTGTATTGTGTTACAAAAGAGAAACAACAGAGGGTTAAGTGAGCTGAGTACACACCAGTATCTTCCTGCCTTCCTGACTGGGAGCACTCACAGGGCCCTGGGAGAAATAGCACATCTGTTTAAAGACAAACACTGTAGCAAATGACATCTTTTAAATAAGCAGCATTCATCAAGGCTAGCAGCAAACCAGTCTGGAGGAGTGGAAAACTGGAGTGGATGGGTCTGTTGCCTGGAAACTCACGCCCTGATTTATGAACCTAAACTAGATTTTAACATTTCCACATTTAATGTTTTCTCCATGTGTGTTTGTGACATTCTCTGCTGAGGCTCTCAAATACCATGACTTTCATGTTCCGTCCCCCCCCCCCCAATTAGAAGCCAGCCTGATACTGGCCTAGAAGTGAGCATGCCTGTATGCTATTTTTAGTCCACGCTAATTTGTTTTAGAACTTTTATCAACTCCTTGATTACTTTTTCCTTCTGAAAAAAGCTGCTGGAAAGATGTAGCAAAAGTGATTTTTGAAAATTGGAAATGAATCCATGACCCTCAACGGAATATTTTTCCGTCCTTAGTATCTGAGTTGCTGAGCACATGCTTCCAGATTTTTAAATAGTTGTAATCACAACGTTCACTTCTCTTTTTTCTTTTTCTTTTCCTTTTTCCTTTTCTTTCTCTTTCTTTTTCTTTTTCCTTTTCTTCTTTCTTTCTTTTTCTTTTTCCCTTTCTTTTTCCTTTTCCTTTTTCCTTTTCTTTCTCTCTCTTTCTTTTTCTTGGCTTTGTTCTACCACTGTCTTTCTACTACTGTTTTCTCAGTGTGGAAAATAAATGTAAAGTGCAACCAGGTCTGGAGAAAATTGCTATACAATTGAATTAGTTACGGAGAAAGTGTTGTGGCATTTTAGGTAAATGTCTTGGGGGCCTTGTAATCATTTGATCTTAAGGGTTTTCTGGCAACTAAACCTCTTCCATCAGCATGTCCTGGTGCTTTATTTAAATTTTGTTTTGTAGTATGTTCTGCCTCTTGGTTGGGGTAGGGACTGGGGAGTGCACATATTAGGAATATTAATAATAATCCAAAAAGTCTACAGAACCTAGGGAAGGATAGTTTATGGCTTTGTGAAATGTTTGTCAGAACCCATTTGACTCAGGAGTGGTTCATTTATAACTGTTATCACCTGTCCTGTTTACTTAGGCAAATAGGGGAAAACCTGATTGTGCCAGGAGGGGTGAAGACCATCGAAGCCCATTCTAGGATGGTGATCCCCGGAGGGATTGATGTCCATACCCGCTTCCAGATGCCTGACCAAGGAATGACCTCTGCTGATGACTTCTTTCAAGGCACCAAGGCCGCCCTGGCTGGGGGAACCACCATGATCAGTAAGATAGCTTAAAAATAATCATCTCAGAGCTTGGGCACCGTTATCATTTGAAAATGCGTCTGTGTTGTTTCGATTCTTTCCTTCTAATAGTTGCTGGACTGAGCAGTGGATTGCTTTACCACATAAGGGGAAGGGGGCGGGCCAGCCATTTGTCTTGTTTCCTTGTCCTCGTTTTCCGTCCAACTCTGACGTGTCCATTTGAACTTGAGAATACGGTGCTAGAGAACTGGGGTAGGATAAAAGGAACGGCCTCTTGCTTTCTCGGCTTGAACTTTTGTCTTCCTGGCTCTGAAAATGTGATTTGATGGTGGTTTTGCTTTAAACACATTGCATTTGGGGTCATCGTCAGAGCTGTCCGTTTTGAGCCTTTGCTCATAAGTATTTGATTTTGGCTTTTAAACAGTTCCTGAGACTGCATCTTCTTGGAGTGACGGCGGGGTGCTTCAAATGAAGTGTGGAAGCAGGAACCTGTATTCGTTCCACTGCTAAGAAAATCAAGTGGGGGGAATATTTCCTGGCCTGGGCTTGACGTAAATGGAATTGGGCAGCCCTCCTTCGAGAGCGACCCACAGATATTGTTAATTGTCATTTATGTGGGAAAATTGCTGCCACCCAACAGCAGATGTCCTTCGTGCATTGCTCCAAGGAATTTGTGCTTTTTGTTCGGCAAAATCTGAAGTATATTTCCTGGAGTCATAGCATGCGTGTTCAAAGTTAGCTTGTATAAGGTCGGCTTCCAATGTGCCTAATGATGCCCCTGTGACAGATACTATTTTGGTTTTGAAGAGGGGGGTAAGCTCCACCATGGCCCATCAGACACATATGTAAAAAAAACAAACAAACCAAAAACCATTTATCCAAGAGCGAAAGGAAATATATAATCCATCTTCAAAACTTACAGTTCAGTTCAGGAGAGGGTCAAAGTAGAAAGAACTTAGCTATTTTATGCTTTAGAAAAACCTATGTTACTGCTTATTTTTCAGAACGATGGTCTTTTTTCCTTGTGACTTCACAGTCTGTCTCTCAGCTTCCTTTCTTCTATTCTGCCACTTGGGCGAACATTGCCCTGCTGTCCCCTCCTAGTCTGAGCGCCCCTACGTTTTAAATTGCACTTTCTTGGTCTTTTCTCTCAGTCCTGGTCTTCAGAGTGTCTCAAGAATCAGCGACCACTGTCTTCTGGTTCAGCTTTCTAATCATAGAGCCTGCAGGTTGAAGCCTTATTACTTCGCTCTTGCTGCGCACCTCACCTTCTAACCTAGTGGGAGCCATTCTCAAGGGCGTGGAGGGCGGGGATCCTCCACCCACAGCTCAGTGCCCTGACCTACTGGAAGAGGCTGCCATTTTGTCAGTCGTGTCTGCTAGGACTCAGCTGGCACCAGTGGGCCTGGCTGCCCCTTCTCCAGGGCCAGCTGCAGAGCCACATGGGAGCTTCGAGAAGCACCGACTGCTTGGGTGACAGCCTGCAAGGCCAAGTCAAGGCTATAATCTGCCTCTGTTTGAGTTCATATGAGGTCCTTGTGGGCCCCCGCGTTGCTCACCGGGTATTAATAAGCCACAAATAATCTTTCCCAAGTGAGTGGTCAGTGCTGTCTCTCAGTGGAGGGATTGCTGGGTGGGAGCCCCCTGTGGTGAAAATGCCGCCAACCAGGAGTCTGCCGTTGTGGTCTCCCTCCGGCACTGACTCGCTGTGCGACTGTGGGCAGGTCCCCTCACTTCGTGGGCCTGCTCATCTGCACGATGAAGGATCTGCACGAGCTGACCCTGCATGTCCCTTTCAGCCCCCACATTTGGTGACTCACCGAGCTCAGAGACCGTTTGCCTGTGATCAAGGGCACTTCGCTCAGCAGATGCATAAAGCCCTGTCTTCTCTCAGACTTACTTGAAAGACCCCACCATTCTGTTTTCTCGTCTCCTACCTCCCTGAATGTGCCTTTCACTCCTTGCACTTGACCCATTCTTTGGCCCCCCCCATTCTGTGTCTTGTCCCTTCTCTGCTTTCACGCTGCACCCCCCCCCACCCCCCAGCTGCCTTCACCATGAGGGCATATGCCTTCCTGCCGATGCCCTTTCTTTTTGACCTTCTTCCTCAGCAGCAGTGGGCTTCCTTCCCTTCCTTCCAAGTGGGCTCCTGAGCAGGGACAAGGGACAGATCCACAAGGCCTGCACCTGGTCCGGGGGCCGGGAACAGTCAGCAGATGGCCTTATGGCAGATAAGGGTGAAGGAGAAGTCAGACTGCCTGCCCTACACATCTGGGCAGAATGTGATCATATTTCAGTGTAGGGTTTGTGATGCAGTAGTAAGGCTAAGAGGCTAAAAAGCAGAGGGATTTAATGAGCAAACCCCAAGGAAGAAAAGTAATCAGAGGTGGCAGGGATGTGGTCAGAATTGTCACACCCCAAACTCCACTGCTTTTAAAGCCCTGAGAAGAATATTAACTGCCCTTGCAAATAACCACCCGTGGTTACTGACCTCTATAGAATTCCCACTGGCCTGCCCTTCCCTCGGGAAGCAAGTGGGAATGATACAGATGAGGAAATCGGGATTTCTTCTGCTTGCTGGTGAACACATTTTGGCATTGCTTCAGAAAAGCACGCTTTACAGACACAGAGTTTTGCAAAGAGGGAGAGCTAGCTTAATGTGACTTGGTTGGTACCTACGGCCTGCTCCTTCAAGGAAATTGTAGCTTCCTCAAGGAGTTTTGAGGCCAAAAAAAAAAAAAAAAATGCTTAGGGCCCTGGAGGAGATTCAAGTGAAACTTGCAGAAGCAAGCCCTTGAAGTAACCGGTGCACCACTGCCCACACCCCTTCCTGCCATCTCTCTGAGTTTCTACAAGCCTGTCACCTGCACGTGCCCTTTGCAGTGCCCTTCCCAGGTCTGTCTGAAATGGCATGGCCCAAGGTGGAAAATGTAGCCGAGTAGTCCAAGTTTAAAAAGGGAGGTGACACGTCAGCAGCAGAAAATAATATTATTGCCATCCAACAGAGCCTCCCATTGAGAATGGCACAACGGGAGCTTTGTAAGGGGCCCCCAGTGCAGGGCAGACGGAACGCCCTTTGCCCTTTCCATCCAGTGGTGGGTGGGCGGAGCCTCCAGACAGGCCCTGCACGCGGCATCGAGACCAGCCGAGGGGTCACGGAGGTGGCAGAGTTGCTTCCTGGGGAAAATGCTACTGGGTTCCCGAGAGCGTTACGATCATCAGAGTTAAGACTCCAGCATCTTAACCAGAGAGAAGCAGATGGGAATGGTTACCTCCGTTTTATAGAGGGAAAGTCCGGGGCCAGAGAGAAGGGCATTACTTGCTGATGCTTATCCTGTGTGTTGGTGTTCGTGGCCGGTGTGGAAAACACATCTGCGGGGCTGGCTTCCCCACCTGCCAGCTGTGTGACTTAAAGCCTCAGTGGCCTCATCTGCAAAATGGGGAAAGTTGTTACACAGATTGACTTGGAGACATGAGAACAGTGCCTGGCCCATAGTAAGCACTCAGGTGGGGTTAAGTTACTTTTTTTTCCATCTGTATTAGGTGCCAGCAGCCTCTCATCTCTGTAGAGACCCCTTCCCGATCGCTACTTTTGTAAGAGAGCCAGAGAAAAGAGACTGCAGCTGCAGGAGGGCACAGGGGTTCCCCAAGCATGGCCGACAGGTTGTGGACCCTGGTGTCACCTGCATGCATTTCAGACATTCAGCTTCCTGGTCCCCACCCAACATATCTAAGCAGAGAGCCTGCTGGTGGGACCTGTGAACCTGTATTTGAATCCGGATTGTCACATGCACTTGAGCTGTTCGAAAGCATGGATCTCAGGGGTCCAGGCCAGATCTCTGGACTCCAGATGTCTAAGGACCAGGACCCACAGTGCAGGGAAAAGAGCCTGACTGTCATTTCTGCTAACCTGAACTTCAGGCTTTCCCTGGAGGGGTGGAGCCCCAGTGCAACACCCTGCACCGCAGAGATCAGGATGGGACTTGAGCACAGAGAAGGTGCAGGCCTGGAAGAGGCCTGTCTCTGAGCTCTGCACTGGTCACCTTCTAGATGGGGCTCCTTGGATGTGCCTCAGACACCTCTATCCGGCTGTCTCCAGGCATCCTTACCCTCGCCTCTCATTGTCCTGCCTCTCTTCTGGGGCCCAACCCCAGCGAGGGCCGCAGTCACAGTTATTCTGGCCTGAATTCACAAAGTCACCCTGTGCTGCGTTGAGTGAATTTTGTCTGTCCCTTATCTCTTGCATCCATTCCATCACTGCCACTAATTCATACCTTTGTTGTCTGTACTGGATGTGTGCCCCCGCCTTCGGAGGAGTCTCACTGCCTCCGGGATCCTGTCTCTGCAGGGATCCTGTCTCTGCAGTGTGCACATCTCCTTGCACCACGGGCACTTTCTCTGGCACAGCGATGATCATGCCCTCTCCCTCCCTTGCAGCCCTCAGGGGCTCCCTTTTGCCCAGAGGATGCAGCTCAAGCAGCAGAACGCTCCGTGCCGTGACCCAGTCCTGCTGCCCCAGTCTGGACCCAGATGTTGTCACGTTAGCCAGGGGATGCCCTTACCTTCTTCTCTTTGCCTCCGGGAATCTTTATTACTCTTCGAGGCCCAGCTAGGTGTCACCTCTGTCCCGGAGCCCCTGCTCAGCCCCCTTCCCTGTAATCTGTTGCTGCTTCTTTATGCCTTAGCAAACATGGGGTTTTTATCCCAGGGCCCTTATGACATCCATCATGTGTTATAATGTGATCAAGGCTCCTGCCTCTTTCATTTTGGTATTCCCCACCCACCCAGCAGAAGCACCTGAGGGGTGCTTCATTAATGCTTCCAATTGAATGAATGAGTGAATGATTGAATGAATGGGGATGCTAACAGCACTTGGTTTCCTGCTTCATCTGAGCCTGGTGCCAGAGGACTGAGAATCCTGGGGCCGGGTTAACATGTCTGATGTCCACTGTGGTCGTTTTGACCGAAGCAGCCGTCTCTTCAGTGGCGCCCCTGTGCCTGCTGCCCTAGCCCCACGGTCAGCCATTACGGCAGTTGGGGGAGGGAGGCAGGAGAGGAGAGATCGGGGTCCAGGCGATCAGGGACGGTCCCCCTTCCCCCTCCACCTGGATTGTTCTTTCAGGAGGAGGGGGGGTCGCATCTCATGTGGTCCTGCTGTGAGAGGGCTTGGCCGCAGCGCACAGGGTCAGGTCTGTCTGAGGAGTAGCCCTGAGCACTGTGGCAGACTCAGCGATCACTCCCCAACACCCCCTGGGCACGTCCCAGCATTTTCTGGAGAGTCTTGCCTGTGGAGGCAGGAGGCCTGACACGAAGGCGAAGTGGCTTCCCACGGCCCTGCTGGCCGGGCTTTCCTCAGGAGACGTGGCTCCGAGTGTCACTGTGGTACATCCACTGCTTGTCATTTTTTCATCCATGTGGCATTTGGGTTTGCTCCCTGCTTCTGATGAGTACACATGTGTGAACACACACACACTATAATATGAATTGTCTGTAATTGATACTTTGATTATTCCCTTTGCATCATTCATTTGACTCGGGTTAGAAAGTGTTTACAAAAAAGGCCGACCACATCAGACTAAAGTTTCAAAGTCCAGGACCGAAGTCGTGGCCACAGAATCGGCCCGTGGCCTGGCGATTAGAAAGCCACGTTAGCCGATGGGCTGTCAGCGCAGGCTCTTCCTGTCCGCTGCTTGCGTCTCCCCGGGCCCACGTGGGCGAGGTCACACATTTCGCCTAAGGACACGAGTGCCTCAGCAAGCGGACCCCATGGGACTGGGCCTGCCCAGGTGGGGGGCACGCGGATCGCAGCCACGAATGGCCGGATTGGAAGAATCCGTGTACTCCCTGCAGTATTTTGGGCCGATCACCTAATACCTGCTGCCGAGCAGAATGGGGGGAGGGAGTGGAACAGACGAAGCATCCTGAGAAGTAGCACAGCTCTTCCTGAAGGCCCGCACACACACTTTACTAAATGCCTTTCTTGTGGAGGAGGCCGTTGGGTCGGGCTCCACCAGCCAGCCTCATAGCCCTGTGGCGTTTCGGGTGAGGCCCCTCCAGAAGCAGGGACGTTCCTGTTTGGGGGCCTAGGCCCTATGCCATGGACATTGTGGCAGGTGTCAATCTACTCGGGGGTTCTTGCTGGCCTCTGGCTCTCGGAGCTGGCAGTTAAAATTTGGAAATCACCCCCGGCCACCTAGGGGGTGGGCCTTCGTCTTTTAGGAAGGCGTCCTATCCTCCCTGATGCAGTTCTGGCCCTGCCCGTGGGTGCTGTACGCAAGAGTTCAGGGCGTCTCAGTACCCGGATGCTCCCAGAGCCTACTCTCTGCCTTCCCCTAGAGCGGGATGTTTCGATTGTTGGGAACTTCCGGTCGGTCCTGTTGCCCACGATGACAGCTAGAGCCAGGCGTGGTAGGGGGGGCAGTGGGAATGTTGGGCCCCAGCAAGGTCTTCCCAGTCTTTGGATGTGAGGGACGGGCTTCAGTGGTCAGCATCCCGCAGTCTCGGGGTTCCATGTGGCTAAATAAGAGCCTGCAGGACACATACAAGCCCAAGGACACGCTTGCTCTGTGTTCTGGCTCGGGAAGCTGGGCAGAAACTTCCGGAGGGCACAGCTCGTGCCCTATCCCTTTGTTGACGGCCCCTGGCATGTGTGGAAGCTGCCCGATAAAGAGCTGAACGAGTCTGGGCCAAAACCTGGACCACATCCCTCCTTCTACCTTGATGGCTTAACATTGTTGTCCTGGGACCACTCTTCTCATGTGAAATCCTACATGGACGGCCCTCCCTCCTCCCTCCCCCGACCACCTGGCCGATAAGGCTGATGTGGGCAGAGCTGCTCTGGCTGGAACAGTGGGCTGGGGGAGAGCCCAGGCCCATGCTCCCCTTTCTCACTGTGCTCCCCACCTTGAGAGCCCCTCTGCCTCTGGGGAGTTCTAGTAGGGCTTGGGGGAGCCCAGCTGGGAAAGCACCCCATTCCATCCCTGCCTTCCCCACTGCTTCCACGCTAAGTCGTCGGGGGGGGGGGGGAAAGACATTTAGTAAGAAGGGACGTACCCACTCAGTCATTTAAGAAGACTAACCGCACTGTGAGTTTTGGGTGGTTTTGGGTAACGTGCCTCCTTCTGTTCAAGATGGGGACTGGGACAAAGTACCCGTGTCCCTTGGGTTTGCACTGGTTTGCTTTGCTTTTCACTAGAGCCCGTAATGGGTAAACACTCTTCTGTCCCCTGTGTGAAAAATTAGTGATACACAGTGTTTTACAGGGAAACATGACCGTCTTAGGGTGGCCAAGGTGTCCATTTTTTGTGGGGGTGGCTCGGTCAGTTAAGCATCTGACTTCGGCGCAGGACCCCGATCTCTCTCTCCTCTCTCTCTCCAAGGTGTCCGCATTTTCCTACCTACCATTCATAGTTCTGGCCCCAGATCACTGCTGGGCTTCTTTCTCCCTTTTTCCTCTTTGAGAAGCCATCCCTATTTCTCCTTGGAAAAATGATTATGTCTTTCCTTGGGTTTTGAGAGCTCTGCCTCTTTCTGCTCTTGTTGGGTGAAGCCATTTACCCAAATGCCTTGCTTTTAGTCCCTCTTAACTGCCACGGTAATGATAAAGGGGAATCACAGTGAGTAGAAATTAGAGTTCTTTCTGGTTAACCCACTGGGGAGGCAGCTTTCTTTGAATGTGACTAAATGTTCCCCTAATGATAGAGAGGATGCGGTGGGGGTTGGGTCTCTGTGGCTGAGGCTGCCTACACAGGGAAGGGAATTTTGTTTCTCTGAGCCAGGGCGGTAGTTCCACACCTCGATTGCACCCTAGAATCCCCTGGGGGAGTTTTCACAGGCTACAGAGACCAGAGCTTCTGACTTAATTGCTCTCGGTGGCCTGGGCATTAGTAGTTTTTAAAGCTTCCGGGTGATGGTCAAGGTTAAGAGCTATGGATCTGGGTGCCCGCTCCAACAGTTGGTTTCGGCTGAAACCGAATGAATGTCTGCCAGAGTTTTCTAAAAGCTAGAGGTGCCCTCTGCATTCTGTTCTCTTCTGTATCCTGTCCTCTTTTTTTTTTTTTTTTAAGTTTATTTACTTATTTTGAGAGCGAGGGAGAGAGCATGCATGAAAGTGGAGGAGGGCAGAAAGAGAGGGAGAGAGAACCCCAGGCAGGCTCCACACTGCAGATGTGGGCCTCGATCTCAAACCTCGAGATCATGACCTGAGCTGAAATCAAGAGTCAGATGCTCAATCGACTGAGCCACCCAGGCACCCCTGTATCCTGTCTTCTTTGTGAAGGGAGGGGGAGGAGGATTGCAGTGTCATGCCCTAGGGTGGGTGGATTCTGGTGGGTGCCCTCCAGAAGCTTATGCAACTGGGTGGTGCTCAGCTGGTGTCACCAAGAAGGGCCTCCTCCTTCAGTTGTTGTCCTTGGTGTCCTGGAAGGATTGTACTTGGCTAATGCCCTAACAGGGCACTGGTTAGGACTCGGAGGATGTGGGGCGGGAAGTGATGGGCAGGAATGAGGCCAAGGGGTGAATGGGGGGGGAGTACCAAAGGCAGAGTGGAGCTGGGATGTTGACTGCTGTCCCCAGCCCTGTGGGCCACCTGCTGTGCTAGTTTCCCTGAGAAAACCCTACTGTCTTTAGGTCAAATCAATAGTGTTTATGACCTAATCTCCCTCTAATGATAGGTCAGAACTGGAATCCTTCCTTGTGGGGAGACTGTGAGGGAAAAATCAAAAGAGCCTGATAATAACATAGAATCATAGACTCTTAAGGCAACCATTCGGATTTTCTGTCCCGGCCTCTGTCTCCCAGCTGGGGGAAATTTACAGGGCTTTGCTTCAGAGGGCAACACAACAGGGCAGGGGTGGGACAGCTCCAAGGAGCCCAAGATCTCGGTTTAGTTTCCCTTTCTAGCCCTTGTTGTTGCATGTGATCATGGGATACCTTAGTTCTAGATGGCAGTTTCCACGTCTATAATGTGGGGACAATGCAGCCCTGTTTTGTGGGGTTATGTGCAAAGTAAGTGAGATTGTTTGTGCCATAGTATTTGGAAATGGTTATCGGGACACTTTCGGCACATGTGTGAATCAGTGGATCTATCTATCTACGTGTTATCTGTCAGTCTGATCTCTATACCTGTCTGTCTTTCTGTCTCTTGTTTATCTCCTCTCTCATCTCTATATGCGATTTGTCATCATCTGTCTGTGTGTATATCCAGCTATCTAGTCTCCTATCGAGCATCTAGGTACATCTGTTATCTGTAATCCATCCTGCAATCTGATGTTTACCTACCTGTCCATCGGTTGGTCTGTCTGTTGATGAGCTGTTCATCTCTCCTCCAAGAGCGCAGTCACATCCCCGCTGATTCCAGGTGGGCTGTCTCCCTTCGCTGCCACTCGGTGAGTTCAAGGCTTGTTTTTATCTTCGAGCCTCTGAAGTGGAGTGTGTTCTGAACAGAGGAGGAAAAACAACTGTATATATATGTTTATATATAAGGAGCCCTCTAAAATGGCTTCTTGCACAAAAATGTGAAATTTTACTTTTCATTTCCCACCTCTCCAAATAGTTGCTGGAGGATTTGGGGCTTACATTTCTTGACAACACGCTCCGCCCCACAGATGTAAAACGATGTCACAAGGAAACAGCCCGTCAAGTCAATAGCTCTTGCTAGATTTGAATTTTCAGCCAAAACAGGACTTCAGACGAGGCCAGCTTTGTAATCGGTTGTTCCCGTGCTGGTGAACACCCGGGCCCCTCTGTTTCTCGAGGGGGATTCATTACAGTCTCTGCAAGGAGGTTCGCATTCCTTGCCGAACCTGCTCAAATCTCTCCCTTCGCACAGCTCACCGAGCTCCCCTTGCACAGCCTGGGGTCTTTCTTCTGGCAGCCTTGGTGACAAATTCCTCCCCAGTGGGTGTTTCACCTAAGGAGGGATTTAGTCATATGGGACGCAACACTCACAGAGCGTGGTGAGAGAGGCCGGGCAGAATGCTGAGCTCTCTCCTCTCTGCAGGCACGGTGAGTGACCCATTTGTGACATCAAATGAAGGGACCGTGTCAGACCCCTCAGAGATGAAAGCGCTGGTCCCTGATCCCTTTATTGGCCCGTCGTGGCAGAGACAGGTAGCTGCTGTTTCTTGGACCTGTACAACTCCTGCTTCTTCCTTTCAGCTGGGAGTCTTTCTTCTTATTCATTTATTTATTTCTTGCCCTGGTTCGTTAGCTGCAAAATCACGGGGGACAAAAAGCCAAACAAATCCGTAGTGGAGGCAAGAACAGAGTTCAGTTGGAAAGCTATGCCCTAGGGGGTGGACAGATATTTGGGGGACATGCTGTGCCTAGTGTCAGGGGTGGGGCCCAGGGCTTGGGATCAGGCATTGGGCTGATAGCTATCCCCAAGAAACAGAAAGATTTTGGTGTTCAAGCTTTATTTTGTTCTCTATCGTTGGATAGATTTAAAAGCATTTGATTTAAAAGCATTTTTTGTGGGGGGCGCCTGTGTGGCTCAGTCAGTTAAGTGTCCGACCTTGGCTCAGGTCATGATCTGGTGGTCCGTGAGTTCGAGCCCCGCGTCAGGCTCTGTGCTGACAGCTCGGAGCCTGGAACCTGCTTCAGATTCTGTGTCTCCCTCTCTCTCTGCCCCTAACCCACACGTATTCTGTCTCTGTCTCTCTCGAGAATAAACACTGAAAAAAAATTTAAAAGCATTTTTTCCTGTAATATAAAGGGGGGAAGTGATCAGATAGTGTGACCATCTCTCACTAAGCAGGAGGCCATGTCCGGGGCGGGGGGGGGGGGGGGGAAGACGCTCACCAAGAGGGTGGCAGGGGAGTATCTGACCATCCAACAGAAGCACTGGATTGATGACCTAGATTTCCCCCTGTGTCCCAGGGTGACTGGAAAGCAATCGAGAGGAGTAACCGATGCCAGGCGTTCACGCGCGGAACTTTCCTGCTTCTGGGAGGCCCAGGAGCTCTTTTCCATGCTGGACCAGATTGTGCTGAGTCCTGTCACGCAAGCTGCTTCAAAGATCTTCTTGCCCTTGCCTGGGCCCCGTCTTTCCTCATTTCTCTGACTCGCTTTGGCATGGCCCTCCACGAGGCTCAGCGGGCTGTGTTCTTCGCAAGTCCGATCGGGAAACACCTCAGGCAGATGGCAGTGTTTGAGGAGCAGCAGAGACAGGGAGGAAAGTCAGACGGCTGTGCAGGGCTGGGATTGCTGCTCTGTACATTGTTGTTTCCTGCACGGAGATAATCCGAGGAGACGCATGAGGTGTAACGGAAAGAATTTGAGGCCCCGGCTTCTTGACGACACATCTTCACGGAGCTAGGAATCAGGAGACCTTCGTTCTGGTGTTTGCTGCTTGTTTATTCGCTCGGGCAGGGTGTCCCTTATTTCTGTCTTGGTGTTGTCAGTTGCCGGAGGGGCCTGGGTCGGACTTTCCTGCCTAAGAGGGTTGCAGTGAGGAATCGGTGACGCTGCACAAGTGGCACCCAATGTGGGCAGGTTGTGTGTGAGGGCGAGTGGGCCCCACGGCCCAGTTTTGCTCCTGGCAGTGAGAACTTTTTTTTCCTTTGACGATGTATTCATGTTTGAGAGGCAGAGAGAGATAGAGCGTGAGTGGGGGAGGGACAGAGAAAGAGGAAGACACAGAATCCGAAGCAGGCTCTGGGATCTGGGCTGTCGGCACAGAGCCCGACGCGGGGCTCGAACCCACGGACCGCAGGATTGCGACCTGAGCTGAAGTTGGACGCTCAACCGATTGAGCCACCCAGGCGCCCTGACGGTTAAAACGTTTCATTTTGACACCTGGAGACTGAGGTATTTGAAGGGGGTACGTTTGCTTTGTAGTGATTGACTTCAGCAACCACCTTACTTTTCATCATACACCCGTCCGTCTTCGTTCATGGAGATTCAGTCAAGATGGTCAGTGTAGCTCCAAAATGGTATTTCTTTGGACATGATGATGGCACATCCTCCCTACCCCCTGAATGTCTTTTCTAGCTCTGTTATTGGAGACTTCTCCCCTGGCCCCAGGAGAGCATAGTTTTCCATCTTAGTTTGGAAAAGGAGAATTTGCTTTGCTGAATTTTGCTGCGTTTTAAGACACCTGATCGTTTCCTCTCCTATATTCTAGAAACAGACCCACGTGTTTATTGGAAAACGGTACTTTTCAATCACGGTTGGCTCAAAGGGCAGGTTAACATTTTGACATTAAAATCGTAGTTGCTGGGGGATGAATGGTAGTCCAACACCTGATTGCAAGCTCCAGGTGAGGGCTGTGTCTGAGACTTAGCAATTGGTTTTTTTTTAATGGTTTATTATTATTATTATTATTTATTTTTGAGAGAGAGAGAGAGAGAGAGACAGTGTGAGCAGGGAAGGGACAGAGAGAGAGGGAGACACAGAATCCAAAGCAGTCCAGAGACTCTCAGCTGTCAGCACAGAGCCCAATACGGGGCTCGAACTCATGAACTGCAAGATCATGACCTGAGCTGAGGTTGGACGCCTCATTGACTGAGCCACCCAGGCGCCCCTTAGAGATTGTTTATTGCTGTCTCTTCGTGTTGCCGCAGGGAAACCAAAGCCCGGGAGGGGGTGTGTCCTTGTGGGCGGGACTGAGATGATTCCTGTGACCTCTGTCCCATGGTGCATGTTTATATCTGTATTCGTGTGTCTTGTGTGCATTTTAGTTCGCTACCAACAGTGAGTGCAGGTGGAAGTTCACCCAGTCTTCTGACGAAGAGAATCTTTTCTACCGTGCAAAGCTCATCTCCAGGAAAAAGCTTACTTTCCGGAGACTAACTGAAGAAGGTGTTATTCCTGTTTGCAGTGAAGTGTAGGTTTTCATTAAATGGCAAGGCCTCCTAGTGAAAGACAGACTGGAAAAGCTGATAAATAAAAAAGAAATAGATTCTCTGTCTGTGGGGAGATGGAAAGTTTTTATTCAACTGTATTTCTGCTGCCTTTGGCTTGAGCGAATAGGCATATGACTTTTCTGTCTTCGTTCTGAGAGTCAGATGATCCAGAAACCACGTTCTGCACAACATTTCTGTTTCTATGACATAAATCCCTTATTTCCATTGTCTCCTTGCCAATTAAAGGTGGCCTCTAGCAACCGATGGGTTTTCCATCCAGGATTGTGCCAGAAAACATTATTTTCTTGATTGGGTTCCCTCCTCATGGATTGGTTTGACCCTGGCTTTTTCCGCATTCTCTTTGTCTCGAAGGCAATTTGCAAAAAAAAAAAAAAAAAAAGAACTGCCTATCCGTTCTGCTTCCCCCTAGGAGAAAAGATGCTAGGTAATAGTCTCATTAGTTCAAGCTTGCTTTATTCATTAATTAACTAATCCATTCGTTATTTATGTGTGTATGCGCATGTTGGCTTACACAAACTATACTGACTCGTTAAAAAAAAAACAAATAAGTTACATGCCATAAAACTTAGTCTTTTAAGGTGTACAATTCAGTGGTTTTCAGTGTATTCATAGAATTGTGGAGCCATCACTCCCGCCTGAAGTCAGAACATTCTCACCTCCCCGAAAGGAACCACAGAGCAGTTAGCAGCTATGCCCCACCCCCAGCTCATTCCATATACTCAGCTACTCTCTGTCTCTGTGGATTCGGGCGTTTCGTATAAATGGGATCGTGTAATATGTGGCCTCTTGTGTCTGGCTTCTTTCGTTTAGCCCGATGTTTTCAGGGCTCATGCGTGTTGTGGCATGGATCGGCACTTCATTCTCTTTTATGGCCGAATAATAATAGTGTATTGTATGGATATACCACATTTTGCTTACCCATTGACCACTTGACGGCATTTGGGTTGTTTCTACTCTGCGGCTGTTGCGAAATGAATAATGTTCTTTGGTGGACACGTTTTTGTGTGCACATATGTTTTCATTTGCCTTGGGTGTATATCCAGCAGATGGGTTGCTGGGGTTTATGCTAATTCTATCTTTCACTTTCAGGGGACCTGCCAAACTTCTACAGCGGCACCATTTTCCTTTCCCACCAGCAGTGTAGGAAGGCTCCGGTTTCTCCATATCCTTGCCAGTGCTCGTTACTGTCCGTTGTTTTGGTCACAGCCACCGGGGTGGGGAGTGAGGTCGTAGGTCATTGTGGTTTGACTTTAGGCTTTATTTTAAGGCCGGTCCGCTTGCTCACTGACCCTTAGTCACGCTTATCTTGATCCGTGATGTGAGAACTTGGTTTTGAGTGTGTTTTCCTAGCCTTGCAGAGGGGCATCTGATGTGACAAGTGTAGGAATGCTCATCGAGATGAGACAGGTAACGGAAATCACGTATACAACAGAAAAGCAGCCCTGCCACCCAACGGCCTCTGAAATTCTCTCTTTGGGGTTCACTGGCCTGGCTGGCTGCAGTGACTGCCTCTGCCCCCTCCACATTGGCTCTTATCTCACCCTTTGGCCCAGAGTGAGTCCTGTTTTGCTGCCTTTTTGACCATCCTTCATTCTGCTTTATGGTGGGGTGGGCAGGTAAACTACCCCGTGCCAGGGAGGGAACCTGGCAGAGGCTCCTAAGCCCGCCAGGCCCGGGGAAACCTGGGAATCTCCCAGGCCAGTCCATTCCTGCCTCGGATGGGCATCCCCCCTCTCCATAGGCTAGATTAAGATAGTTTACCTTCTGCATTTACAGTCACAGAGCCCTTTACGCACAGCTGCTCTCCCCTGGGACCCTCCTTTTCACAATCTGTAAGACGGGGTGGGAAACGCCCGCGCCCCCAGCCCTTCCCCGGCATTTCCCATGAGAAAGCTGCAGAGTAGAGAGGTTAAGTGACTTGCCCAAGGCCACCCAACTAATACAAGGCAGGATGCAGGCTCGTCCTGGTGGGATGTTGCCCGCCTCTGTCATCGGGCGAGGGGACATCAGGCGTGTGAACGTGGTTTCAGTGCGCGCGCTGGATTTGGGGCGGCTCCCTCATCGCTCTCTGGATGTTTCTGACGTAGTATCAACGAGCACCTGCTCCATCTGAGAACTGATGGTATTGTGCTCGACTGCGGAGGCCGCGATTGATGTGGGCTGGCGGAGAGCGATAACGAGAAGGATGTGGTCACTTTCTCAGTGCCGTCGCAGCTATTGCTTTGTTTAAACAAAGTTAATGAGCGCCGTGGTTTCCACTGCTAAGAAAACCCTGTTCATTCATCCGTTCAGCTGATGTTCATTCTGCTGCGCGGTAGGTACTGGTCTCAGCATTCAGACTGCAGACAGGGTTCCCATTCTCCAAGAACTCGCAGGCCATCGGGGAGACCAACAAATAAAAGCTTAACAATATAATGTGGTAGTCCCTACACTAAGGTTCAGGGGGCAGCTGAGAAGAAGACATCTTTAAAATCTGCCTGAGAGGGTCAGGGGGAGACTTTCGCCGAGGCTTGAAGGCAGACCAGGATTTTGTCCTGGAGTCCGATTGTGGGGTGGGCAGCAGGAGGAGGTGTCCAGCCAAAAGCGAGGCATGCATGACCGCATCGAGGCACGTGGGAGCTGGTGAGTAAGAGTCTGGCACCCTTTAGAATTTACAAGTGTACCAGTATTGCTGGGTATTAAAAAAAAGTTCCAGCAGGAAGGACATGGGGGGAGTCTAGAAGGAAGGGGAGTGGGGAGGGGAGGCTGGTGGGGAGGGGTGTCGTGTGAGAGCAGCCTGTTGGGGCAGGAGTGCTGCCACTGATCTTTGAGGCCGGAGGGGAGCCGCTGCCCCCTGTTTTTTCCAGACTCCGTTCCCTTCCAGTTTGCCTCAAAACCCAACCAAGTCCCGTCCCAGGCAATGCTGAGGGACTGCGGGTGGTGGAGAGTCAGTTCCTCGAGGGCAGGACCGGGGCACTGATGGGAAACCCTTGTTGTGCGAGGGTAGGTCTTCAGGAGTTGCTGCCTTAGGGGCAGGGCATGGCCTAAGGGAGGTGTGATGCAGGGATAGACTCTGGGTTTGGCCACCTGGTGTTTGAGTTCTGCCTTCACTGCATACCAGCTGAGCAAGTACTTTTTACGTCCCTGAGCCACAGTTTTCTTTCTCTAGCCTTTCTTCCTTCTTTTTTAATTTATTCTTTTAAATTTCCCTAAGACATACGTAGCTTAAGGTTTACCATTTTGACCATTTAAAAAAACCTTTTTTTTTAACGTTTATTTATTTTTGAGAGAGCGAGACAGTGTGAGCAGGGGAGAGGCAGAGAAAGAGGGAGACACAGAATCTGAAGCAGGTTCCAGGCTCTGAGCTGTCAGCACAGAGCCCGACGCGGGGCTCAAACTCACGAACCGTGAGATCATGACCTGAGCTGAAGCCGGACGTTCAGCCGACTAAGCCACCCAGGCGCCCCCATTTTGACCATTTTTAACAAATTTTATTTCACATAGAGAGAGAGAGGGAGAGAGAGGGGGGTGAGTGAGGGGCAGAGGGGGAGAGAGAGAATCCCAAGCAGGATCCACGCTCAGCAGGGCTCGATCCCACGATCCTGGGATAGTGACCTGAGCCGAAACCGAGAGTTGGACACTCAACCGCCGGAACCACTCAGGCGCTCCCATTTTGGCCATTTTTTTTTTTTTTAAGTTTATTTATTTTTGGGACAGAGAGAGACAGAGCATGAACGGGGGAGGGGCAGAGAGAGAGGGAGACACAGAATCGGAAACAGGCTCCAGGCTCTGAGCCGTCAGCCCAGAGCCTGACGCGGGGCTCGAACTCCCAGACCGCGAGATCGTGACCTGGCTGAAGTCGGACGCTTAACCGACTGCGCCACCCAGGCGCCCCATTTTGGCCATTTTTAAGTGTGCAGCCCAGAGACTCTATACCTGGTAAATACTAACTCCCTGGTCCTCTTCCCCACAGCCCCTGACAACCACTGTGCTACTTTCTGACTCTGTGAACTTGACTATGAATTGTTGATCGTACATGTTTGCCTTTTTGTGACTGGCTTATTGAAGTCAGCATAATGTCTTCAAGGTCCATCCATGTTGCTCGATATGTCAGAGTTTCCTTCCTCTTAATGGTTGAATGATACTCCATTGTATGGATATTCCATATTTTGAAATCCACTCATCTGTTGACGGACACTTGGATTGTCACCGCCTCTTTGGCTATTGTGAGCAGTCTTCTCTGAACAAGTATCTGTTCCAGTCCTCGCTTTTAATCCTTTGGGATATACACCCAGAAGTGGAATTGCTGAATCATATGGTAATTTTTAGCCACAGTTTTCTGATGTTTCAAGGTTTCGGTACGGCTTATATTTGATAGATTATATAAACTACCGAGCATGTGTTTGGCACATGATAAATGTTAATTCCATCCTTTCTGAAAGGCCCCTTCCACCCTCCTGAAAAATTCACCCTTTAAAACAGAAGCACTTTTAACTATTTTGATGAAAAATACCTCTTCAAAGTCACCTGGCTAGCTCAGGTCGGTAGAGCATGTGAATCTTGATCTTGGGGTGATGAGTTTGAGCCCCGCGTTGGGCATAGAGCTTACTTAAGAAGTAATAGTAAAGTAGGAGAAAATAAAAGAAACTATTCTTTGTTGTTCTCGTGTATTAAAAAACAACAACAACAACAAAAAAACCTCTTCAGGGATAGTGCCTGTTTCCTTCTAAGTGAAGGGAATGGAACATAATTTAAACTCTTAATGCCTCAAGGTTAGTTCCCCCCCCCCCCCAAGGTTATTGTTTTGAATCTGTGTTAGAGCATTGTGCTGCTTGCAAAAGTGTTGGGCTTTTAAAAACTCCCACAAATGGTCTCTAGCTGTTGGGAGTGTTTGTCTCCATTTCATCATTTCCCTGCCTCCTCCCTTCCTGGCCTCCCTTACTTCTTACTGTTACTAGAATACCTGACTGCGGTTGCTAGCCTCTCTCCTTTAAGTTCACGTTTCAAGAATGCCTTCTGCTTGAGGACCAGGGGACGGAGATCCTCGCTAATGTATGGGGGTAGGAAGAGGCAGGCACTGAGTGAGATTCTGTAACACTCTTCCCTGAGAGCAGTTTGTTTTAACTGAATGGAGGTCTTTGGGGGCAATTGTATGGAGTTTGAGTGAGGAGTCAGATGGCCAGATGTGGATAGTGCGGTGTCATTGTGTCTTGGAAATCATGCCAGGGAGGAGGTGAAAGCCAGAGGAGTACTCTGCCAGCTCTGAAGGGCAAGTGGACAGCTTCCATCTGGATGGTCTTGGAAGGCTTCTTGGGGGTGGGGGGTGAGAAATGGGCCTAGTTGGGGATAGAGGTGAATGAATGTGTGAGAGAACACATCTCTCTTCTCTGGAGAGAGTCAGAGGAAGCCCAGACCTAGGAAATCAGCTGCTGGCTGCTCCTTGGGCTCCGTGGCCACTGTGCTTTGACACTGCTTCACTGCAGGACCCAGGAAAAGTCTGACATCTGACCATCTCCATTCTAATCCCCTCCCTGTCCAGTCTTGCATTTACCGTAGGAGATATTGGCATTGTCTTCATTCGGTCTGTTTTAGAATCCAGGATCTTCTGTGTTTCTCAAAGGCATTTTTGTCCGGTTGGGGAAAGTGTGTAGAAACTGCTCTCTTCTCTTTGCTTTGAAGTTTCATTTTGCCTCAGGTCTCTGGGCCATGGAACTTGGGCAGGAGCACTAGTGCCTGCCCAGCACATACTTCAGTGTTTCCCTCCCTGCTGAGTAAGAGGCCAGAATTCCAGTTACTATCTCTATTATATAATGTTGTTCTGGAAGTCCTAGCCAATGTAATAAGACAAGAAAAATGAGCAGTCAAAATATTGGAAAGGAAAAATAAAATGATTGTTATTTGTTAGGTGGTCTTAAATATTCAAAGGAATTAACTGAAGAAAATATTGGGTCTAAGAAGAAAGCTTATTAACATGACCAGTTTAAAATTATGTATTCAAGGGGTACCTAGGTGGCTTAGTTGGTTAAGCATCCGACTCTTGGTTTTGGCTCAGGTCATGATCTCACAGTTTGTTGGGTTTGTGGGATTGAGCCCCGCACCGAGCTCTGTGCTGACCGTGTGGAGCCTGCCTAGGATTCTCTGTTTGTCTCTTCCTCCCGCTTGTGCCTGTGCGCACACACGCGCGTCCTGTCTCTCTCAAAATAAATTAATAAAGTGAAAAAATAAAAATATGTATTCAAAAGTAACAGCTTTCTCATATGCCAGACGTAACCAACTGGAAAATATAATTTAAGAATCCCATTCACAATAGCTGTACAAAATATAAAATAACGGGATTACAAGAATACATTCTTATATATGGGACTTGAGAAAAGACTTAAAAAAAAAAATGCTATGTTGATGCATAGAAAGACCTAATTCTGTAAAGGAACATACTCTTTAGAGATTAATCTATAAATTCAGTGTGATTCCAACCAAAACCTCAAAGAGTATTTTGGCTTTTTGACACTTGACTGAATGATTCTGAAGTTTGGGTTAAAGAATCAACAAACCCTAAAAGCCAAGAACATATTTTAAAAGCACATAATGACGAAGGGCAGGAAGCCATACTTAATGGGATATTTAAAAAGCTATACACATGTCATAATTAAAGTGATATGGCACTATTCTAGAAGAGACATCAATGTCAGTAAGGTAAAGTAGACAATCTATAGGTATTTGTGTGAAAAAAGGAACATTTCAAGCTCATGGTGAAATGATGGCACAGTCATAGTATTATGCTGGCATAGTTAACCACTTGAAAAATAGAGAAAAGTTAACTCCTTATTCACATCCTCTATCCAAATACCTTTCAGATGGTTCAAGTTAAATTTAAGCAACAAAGTCAAGAGAGAACCAGAAGAAAATATAGATGAAGAGTCCTATGCTTTAGATAGAGGTAGAATCAGAAAAGACAGAGACACGTGACAACATAGAAATGAAAGACATCATCAGAGTAAAACAGTCAAAATAAACACCAGAAGTAGGAAATTAGATTTGAAAAATACGAGAAAGGGTTGATGCATTTAAAGTGTGGAATCTTAAGGGTGCCTGAGTGGCTCAGGTGGTTAAGCGTCTGACTCTTGATCTCAGCTCAGGTCTTGATCTCAGGCATTGGACTCCAAAGGGGTCATGGAGCCTACTTAAAAAAAAAAAAAAAAAAAAAAAGAGAAAGAAGTAAAATAGAATATGAAAAGTTAACATTTCAATAAAAAGATGAACACTAATAGAAAAAATAAAGGGTATGAACATGGTATGCACAAACGAAGAAATAATTCTACCATAAAACTTAAGGGAAAATATTCAACTTGAATGAGTAATACAGAATACCAATTAAAATAACATTGAGCTAATTTTTGTTTACTGAATTTTCAAATAGTGAAAGGAAGTAATACCTTGTTAACTAGGTTGTGGTGAAATGGCACTCCTAAGTGCCTGCTAGGTGCTTCCACTGATCTGGCCTTTCTGGAGGGGAGTGAGACCGTATCTAACGAGGGCCTTGCAAATTTATAAGCAAGAGATATTCATACCCCTTGAGTCTGAATTATCAGTATGCATTGTTTTGCTCTACGGGTGTTCACTGTAACATTATGTTTGATGAGAAAAGATGAAAAACAACCTAAATGAGCGAAATACATAGTTGGCTAAGTAAATGATAGCCATCTCAAGGAAAAGGTAGTTACGTAGTCATTAAAAACTATTGTGGAAAATATCTACGGATACGAACATGCTCACAGCATATCGATAGAAGAAAAGTAGACCGTGATCCCTATATCCCGATTTGATACTTTCTAAAAAGAGCTTCTTTTTTAAAAGAGCTTTATTAAAATATAACTTATATACTGTAGAGTTAGGATACTACTTTTGTAAAGAATACGTAAGTGGGTGTGTACGTGGGTAGGAAAAAAGATTGGGTAGACATACATCAGACACGTATTTTCTTTGGATGATGGAACAACAGAAAATTTTGGGTTTTTCCTAAATTCTTTCTTGTTTTCCAGGTTTTTGGCATTTAAGTACTTTTGCACTTAAAGGAATTTTATAAAAAGAAAAGTTTCCTTGGAACGCTCCTTTGCATCTGGGTTATTATCTCTCACCCCTGTCGTTCTTGGGGAGGAAGAGAACATAATGTGAGGAAGTGTTTGGATTTTATGTACCGTGGCGCAGGCTGGCGTTTGTGAACTTTCAACTACCCACACGGTGATAGGGTTTAATGACAGGCTCCCTGAACAGCTGGGTCCCTTATCGGGCTTAAACCTCATTGTCCAGATACATTGGCTGTTATTCAGAGTCTTATTAATCAACTAGGGGAAAAAGACCCATTGAACCGTTAGCTCTCCGCCCGAGATGGGGAGCACATGATGATACAATGACCATGGTTCAGACTCCAGAGATGTTATGCTGTGTTTTTGAATTCAGTCCAGGTTCCTAGGAGGAAAACACCCGTCAATTATGTTGGCTCTAGATAGGTCCCAGTCAACATATGACATCACCAACTCTTCCTTCCCTGCCCAACTCTCTTTGGAGGGGATGCAAGGAAGACAGTTGTGCAAAACTGGAATAAACAGAATAGACACCAGGCTCCCCATGCTTTTGCTTCTAGGTTGAGCTGCCATCCAATAGCCGGTATGTTCTTTTTCAGGCACAGTGAGACTCTTGTTGCAGCAGCTTTGTACAAGGTGGATTAGTTGCTCGTCAGCTAATTAGAGTCCCGAGCACACGTCACTTCTTATCTGAACTAGGTCCTCTTGTTGTCTTTATTATATTATTTGGCGTGTGCCCATAAACGATGTCCTGAAATACAGTAGTTGTGAGCATGACATCTTTTATTTTGGGCCACATTTCCTCAGAAAGGTGATTGTAATCAGATCATGGGGTTTGTTTGATTATCTACTTGAATAGGAATGTAAACATGACCCTGTTTCTTTAATTTGCTTCTTGTTTTTTCCGTTGTTGTCCTTGACCTTGGGTCTTTGGCTGTAGCATTTGACATAGTTCTACCCATTATGTATGCGAGTACATGGGTTTCTGTTGGGCCATAATAAGGAAGCTGCAGGTCCTTGAGTTTATAGTTGGATTCCCTTCCCAACAGGGGACCAGCAGGAAGGAAAACGGAGACAAACCCACTCTGCACGTGAAAGCCTTGCAGTGGGGCTTTTATGTTTTTGCGATGTTCCACACAGCCCTGTAATCTCTTATTTTTGGCAAGCCAGCACTGAATCTGTGGTCCGGTAGCCCCGGGCAACCAAAAGCTGAGACAAACAGAGGAAGTGTCATTACTCACATGTTTCCCCAGCCACCTCATCTGGGTCTGTCGCAGCCAGCTGCCGCCCCTCTTTCGAGGTGGAGCTCCTCGGAGCAGAGTCCGACCAGGACCCACACGGACACCCTTGAGGTTGTCGTTCCCTGGCCCCTAGGGTCCCTGTTGCTCCTTACTTTCCTGCATTCTTTCTGTAATTTGTTCGTAGTCTGGGTTTGACTTGATGGCAGACTTTGTGGTGAAAACAGGGACGTCTCCATTTCCTTAAAGCAGCCTGAAGGCCCCGGGAGGTGGAGGGAACTCCCCTCCAGCCCCTCTGTCCCTGTCACACGCGCACCGGCGTGCAGATGCACACGCACGCACATGCCTATGCACACACTCACACATGCATGTGCACGCACACCCTCTTGGGTCATCCGGCTGGTGCCCAGGCTATAGTGTCTGGAAAACGGGGCTGATGGAAGGGGTCTGCTCAGGAAATCTGCAGACCTTCGGGCTGCCTTGGCTACCAGCCCTCACAAAGCTCACCTGCTAGGTCCTCTCCTCCCCAGAAGTTGACATGGGAGAACCAGAGCCTGGATCCCAGCCTGTGGTGCCCGTATCCCTGGGGGATTTTGACTATATAAATTGTTTCAATGTTTTAAAAAGCCTGCGGGGAGATTTAACTGAAGTGACGTTTCCAGGATAGGCTCAGGTTTCTTTGCTTGTGATGGGAATTAGGGGAACGCTCATAATGGTGATTAGTTTGTGATCTCTGTTCTGATTGGGTAGAGGTTCCCTGGGAGGTGAAAAGTCTATATTTATGTTGGTTGAAAGAGGGTCTCTGATTCCTCCTGTGCTGGCATTTACTGTCTTGCATTTTACAACCAGTGCCTGCTTGCTGTGTAAACAGGACAGATTTGTTTTGCTTATCTTGGTCTTATTTAGTTTTATGCAAAAGACTTAAAGTTCTGGGCTGTTCTTTCTTGTGACCCCGGGAGCCTCGGGCCTCCTCTCAATGACGCCTTTATCCTGTCTGTTCTCATAACCTGTTACTCCTCAGTGGGTTTTCTACCTGAGCCGACCCCACCGAGCCCTTCCCCTGGCCCCTGGCCCCTGGCCCCTGGCCCACACGGGGCACTGAAGAATGCCCTTGGATTCTGTGCCCCTAGGGTGCCCCAAGCCCTGACCCCCTTTTGTGATACCTCTAAGTAAAATTGAACATGGAAGGAAGACTGACTTCGTGCCAGGAATTGGGTCAAGCAGCCTTTTATCCTCAAGACAATCCTATTTTGCTTTTAATTTAACACATGCTTATGTAAGACCTACTGTGCCAAGCTCTGTTATAAGCCCCTTTACAAATACCATTTCGTAACAGCCTTGTGAGCGGGTGCTGTTATCATCTCCTTCCGAGTAAGAAAACTGAGGCCCAGAGAAGAGGAAGGTTGCTAAGGTTATATAGTCAGTGGATGGTAGAGTTGGGGTGCCAGCTCAGAGTTCACGCTTCTACCCCTATCCTAGGAAGTAGTCACTGTTGCTGTTCTTATTTTGCAGATGGGGAAACGGAGGCACTGGGGAGGGGCGGTTAAATAACTTGCCTGAGGTCCTAGGACTAGTCAGTGGCGGGGCCGGAGATTCAACCCCAGACAAGTGAGCTCTGTACCTCAGCAGTGCACTGCCTGTGGGTTTCCATCACACCGTGTTTCCAGCACATTCGGCCTGGATGCTTACCAGCATCAGAGACCACTCGCACCCAACACTGCATTTCCTGGTTCCCTAACATTTCCTTCGTGAGCGAGAGCCCCGCTTTTCAGATGCTGGTGCCGAGGGCCAGTTGTCTGAGCGGGGCATTTGAGAGCCTGCGAGCCGCAGGGCCTGTGAAACCGTGTAGGGAGGAGTCACTCCCCTGGACTTCACCATGCTCTGAGGAATTCCAGGATCAAAACGCTAGCCTGAAGCCAACCCTGTGGTTCTCCCGCTGGTGCAGGGATAGGGGGTGCCGTACCCTTGGCCTTTCTTCAGACTCAGAATGCCTGTCTAATTACAAGAAACAGAACCCTCTCCCACTCTTAGCCAATGATTTCAACATCTCTTGGAGACATCCTCCATGGATGTGAAGTTTGAAGCTTTGCATTCTAATGAATTTGGCTGGGATTTTCACCTTTGGCTCTCCCTGCCTTCTCCCTGGGCCACGATTTCATCATCGTGCTTTGGGGATGGAGCTTCCTGTTCAGGGTCTGTCTTTCGGCAAACATACGTGGAGACAAAGCATGACTTCTCTCTGTGCCCCTGGGGTCTGGGGGCCTGGGCTGTCTCCAGCTCTGCCTCCCATCTCCTGTCTCCATCTCAGATGCTTAGCAAGACAGCCTTAGTGGGAGTCATCTTAGGCTCACATGACAAAGCTGGAAGGAGGGTTGGGGGGCACCAGAGCTAAGATGGTGGACGTGGCCATTTAATCATGTTCTTGTTAAATTGTCAGTAACTTCTTTGTACAGCTGGTTGTTCTGGTCTCTCGTGTATTACTCAGTTCCCTATTTGGGTCTTGGAAGGTGGCCATTTATCTGAAACAGAGAGACGGCTTAGTATAGTGAAAAGAGCTTTGTTTCTCATCCCCCTTACATAGTAAGCAAATAAAATGAAAATACCAGCATTGGCTGGGGGGACATCTCGATGGGTTGCTAGTGGCAGCGTGAACTGGTGACACTTTTGGAATGCAACCTGGTCATCTGTATGAAGAACCATCGTTCATCCCAGCTCTAGGACCCTCTCCAGTGACAAGCACTTAGAAGAGGCAGAAAGGTATTTGCGAGAATGTGTTCACGAGAACATTATGTAATAGAGGAAGACTGGAAGCAGTCTGTAGGTTCAACACGGGGGAATGGTTAAGAAAGTTATAGCAGATTTCCCTCCTCCCCTACCAAGTAGTGCTTATAAAAATTGGACCATGAAGACTGTGAGACAATGTGGTATTAACGGTATTAAGAAAAAAGTGAGTGTGCGCTGTGATTATCCCCATATAAAATATATGCACAAGACAGGTCTAGAAGATGACACAGAAAAAGACTCATGGTCACTGTTAGGATGGTGGGATTATAGGTAGTATTTTCTCCTTTTATATATACAAAAAAGGAAAGGAAACATTAAGCTTTTGGATTCAGACCTAGGATTAATTCTGGTACTGCTACATCTCCTGTATCTTTTTGCAACTCTTGACGCTTCCCTGGGACTCAGATTCCTCATTGGTAAGAAGACAGAACAATTTCTAAGCGTCCTGGATCTGAACCTAATTTGAGCCAATAAGATCTCCTCATGTCGAATCTGCCGGACTTGCCTATGTCAACAAGACAGGCTCATGGGCATTTGGAAGCATCCTTGTGCACCAGCAATCCAAGTTCTTTGTGCATTCCTGGTGGCTAAGCAGTGTTTCTACAGATTTGTTCTCACCATTCAGGGTTTGATGGAACCTTCTCTGTAGGCACTACAAAGCTTAGGGCCATCCTTTCTTTCCTTTTTTTAAAAGTTTATTTATTTATTTTGAGACGGAGAGAGAGAGAGAAAGAGCAAGTAGGGTAGGGGCAGAGAGAGAGAGAAAGAGGGAGAGAAAATTCCAAGCAGGCTCCATACCACCAGAGCAGAGCCCGATGTGGGGCTCGAACTCATGAACCGTGAGATCATGACCTGAGCCGAAATCAAGAGTCGACACAACCGACTGAGATACCCAGGTGCCCCAGGGGCATCCTTTCTGAGTGAATTGAGAGCATACTACCAAGTATGACTGCAGAGGCTGATTTTGAAGTAAAGCCTGTTTGGTGGGACTGTTCTCTCCCTCCCCAAGGCCACTGGTCTACTCTGATGGGCCTTTCCGGGGAAGGTTGACCCCATACTGCCTACCGATGGGCTCTCAGGCTCTCCCAGTCACTCCCTGTCTGCTCTTTCTAAGTCAGGGAGACAATTTCTGCTCATTGTGTAATTTGCCACTTTTTTTTTTTTAATGTTTTATGTATTTTTAAGACAGAGAGACAGCATGAGTGGGGGAGGGGCAGAGAGAGAGGGAGAGACAGAATCCGAAGACAGCTCCAGGCTCCGAGCTGTCAGCACAGAGCCCAACGCTGGGCTCGAACTCACGAACTGTGAGATCATGACCCGAGCCGAAGCTGGACGCTTAACCAACTGAGCCACCCAGGCGCCCCATGTGGTTTGCCACTCTTAAAGGTTTTACAGATTATAAATGACCCTTCGTCCCCACACACAGATTTCATTAGCCTGGCCTTTGATCTCGCATACCATGTGCATGCTAGGCCATTTGCAGGCTACCCCAAGCCTCACAGAAAGGGGTTTTATGAGGTGCTGACATTTTGACAAGCTTTTTATCTGACATCCCAAATTGACTGTCACCGGCTCACATTGGCCATTTCCTTCTGTGTCCACTAGGTTTAGGTCATTAGCTGCGCACTTAAGTGAACCTGCCTGTGTTTTCGATACTAAAAGAAAGCCTAGGTTTGAAGAGTTGAGGTGAGTGGTGTTCGTAGAAACACCAAGAAGGTGGTGGTTAGTCAAGGCTGTAAAGGCTGTAAAACAAAGTGGGTTTGGACCCCAGCTCTGTGAGTTTGTGTCTGCATGACTGCAGGCAAGCCTCCTGGCCACAGCCCCCCATCTGTGACGCCAGCATCGTGAACGTGTCTGCCTCTCTGCTGTAAGCATCAAGTGAGATAATAAGGCTTGTGGTAGCACCTTGTAAATCGCTGGGAAGCTGTGCCCATGTGAGGTTGTATTACTGCTATCGAATGATGCAAACGGTGATACGAAGTTATACCATGGTTCCATTGTCCCATTCCCTTGGAAGAATACTTCCAGAGGGGTGGATATGTTTCTCTAACATGGGGAGCTCTGGTTATGCCTGCGTTAAAGGGGGAAAGTGGAGGAAAGCTAAGGAGGTCTTCCCAGGACCGTCTTCAGGCACAACGCTGGGTGTGGAAGCTGGGCCTTCTGTGCCTCGCTCCCCGCCTCTCCTTTCCCACCCTCAGACTCCAGCTCAGCCTCCTGGGCTCCCAGGGTGATCTGCCGGCAGCCTGGAAGGAATGGCTGTCTCATTCTGGTGGGCATAGGCCACAGGAAGGGAAACCTGTGGGCAGGAGGCGTGGACTGCAGGTGCGGGAGGCTGCTGGTACCCACCCGCTGCTTCCTTCATGTGGCAGAAGGAACCCTGACAGGTGCTGTAGCTTGTAGACCACAAGCTGCTGCTCCCAGTTGCTTATCCCGGGATTTGCCTGAGAGTGAACAGAGTCCCAGTGCCCACATCCATCTCCCGCCGAATATTGAGCCCCAGGACGACTGCAGGAAGCGGAGGAAGGGGGAGGAAGGAGATGGGGGTGGGGTGTGGGTGGGGGAGGAAAGAGAGGACACGGCTGGGGGGAATGAGAGAGGAAAAGAGACAAGAGCAAGAAATCAGAGGCCCTGTGCAGGCCAGCTGGAGAAGGGTCTGCTGTTCAGATGCCCGGCTCAGGACCTTTTGAATAAATGTCAGAAATGTGAGTGGAATTTAATGAAGTAGGACAGAGCTCCCGGGGACACCAGCATTGAAAATGCTGGGGCAAAAGAGGAACCAGGGGACGACTATTCAGAGAAGCAGCAGCAGACACGCGGAGCGCTGTCCGGAAGCTGGGGCGGGCACGGGGCAGCAGGCCGCTGCGGACAGTCACGCCCCAAGGTCGTGGAAGGCAGTGGTGGTCCCCAGGGGGTGAGAGGAATTGAGAGCTCGCTCGGGGGATATCGGCTCAGTGGAGCTGAGGGTGCTGTGGTCCAGAAGCGAATGGGAGGTGACAGCGTGGGGCATCAACAGCATTCCGCTCTTTCCAGAGCTTGGTGGGAAGGCAAGGGTGGGAATGTGTAGTAGGCAGGAGGATCGAGCAAGGTCATTTCCTCCGTGTACCCTGCAATGTATTTTTTCTTCCAAACTAGACTTTAACCATTTTAAGGGTATGGTCTGTATCCTCTGTCTCTGTTCCCTCTGAAGCTGGCCGATCATCAGATCACGTAAGAGGTTGTTTGCTTGTTTTATAAATATTTTTTACTGGATCTTGCTTCAGCCCTTATTCCCTCCGGCCTCTGGCTTAATGATTCTAGCAGTGGTCGCTGGATGCCGAACAATTAATCATGGCTGAGCTTGGTTTATGTGAATATATTTGCTTTGTTTTAAAAGCAAGATTTCACGAAAGAGAGTTTGGCCAAGAGAGATATAAGGGAATTCTTCGGGTGCCTCCAGGTTCAGGCAGTGAGGGGCATGAGTTTATATTCCTGCACATGTCAGGCTGATGATGCAGTTTTCTGTTAATTGAATTAGTGAACTACATGCTGTAGTTACAAAATATTAAAGGGCTAAGACTGCATTTTACTTCTCAGAGATCCACACCTCCCTGTCCACTCTTGAGCAGAGGCAGTTAAGAGTAGGGGCTCTGGAGTCAAACGTCCTGGGGTCACCTCTGCCAGCCAACAGTTGTACCGGCTAAGACCACATTATGGACCACCTTCCAGAGTTCTTCCCGGGGCCTTGCTTGGCCGAAGCACAGATGGTCTGAATGTTGCAGACCTCCTGTATACATCTCTGCGATTTAAGTAACATGAACAAGTCACGTAACCCCACTATTCTCTGCTTCCCCAACTGAAAACTGGGGCCACCACTGGCTCCGACCTTAAGGGGGCTGATGTAAGGATTCAACGAGGTAAACCACGAAAGATGGATGAAATCGTGCCAGACATAGGAAGTGTCTGGTAAGTGTTAATTATTTTTACTATTACTCCCATGTTTTTAAGCTTATTTATTTATTTTGAGAGAGAGGGAGTGCACGAGAGAGCACGAGCGGGGAAGGGGGCAGAGAGAGAGGGAGAGAGAATCCCAAGCAGGCTCCTTGCTGTCAGTGTAGAGCCCGATGTAGGGCTTGAACTGACGAACCATGGTCATGACCTGAGCTGAAATTAAGAGTCAGACGCTTAACCAACTGAGCCACCCAGGCACTCCTACTAATACTCCCATTCTGAAGTATGTGGATTATACTTACGTTAAAGGTAGTCACTTTGGCGGGTCCCCTTGCCTGGCATTCAGGAAGGCTGGGATTTAAAAACCAGCCGTAGTGAGTCTTTCTGGCAGACGACAGGAGAGCTGTGTGTGCCTAGGACTTTTCCAGGGAATGCTGGGGATTCTCAGATTGCACGGCTGGGCCCCTCAGAGGAAGAGGTTTCTCAGTGCTCCAGTACTGAGTTGGCCAAGGCCTTTCTTGCCAGAGGAGTGTATGATGTTTGGTCTCTCCTGTGCCTATTGAGAGTCTTTTGTATGCCGGACCTCCTGCTGGATGCTTTGGGGGACGCGGGGAAGAGGAAGTGAATGACGGTGCTCATATTGGAAGAGCACTTTGTTGTTTTACGAACCCCATCTTACTGAGCACTCCAGCTGTGTTATCATCACCAGCTTGTAGATAAGAAAATCAGGCACAGACTTTCTAGGTAGTTCAGCCCGTAGGAGAATGCTTCTTTGCACTGTCGGAGAAGCAGTGTATTTGTGCAGGCAAGTAGGGAGCCCTGTCCGCATGTGCATTAGAGGCACGGAAATACTTCACAAACACTTCACCAGGGGTTTACGTGTGGTAGTTTTCCTTATAGAGGAGCATGTAACTGTCTTCCTGCTGGTGTTTATTGGGCGCGGGTCTGTAGCAGGCATTCATCCCGGGAGTTCCCATGGCAGCTCGCTTACACCTCCCTGGAACCCTGGGCGTTATGTACTAGTATGGGCTCCATAGAGGAGGGACCTGAAGCCCAGAGAAGAGGAGTGTCGTGAAGAAAGCCACACCGATGAGTTAGGGGCAGAGCGGGCCAGGCACTCGGGCGTCTGACCCTGGTCTTTCCTCCACTACCTCTCCTCTGGGCACCCCTTACGCTCCCAGGGACAGGTGCTTTCTCTTCCCTTTCTGCTTTTTTTTTTTTTCCCCCAAGAATAAAACCGTGTTCTCCTAGCTGGCACGCCCGGGGGCTCCCAAAGGCTCTCATCTCTCCACCAACAAAAGGCATTCTCTGCTGAATAGGTCGCCCGGCATTTTGCTGAGTAGATGCCAGCTCGATGCCACAGAGATGAGCCAGCAATGGTTTGTGTCGTCGTCTCCCTGACGGCTTGCTTTTAATTCAAGTCCCCTGATTCATCTGGGATGAGAAAGGGAGAGGCAGACGCACATACAGCTAAGTGCAGGGACTAGAGAATGAGTCAGGATGATTCTGGAATGCGAGGCAGGAGATGGGCAATTCTGATAGAGTAAATACCGCTGGCGTGCGGGGTGCCGTGTGTACTGACCAAGCGGGGTGTCTAGAGGTGGGCCTCCGTGCGACTGTGGGTGAGGCTTCAGAGAGGCTGGAGCCCGAGGGGGCCCCAGCAGGGGTCCCCCTCTTCTCTCCGCTCCACCTGCTTACCCCCTGCGGACTTTTGGGGGGTGGTTCCTGCTCAGCCACTTTAATTCCCTAAACAGGGCCAGCGGTGGTATATCTGTGTGTTTTCGATAATGCTGTCCCCCTGGAGCTGATCAGAAGCCCCGGCTGCTGTCCTTTGGAAAACTTGGGGTCTTGGATTGTGTCAGCGTGGACTTCCTGGTTGTCATGTTGTGTTGAAGTTAAACAAGATGTTACCCCTGGAGGACACTGGGCGGAGGCTCTGAGGATCTCTTACAATTCCGGGTGAATCTACAATTACCTCAAAGTAAGAAGCTAAAAATAAAATAGGGTCTTTTAAACACTGCAGACTCCAGAGGAGTTCTGTATTTGAATCTCAAGGTCCAGCTCCTTTACCGTGTTGTATAACACCTTGCCAATATTCAGGAAACATAAAAATGGGATACCAGGGTGCCTGGGTGGCTTAGTTAGTTGACTGACTGCCTCTTACTTTCAGCTCAGGTCGTAATCCCTGGTCCCAGGATTGTGGGAACGAGCCCCATGTCAGGCTCCACACTTAGCGTGGAGCCTGCTTAAGGTTCTCTCCTGCCCCCCTCCCCTTTCTCCCTCTGCTCCTCTCCCTTGCTCATGCTCTTTCTAAAAAAAAAAAAAAAAAAAAAAAAAAAAAATTAAAAACAGTAAAGATACCAAAACCACTCAAGGCAAAAAGCAACGAAGTATTGATACATGCTCCCCCAGGAATGAACCTTGGAGACCTGCTAAGTGAAAGAAGCCAGACCCAAAAGACCACATGCTGTATGATTCCATTGACACGAAATGTCCGAAAAGGGCCAATCTACAGAGACACAAAGCAGATTAGTGGTTGCCTGGGGCTGGGAATGGGGAAGGGCGGCAGATGGGAACAGGTTTTCCAATTCGAGGCTGGTGATGGTTGCACAGCTCTGTGACTAGCCCACCGCTGAGTTGCACGGCTTACATGGGTGAATTGCACAGTATGTGAATCACATTTCAGTAAAGCTGCTAAAAAAATGTCGGGTCTTAGGTTTTAAGCGAAGTAAAAATCGTCCTTTGGAAACGGCTGGTGTCTTGCAGATGCGAGCACTTCCGGCTGCTGGTTGTAAGTTCTGAGTTCAGGCCACTGCCCCGGGGCATGTTCTTGGCTCTCTCATAAACCAGATTCATGGGCCTCCCACGGAAACCACAGGGTGTTTCTGAGTGTTCGTCCCTGGGGGGTGAAAACTCAGTGCGTGCCAGACATTTTTCCAGGTGCTTTCATCCATGCTTCCTTCACTCTCCTGCAGCCCTGCACGGCGTGTACTTTCGTGCCCATGTTTTGTATATGCAGAAATCGAGCTCCCGTGGAGTATACACAGCAGGGCAGAGGTGCCACCAGAACTGGGACGGAGCCCAGAGCTCTTGGATCCCAGGGTCATTCTCTTTTCACCTCCTGGTGGAGGGCTGGGTTGATGAGCTCTCCCTCACGTCTTACACAAGGGGAAAAAGTCAGCTGCGAGGCAAAAGCCAGCAGGCTCTTGCAGGGACAGCTTAGGGAAATCACCGGGGACAAGGCCTGAGAGTTCCAGGCAAATCCTTTGCAGGCTTGTGTCTTCCAGTGGGTCATCTCTGCTCCCTCCGGAAGTGAGGATGACATTCTGCCCTGTGCCCTGGGGCAGCTCTTCCTAGGAGAGAGCTCCTAGGGAAAGGACCGTGGGAAAACACGAGGAGGCTTTCCATGGACACGTTTCTGAGTGTCATTCGTTTTTAGAGGAAACATGTTTATTTCCCTGGAGCTCTCAGCTTTGTCTGTATCCTGAGTTTTCAAGAGTTTGTAACCCTAGGAGCTGTTTTTTGGACATGGAGGGAGGCTGCGGTATTATTCCAGCCAGGGAACCTGATGTTTTTTTGTAAGTGGCAATGCTGTTGTGTAGTAAAACGGGGTAAAGATGGGCATGAGTGAGTTCAGGTGCTTGGAGAAGAAAATGGGAAAAGATTTGCACTCAGTGATCCAAGGCAGACCCAGCAGCTCTAAGAGACATGATTAAAAACCAGATTCTCAGGGCGCCTGGGTGGCTCAGTCGGTTAAGCGTCTGACTTAGGCTCAGGTCATGCAGGATCTCATGGTTCGTGAGTTCGAGCCCCACATCAGGCTCCTCGCTTCCAGTGCAGAGCCTGCTTGGGATTCTCTCTCTCTTCCTCTCTCTCTCTCTGCCCCTTCCCAACTCTCTCTCTCTCAAAATAAACAAGCTTTAAGAAAATGCAAATTCTCAGGTTCCAGCCCAGACCTACAGAATCTGAAACTCTGGGGATGTCCAGGAACCTGTGTTTTAATAAGCTCTCAAGAGAGTTCTTAAACACACTCCGGTTTGAGTAGCTTAGCACCAGACCTCCTTACATATGCTTGAGGCTGAGCCGGAAAATCTGGTCACGTTCCCAGGAGACCACCTCCTTTGGTGCTTGACCTGGTCTTGCAGGGAGGCGTGCGAGCTGGAAGGGAACATGTATTCATTTATTGAAAATGTTTGTTGAGCATTTCCTCGATCCAGGCACTCAGTCCCTCCTCCGAGGGAGTTTACATCCTCGTGGGGGAGTCAGATAGCAAACTAGGGGGGATGGATGCAGAAATACTGCAGATGAGGATGTCACGCTGGGATGGTGACATTCAGCCAGGGAGGGGGAGGCAGGGATGCCCAAGCAAAGAGCCAAGAGAATGGGTGTCCAGAGAGAGAAGACAGCTGGTGGAAAGTTCCGGAGGTCGGGCAGAGTTGGGCAGCTCAAGTAATGGCAGGGGGCCGACGGGGATGAGCCAGGGGGAGGGGCAAGAGAGTGTTGGAGAGATGAGACTGGATCCACAGGACCAAGGGGGGAGCTTGACTTTGGCTCTAAGGTGCTGGACAGCCACCGAAGGATTAACCGGCAGAGTGGCAGGATCTGGGGAAAGATTTGACAAGATCCATCTCTCCGGCTGCCTGCGCAGGCTGGTGCGGTGGGGCAAGCGACGAAGCCGGGGGCGTGACTGGGGAGATTCTGTCCAAACTGTATTTGCAACAAAGTTCTATTTTCCTCCTCCTTGTCTTCTGCCTCCTCCTGCCCCTCCTCCTCTTCCTCCTCCTCCTTTTTTGCGGGGTGCGGGGTGGGGCACAGTTTAAGAAAATTGGAATTGTTTTGCCAGGGTGTCTGTTAGCATTTTCCAGACGGAACTGACTTGCATCCCAAGTGTGACACCCTCGTTGCTTTCGTTAGATAACACTATACGTATTACAGTACCAGCTAGGCGCTTAATTACATATACGGCTACTGATGAAAAAAAAAAGGACATTTCATCAAAAGACAATAATTCAGCTCAGATGTGCACATTTTTGAGACGTACAAAACCAAGCTCAGTTGATGACGGTTGAGCAGCGTCTGCAAGATTTGATCCATTTCAGAAATATGAGCTCACTGGCATTGCCTGGGCTGGCATTTTCTTAGCCGAGAACTACTTACCTGGCTGTAGGAAACCTAATATTTTATTTAGAAGAATGATTCATTGCTTTAGGGGTCAAGAGTCCTGCGTTTTGTCTTTTTTTGTTGTGTAAGTTTGATTTGATCTTGGACAAGTCATTGCAGTGCATATTTTAGTGTCTCTGTGCAGAAGATGGGTAATAATTGTTCTCGTAACCCTCTTTTCATCAAGGTAACTGGGTGAGAGCTCTCTGAGACTTAGAGATATTACTACCTGTGCAAAGGCCCTGTGGCAGAAGGGAGCAGGAACTGAAAGATAGCCCATGCGGTTGGAGGAGAGCAGAGTGCAAAGGGAAGTTGATCCAGAGTGATGTTGTTAGAGGGGGCAAGGGCCAGGCTGGGCAGAATCTTGCAGACCTTGTTGGGGACTTTAATCTTTATCTTAAGGGGAGACCGCTGGAAGATTTAAATAGGGGAATGACAAAAGATCCATAGATAGGCTGTTTCCTTTATTTTTATTTATTTATTTATTTTTTTATTTAAAAAAAAATTTTTTTTTCAACGTTTATTTATTTTTGGGACAGAGAGAGACAGAGCATGAACAGGGGAGGAGCAGAGAGAGAGGGAGACACAGAATCGGAAACAGGCTCCAGGCTCTGAGCCATCAGCCCAGAGCCTGAAGCGGGGCTCGAACTCCCGGACCGCGAGATCATGACCTGGCTGAAGTCGGACGCTTAACCGACTGCGCCACCCAGGCGCCCCAGGCTGTTTCCTTTAATCCTCACAACAAACGTGTGCAGCAGTTAATATCCCCATTTTAAACCAGCACAGAAATTTAGGGTAGTGGCGATTGAGTAGCTTCCCCAAGAGCGCGTTGCTGGCAGGTAGTGGAGCCAGGAGACAAACTCAGTTCACCTGGAGTCCAGAGCCCCCCTTCTTCCATCTCAGCCTAACTCAATAACTATATAACAATAACCACTGTTTTAAAAGACGCTTTGAACTCTTAAGACGAAAAGATCTCCCTTACATTACAAAGTGGTATTATGCTGCAGAAATATGAGCGCCGACGAGAGATCGGATACACTGGGGAAGCTTTGAAAGCCTCAGCCTGCGTGGCGAGGGTCCAGCATCTTCGAGTTCCTTGCCGTCTGGTGGGGGGCGCCTCACAGCCAGCTATCGCCACACGGAAAGGTTTGGCAGCTCCGGCCGGCCATCTGACACTGCCATTGTCCGTAAGGACTCATTGTCCGTGAGATGTCCCGAGGTACCTGCTTTCAGGGACTCTGAGCCGGGCAATCAGATCCGGGCAGTTCATGCGTGGTTTCGTGGGAGTAATCGTGCCATGCCAAGGTTTCTGCTTTCTGCTTTCTCCCTCTCGGGGAGTCCGTTGGTTTCAGTGGATTCTTAGGAGCTGGTTGTAGAGATCACCATCTCGGTTGTGGACCCAAGAAGCCTTATTCAAGGTTGAGACGGGAAAACTGCTGCTGACCCGTGGCCCTCGAGCCTTCTGTTGATGACGACAAATGTTTGTTCTTTTCTAGTTGACCATGTCGTGCCCGAGCCCGGGACAAGCCTGCTGGCAGCCTTCGACCAGTGGAGGGAGTGGGCTGACAGCAAGTCCTGCTGTGACTACTCTCTGCACGTGGACATCACGGAGTGGCATAAGGGCATCCAGGAGGAGATAGAGGCCCTGGTGAAGGACCACGGTAGGTTATGCTGACCGGCACCTCCGGGGATATTTCCGTTTCGGTACACGAGCCGGCACAGCTCTCTGAAGGAGAGCTCTGTGAATAGCGCTTGCAGACCCCTTCTGTGCCTCTCCTCCATGCCTGCAAGGAGAGACGGTGGGGCCGCAGCTGGTGCCCACTGGAGGCAGCCAAACCCAGTGCGGCAACGGAAGCTTTCATTGACGGGAGAACCGGACGGAGCCTCACCAGGGGGACCGGTTCCTGTGTGACAACTGCACACAGCTTACTGGCTTGAGGGAACTGCGCCCAGCCAGGTTGGAGAGTTGAGGCCATGGGACTGATTTGCCCTCAGAGGATAAGAACGCCTGTCCCAGTGAGGATTCTGGACTGTCATGGGCGGGGGGAGGAGGTGCCCAGGATGCCGAGTGGGGGACTCTTCCTGCAAACCCACGAGGATCAGGATAGACTTGAGGGTGAGGAGGCTCTGGGACAACCTGAAAGGTCTTTTTCATGCCAGGGGACTATTTCAGGGAGTAGGATTCCAGGGGTTGGGCCCTGGAGGATTCCCAGGCAGGCTGGAAGAATCTGGACTACCTCAGGGTGCCTTTGGGACCCTTCTGTCCACAGGGACCTTGGGAGTTCAGGTGCTAATGCCAAGTCACTTCATCTTCTGGGGTCTTCTTGAGCTTGGCTATAGACTAGACTCCTAGGGTGACCTCTTGGCTTCATGGGATCTTAACTGTCAGGGGAGCGCCTGTTGCTTTCGGGTTCTGAGACTTCTAAGCTCAGGAGTACCGCTGTGGGTAAAATAGCAGGAAGGAAGTCTCTAGGTGCGGATACGGTAGATATCCGTGAATACGGCCGAAAACGCCCAGAATGAAACTCTGGAGTCTTGGGTTTAGTGTCTCTTCCTCACGTTAGCCATATGACCTTGGGGAATTACTTAAATTTCATGAGTCTCCGTTAAAAAAAAAAAAAATCACATGGGGGTATTGGACTTGGTATCCTAAGATTCTTTCTGGCACAAAGGTTCCACCTAAAAGAAAAGAAGTAGCCCTTGACCTTTCTCGCTTTTGAGAATACAGAGTCTTAAAGGCTTTAGCTTTCCATACTTAAACTGAATCGAATCCAAATCAGGCGAGAGTGTCACCATAGCAACTGTTGCCTGGCCAGAGAGAAGGGTTGGGATGTCCCGAGCCACTGAGCCCGGGCAGCGTCCAGCACCCCCAGGTGGCTTGAATTAAACTCCAAGACTAGAAGGTTGTCAGTACGGTTGTTTACCATTGTGATGGATGTCAGGCAGGGATGTTTGGTCTGGTGCCTCGGGAGGCAAGGACTCTGAAATGCCAGGGTGAGAATTGCAACATCAGCTCATTGGACCCTTTCTTACTTAAGAACGTTTCTTTTTCTTTTTTTTTTTTTTAATGTTTATTTATTTTTGAGACAGAATCAGAGCATGAATAGGGGAGGGTCAGAGCGAGAGGGAGACACAGAATCCGAAGCAGGCTCCAGGCTCTGAGCTATCAGCACACAGCCTGATGCGGGGCTTGAACTCACGGACTGTGAGATCATGACCTGAGCCGAAGTCGGATGCCCAACCAACTGAGCAACCCAGGCGCCCCAAGAACGTTTCTTAAAAATCAGCTTAGATGGAAGTCTGTTTACCAGAGGAAAGATCTAGATCTTGTAGATCTTCACAGAATATTCGATTTCGTTTTCTTCTCAAAGTCACAACAGCTGGGGGCAACTTTTGTTTTTATTTTTTCACTTTGTATTTATTTTTATTTTATTAAAAAATTTTTTTTAACATTTATTTATTATTGAGAGAGAGGGAGACACAGAGAGAGCAGGGGAGGGACAGAGAGAGGGGGAGACACAGAATCTGAAGTGGGCTCCAGGCTCTGAGCTGTCAGCACAGAGCCTGACGTGGGGCTCGAACTCACGAACTGTGAGATCATGACCTGAGCCAAGATCAAGAGTCGGACACTTAACTGAATGAGCCACCCGGGTGCCCCCATCTTAATCATTTTTAAATATACATTCAATGACATTAAGTACATTCACATTGTTGTGCAACCATTTCACCACCCATCCCCAGAACTTGTCATCTTTCCACACTGAAGCTCTGTACCCATTAAACACCAACCCCCCAGTCCCTCCTACCCCCAACCCCTGGCAATCGCCATTCTCCTTTTTTTTTAATTAAAAAACATTTTTTTAATGCTTATTTTTGAGAGAGAGAGAGAAACAGAGCTCAAGCAGGGGAGGGGCAGAGAGAGGAAGACACAGAATCCGAAGCAGGCTCCAGGCTCCGAGCTGTCAGCACAGAGCCTGACGTGGGGCTTGAACCCATGGACTGCAAGATCTTGACCTAAGCGGAAGTCAGACACTCATCCGACTGAGCCACCCAGGCACCCCCCCCCATTCTACTTCCTGTCTCCACAAATTTGACTTGTAAATGGAATCTTACGTATCTGTCCTATAGTGACTGGCTAGTTCCCTTAGTGTAATGTCCTCAGGGTTCATCCATGTGACAGGATATTCTTCCAGCTTTGGGTTGAGTGACGTTCTGCTGTATGACTGTACGACATTTCGTGTATCCATTCGTCGGTCAGCGGACACTTCTGCCCTTTGGCTAATGTGAATAACGTTGCTGTGCATTTGAATACACGTAGAGGTACAGGCAGCTTCTAAGTTTGGTATAGTTTTAAACTTAGAGAAAAACTGTCAGGATGCTAAAAGCTTTTGCACCCTCTTTTACCAATTCTTTATATTTCTGTCTCCACCTCTGTCTCTGTCTCTCCCGTCCTTCTTCTCTCTCTCTCTCTATATACATATATGCATAGTATTATACTTTTCTTAGTCGCTTCCAGATTATTTGGTTTATTTATTAAAGTCCTGTGTCCACCTCTCTATTTTGTCTGTCCGCTAGGGGTCAATTCCTTCCTGGTGTACATGGCTTTCAAAGATCGCTTCCAGCTAACTGATTCCCAGGTAAGGAAAGTTGCCTTTTCTGAACAGGCATTTGGTACGTTTGGGCCAATGTCGTTGTCTTGGAAGCTGCCTCCGGTGTATGTATGTCCCTTGGCTTCATGGGACATGGCTGGTGGATGAACTCCCTGATGTAACTTTGCCTTTAGGGAGGGTCTGAAGCCAGTGCACTGGCCCCCAGGGCTCTGGAGTCAGCCTCAGACCTGCCTCTGTGGGACCGCGTAGCCCAGAGATGTACTCAGAGCCACCTGAGCAAACCTGGCGGAGAGCCGGGTGTCATCCGTGACCCTCCCCTACTCCGAGTCCCTTAGGTTATGCTGCCCCTGTTGATTACCGAGCGGGCCTGCTCGGCCACGTGTGGCCGGAAGCCTTGCCCTGGGGGCCTGTCCACAGAGCCAGCCTTAACAGTAGCAGCCGCCGGTGCCGTTTCTGACCCCTGTGGCCGGCAGGGGAGTGGCTGTACCTGTGAGCAGGTAGATGGACGTCCCTGTCTCTGATCCCCTCCCCTCCTCCAGATCTATGAAGTATTGAGCGTGATCCGGGATATCGGTGCGATCGCCCAAGTCCACGCAGAAAACGGCGACATCATTGCAGAGGTATGAGGCCCTCTTCCTCCTCGTTTCTTCATGACGTGCAGGGTGAGAGGTGGGCTCGGGAGCGGGAAACCACTTCTGTGGCTCAGCTGCAAGGAGAAGAAACAGGGTGACCTGGTGTGACCGCCCTGGGCACGGTGCTAAGAGCCTCACCAGCAGCGTGGATGTCGGGGACGTGTGCCTCTCTGCATTCCGCGGGACGCACGGCCTGTTCCCTCTGCACAGAGAAGTCAGTTCTCTCGTGCCGTAGGGCAGCCGCCTGTGGGTGGGCGACATGGGCTTCCACGTACAGACATTTTACACTGTGGCCCAGGGCCGGGCACGCGTGGGCTCTCAGCATCCCGGGGGAGAGCTGAACACCTGCTCAGGCAGGGCTGGGGACAGGGTACTGAACCCTTCTCTTCACGAGGCCCTGGCATAAGAGCCGAGTGATCATCTCGCCCGAGTAGCTTTTTGGGTAAAAGGTCTCTGGCGATCAGAGCATCTCAAGTGCAGCTCTCCCTGACGGCCTGGCTTGCTTTAACCCTTGCAGGAGCAGCAGAGGATCCTGGATCTGGGCATCACAGGCCCTGAGGGACACGTGCTGAGCCGGCCTGAGGAGGTGAACATCTGTGGAAAGCAGAAGAAACAGGCAGAAGAAAGAGAAGGGGGAGGCACTGGGAATGTCCCGCACACTGAGGATTGACACTTCCTTGTTCTGCATTTTTACTGCGTGTGCACACACACAACGCACGCAGACTGACAGAGACACAGACTCTGAGACAGACACACAGACCGAGGCGTCGCCATAGACGCACAGAGACTCATAGGGACAGACACACAGGGACAGAGCCGCAGACACACATGCACCGGGGCACCTTCAACACCATCTGTGGCCCTGAGGACACTTTCCTCTCCTCAGTGGAGGGACGGAACCTATTACATCTTGAGTATCGTCTGGTCCCTCTCCAGGCCATGGGGTATAGCTCCTTCCACGACCATCCAGCCTTCCCACGCACGCTAAAGAGCCGAAGGGATGAGCTGGGGCCAGCACACGGGGGAGGGAGGTTGAAGGTGACATCTTTTGGCCCCTGTGTTAGCTGCATGCTGCCTCTGGGGCTGGTGGACAGTGACTCTGGGAGGAGCTCACAGGAGAGAGAGGGCGACAGTCTCAGTGGCTGATGACAGAGGACCTGAGGTTGGTTTTGTACACAAGTGTGTACCTATAACACACACGCACGCACACACACACACACACATGCACGCACACGTGGGAGCCCAAGCTCACCATAAAGCCCGTGGGCCCCTGTAACCGGGTGGTGATACCTGGGGCTGGGCTTACCGGGAAAGTGTGCTCTCCCCTCCATCCCCTGGGGCGGTTGGGGGCCGCTCCCGCCCTGCTGTGGCTGTGCAGGTAGGCAAGAGTGTGCGGCACACTGAGATGAGAAAAGCAGGCGCCGCTTCCCTTGTTACACGAGGCTGCTTCTGAGAGCCCTGCTCCTGCTGAACTGGGAAGAGCCTTCCTGGGGGCTTGCTTTCCTTCCTCCTCCTCTCTGCTCGGCATCCCCACGTCCCCGCAGACTTGAAAACAGGAAGCAAGCCTGGGGTTTACTGAGCAGGCAAAAGGTATCACGGGAGAGCTGTTCTGGTTGTGATTTTGACCACAAGAATCAAACCCGTTTTTCCATGGTTAGACGCCGGAGACTTCCCTCCAGCAGCTGTTGCATGGAGAATCTCAGAGTCCCCTGCAGCGGAGCGTGGAGCCTTCCCTGGGGGCTGGCAGGTCTGGAGTGCTCCCATTCAAGGAGCTCTTGGCTTCGGGGGAGGGTCCTCTTGCCTCATGAACCGCTGTTTGGGGGGCTTTCTCTTCTCTCTGCTTTCCAAGGTCATCTGCTTCTCAGCTGATTCAGAGGCACCTGCTCTCTGTCAGCCTCAGTGTTGGGGGCTTCACCTGAGCAAGTGCACCATTATGACAGCCCCGTGAGCCACCGGCACGAGCTGGCCCCTTCTCCCTCAGCTCCTGGTGATGCTTTTTCACTTTGGCACCAGGGATCTGTCATGTTAAACCCTCTGTGGGCGACAAAGAGAAGAAAACAGGGAACCGTTCTGAAGAACTTGAGCTTGACCGTGTAGGTAGGGAGATACCGCCCTGTACGTATGAAGCAGTGGTTAATAACATGCAAACGTGTAATTCCTTCTCGGTTTTGTGATCTGTCGCCTCATCATGGTGGTCAACGTGGCTTGAGCTGCACAAATCATGTTCCTGCTGCTCTCTGTTCTTCTCTCCAGCCCACCACGTGAGATTGCCAGCAGGGTCTCCCCCCCCCCCCCCCCCCCCCCCCCCGCCTTTCCAGCTGAGAAGACTGAGAGGGAAACTGTAGGGAATGTGGCAATCTAAAATCACCTGTCCATCAATGGTGCCTGACATGTATGATGACTGGGCCCTGTTGGGACAGCGAGATGAATGAGAAGGGGACTATGGATGAGCTGGAGAGGAAGAGAGAGATGGAAAGTAACCAGGCAGGGTAGAATGTGACCGGGGCTCTGGGCCGAAAGGCTGGCATCTGGGAAGGAAGTTGGGGACATGTGGGTGAGGGTGATGGTGACCAAGAGGCTTCCCCAGAGAAGAGAGCTTTCTGGCTAGGCTTTCTGGAATTGCCGCTGGGGCAGGCCGACAGTTGGGGGACTGAGCCACAGAGGGGGTGTTGTGTGCAGACACTGTTGTGTATTCTGATTCTGTTGTGTGTACCGACACTGTGGTCAGTGAGTGCCAACGCTGTGTATGTCCCTAGATAAGTGGCTTTCCTCTCTGGATCTTGAGGTGCCCAGTCTTAAGAATCATCAAGTCTCGGTGACCCCCCCCCCCCAAATCCTTCAGAGCTCTATAATGAGACAATTTTCTTAAAATTTTAAGCTGTAATACTATTTTCCTAATATTTTAGGTCAATATTATTTAAATCAGTTCCCTGCATGTAAGGGGCCTGCACAGGTACACACAGAAGGGTAAACGTGGATCCTTCCATGGTTCCGAGCGGAACACAGAGAGATGGGGTCTAAGTGGCCTTCTCTTTCAATGAGGTGGCCCTGTAGTTAGGTGTCGGCCATCCCCCGGCGTCTGCGGGAGCAGGGGTGGGACCAGAGCTCACCTCACGGTGGATGAGCCAATCCAGAGTGGGCCCTGGGAAGCCTGTCCCGCAGGGGTAGGCCCCCAGTAGAACTGGCACTTTTGCTCCATTTATTCCCTAATTAGTCCAATTTCACATTCCAGTTCACCCAGGACAGTCACAGGCCATGCCCGCTGCCCGCATGCACTCATTAATAGTGCCTCTGTTCACTTTCAGAAGGATTTGTGTTCAGCCAATAAATTGAGTAGTCATTGGCACTCCTGGGAAGCCATGAAGATTCTAGAAGTGTCCTTTCTGCACTTCACATTGTAGACTTCTGAGGTGACCGCAGAGATTCAGGCCATCCCTCCTCTGTGCCTCCCTGGGCCAGAGGCGCTTCTGTTGAAACTGGAGTCAAGGAGAGGGAGGGCCAATGGCTCAGCTATTCCAGGAATTAAAAACATTTGGACGATTAATGAGCTTTTTCAAGAGCCATTTGGTTTGCCTTTGAATTTTGAGACCTCTCTCTTCACATGGTTGATGCCCGAAAGGGCAAACGTGAATGAAGTTGTCGTCATTTATTAAATTAGATTACCAGTTAATGCAATTATAGAACCTTAGCTCTTGGCCACGCTCCTGTAGAAACTTGGTTAGCTAAGATAATTCAGTTAGGAGCGCAGCTATTTCTTGCAAAAAATAGCAGCTCGTTACAGAACGGCCTCACTTTCACCATTAACATAAAGGAATCCATTTGTTCAGTAAACATGTTGGGGCAGCGGCTGTGTACCAGGCCCTGTGTTGGGAACTAATGTAGTCCCGCTGGAGCTACACTGGGGGTGGGGCACAGAGGATACAAAACTCGGAGTCAGACCCAGCCCTCTGTCTCAAGGAGTTGAAGCCACAGCTTTCTTCCAGGATCTGAGAGGGAGCAAGAGGCTTTTTGAGATCCATCGTTCTACAGTTTCACGTGGTCCTTCAGTTGCCCATTCTAAACACACACTATGTCTGTGAGGCATACCTTGATCTCAGTAGTCTGACCTGGTCAGGTATTTAGCAATAATCGCTCGGGGTCTTTGAAATATTATTCATTGAAGCATCAGGTTTAAAGACTCATCTATTAGAGCAGCTCTCCCATCTCGTGCGGAAGGCCGTACCAGTCTGTGTGCGGCCTTGGACGTGTTACCACGGGCTGAGGACCGTTGCTTGACGTTCCCAGTCAAGCCTGCTCCGTTCCCAGAGCCCTGTGAGGTCGCGCTGTTCCTTGGGTTCATCTGTGGGTGTCGGACAGAAGCCCAGCACAAAAATCTCACCACTGACTGTCTCGACTCAAGACCACACAGCTGGAGCGAATGTACTGACTTGGGAGCAGTTTCCCTGCCTGGTGGTTTTCTCATGTGCGCAAAGCATAAAAATCACCCGGTGCTGTTAGGACTAACCACATTTCTGGGTCCCATCCCCAGAGGGTCTGGGAACGGCCTGAAGATCCGCATTTCTTACCAGCTCCAGGCTGACGCTGATGTCGTAGGTCGGCTGGGCACTCTTCAAGCCACTCAAAGGGGTCTAGGAAGGAAATGCCCCCATCGTTTCCACCCAACAGTGTCGAGTGACACTGGGAGAGTCACCTCCCCCTCCTGGGGTGCCACTCAGGGTAGAACCCGGAGGACACCGTGGCCTGTTGTTCCTCTCGGCCTCTCTCGGTGGGTTGAGGGTGAAGACGGCCCGTGGAGTGGGCACCGAGTGGGCACAGTTCTTACGTTCACGTGCTCTTCTGCAGGTCGAGGCCGAAGCCGTGAATCGCTCGATTACCATCGCCAACCAGACCAACTGCCCTCTGTACGTCACCAAGGTGATGAGCAAGAGCGCGGCCGAAGTCATCGCCCAGGCCCGGAAAAAGGGTGAGCGTTACCTCCACGGCTGTGTGACCGCGGGCAGGTCAGGAAGGGAGGAGGGCTCCATTTCCAGACCTTCATGCCAAGTGGGCTGCTTTTATCGCGTTCCAGCATTAACCTAATTACAGCTGAGCAAGGCAGGGAGCTCCGGTTTCTCTCTCTGTTCCACCGCTGCCGCCTTGTCAGTATCTATTTAAAGCCGTGCGCTGCAAAGAGTGGGTGGGGCAGGCGCGTTTCCCTCCCGCCCCTGCTTCTATAGCGAAGTTGGACTTAATTTGATGCAGTCTAAATAAACTAGGCACATACACAGATGGCGTCAGGCTCCATCTGCCACAGAACCCTTCTGGGGAACGTTCTATTGCAAAATGAGTCCCCGCTCCGCGGCTGGTAGTGATTTCTGTGGGGTAAGTAAGAGAGTCTTGTGGGGGCGTAGGGCAGGGGATCTTGCCCGGGTCTCCTCGTGTCCGGTTCTCCGGGTGCTTGAGGCACTCCTTATAAATTATATTGATAGGTCCTGGGCTGAGGCTGGTGCTCTGTTAGTACTAGGGAGTCCATTGAGAAGGTTCTTGGAAACTAATTTACTAAGTACAGCTTCTACTGCTGCTTCCAAAGGCTGTCCGTGGAGCACCTTATACATTTTGAATGCAGCGGAATCTTGTAATCTGCTGTCGACTGAGTTTGCGCAGTCACATCACGTGTCCTGTGCTTGGGAGTGTGGCTCCAGGGACCGGCTGGTCGTGGGTAGCTGACTTGGTGAGGGTGCATCCTGGCCTGATCTTTTCTCCCTTAATTTCTGTCTAGCTTTCTCCTGGTGTCTCTCTCTCTGTCTCTTTCTATCCCTTTATCTCTTTCTGTATCTTAAGGGAACCGTTGGACCTCTGTGCTTCTGTTTGTAGTTCTCTGTGGGATGTGATCCACAGGCATAGGGAGCACCGTCGGAGTTTTTCACTGGTGGGTGACTTGGTACAAGACCTAGAACAAATTGCTCAATGACCGGTGAGTCAGCCTGTCCCCAGAGATGATGACTTCCAGATGGACCCAGCAGTTTCTGCCCCGGTTCGTTGGAGCTCTCCCCGGGCCTCTGTCCTTAGGCTGCTCAGCACAGGGTCGCTGGGTTCCTAGCTTTTTGGAAACCTGCCCTCTGCTGGCGGCTGCCGGAATTGCTTTTTTGAAATAAACATTCCCCTAAATAACGTCATGCACTCCGAATCCGCTTTGAGTTGTTTTTCCAGGAGACACTGGATGATTCCTGTCAGTAACCCTCCCTCACCTGGGCCCTTTGTCACCCAGGCACATGTTTGCATCCATCTCAACACCCAACATTAATCACAGAACCGTTCCTTGCGTGGAGCCTGGGGACGGTTGGCACAGTGTCTGGAAAGTGGGAGGAAATTAGGCAGCAGCTTCTTTTATTTATTTTAGTAACCATCCTGGACCCAGATGATGATAACAAACAAGGAGTTAAGCAAACATTTTAACATGATTTTAATGTAATTAGACATTCCATTTAACAGCACGTAAAAACTGAGGACTTGCTTTCTGATTCAGACTTTCGCTTGTCCCTGCTGGAGGGGGAGGAGTCTGTCTCTCCCCAGACCCTGGCCCGGACAGGTGGTGCTAGCCCTGCTCTGGGGCGCACAGTGCTGGCCTGTGAGCCAGCCCTGCTGGCACTTCTGAAGCATCTTGAGAACTTCCTGTGCCTCAGTTTCTTCATTTCAAGACGTGGCGCTGATGTGTGTTACTGTAGAGTCCAGTCCTGCTCCAGTAACCTGTGACTCGGTGCCCGATGATGTCCCTTTGTCGTCTTTAGGACTTTGACCCTGTGTGTGTATTGGGCAGTGAGCACTAAGAAGGGACTGCCTCAGTCTCTTTGTTCTAGAACTTTCCGTGTGTCAGTCCAACTGTGCCTGCATCATGGTTCCCGGGGTGGGCTTTTGCATTCAGACTGTCACCCTTTGGTCTCTGAAACCCTTTGCTTGAGATGGGCCTGAGCTGCCAGAAAGGAATTTCTGGTGCATTTGGGTGCTAATGAGCAAGAATGTGAGCTTCTCGCTTGCTTGTGGGCTCTCAAGGCTCTTTCCATCTTGTTGGAACTTCATAACAACTCTGGGAGGCCGCCCGGGCAGGAATTTTTTTGCACTTGGTTTTACTTTGCAGCTGAGTAAACCGGAGCTCACGGCTAACGGGCAGTGGAATCGGGCCTTGACTGTCAGGTGCCTAACTTCGGGCCTGAACATCCATGTGAATATCTGAATTACCCTTCATGCTTTGAAGATTATTTTAGTATGAGAAATGCTGGTATCTGTTGGGGTTCTTACTGAACCTGCTGGAAACTAGAGCTTGACACCAAGGAGCGTTGTGCATAACACAGAAGCAAGGATTCCCAAACAACCGAGAAGGAAAACAGGATACGGTTGTGTTACGTCTTTGCGCTCTGGGATCAGTGTCCCGTCCTGGATCAAATCCCAGCTCGCTGTGCGCCAGCCTGTGATGCCGGGCAGCTCCCTTACTGTCGCTGGGTCTCAGTTTCCATCTGCAGTAGCGACCCGTCTTGTAAGTGGAGATGGTGCCTGACTGAGATAATGTGCGTACAGACACGTAATGATTGTACCCGCTGTTCTCATGACTGAGGACTGAAGGGCCGGTTCGAAGATGCCTGCTGACCTTAGATAGGGGTTCTCTGCTAAGGAGTCTTTTCTATCTCAGGTGGGTCCTCGTGGTCCCTGGTGGCAAGTGTGAGGCCCTGTCAACTTTTGGCCGCCCCATTTCTTCATCTGTAAGATGGAGAGGTTCTTCGTTCACTCAGCAAAATTTTGTTGTTGTTGTTGTTTATTTATTTTTGAGAGAGAGAGACAGAGTGCAAGTGAGGGAGGGGCAGAGAGAGGGGGAGACACAGAATCTGAAGCAGGCTCCCGGCTCTGAGCCTGGTGCGGGGCTCAAACTCATGAACCACGAGATCGTGACCTGAGCGGAAGTCGGACACTTAACCGACTGAGCTACCCAGGGGCCCCTAAACTTTTTTTTTTTTAATATTTACTTATTTTTGAGAGAGAGAGGGAGAATGTGAGTGGGGTAGGGGCAAGGGGCGGGGAGGGGGGGCCAGAGGATCCCAAGCGGGCTCTGTGCTGATAGCAGTGAGCCGAATGTGGGGCTAGAACTCAGAATCCATGAGATCATGAACTGAGCCAAAGTTGGACGCTTAACTGACTGAGCCACCCGGGCGCCCCTTCAGCAAACTTTTATTATGTGATATTTCAGGCCGTGGTGCTGGATGGTCTCAGCCCCCAGCTTCTTCACTCGTAGGGGTGGGCCACATGGACAAAAAGGCACAATGGAAAATGGTCAATGTTATAAAAGAGGGGCAAGCCAAGTATGGTTCGAGCTCAGAGGAAGGAAAGGGGCAAGTATTTATGGATGTGCACCCCTCCTTGTCTCATTGGTCAGGCTGCATGAAGGGACCCACCATTGCTCTATAAATGAGAGCCGTTGAAAGATCATGATTTTATGTCTTTTTATTAATGTCCACATACTTCCCCACCTAGAAACTTGCTGGTCCTAAATCTAAGACAAGGCATACAGGGTATGTGATAAAGTGAGATGACTATAAATGAGACTGTTTTCCACGCGCACTTGACCTAGCACGACCGCACTCAGTCTTCCCAGAGAGCCAAATTTTCGCGCGCTGCCCCCTCCGTTCTGTGCCACTCAGCAGGGCCATGTATCATCAGTCCCGTTCCGCAGATAAGGAAATGAAGACACGGCCAAAAAAAGACTGTTTTGGACAATTTTTACTCTTCAAAAGCACTTAGACATTGATTGATTTAATAGGGCTCATTTCGTGGAAGAGAAATTAAAATGCAGAAAGTAAATATTTTGCCCCAGATCATCCAGCCCGTAGTTTCAGACTCCTGGCCACCTGTCTCCCCGCTGAGGGTCTAGTGTGGGGATTTCTCTAGAATGGGCTCCCTCAGACTGCACTTTGTCCACGAGGGAACTCTAGTGTGGTTGCTGGTGCCTTCTGTGTGTGAGTGGTAGCATGCAGGTCATGCCTGGTAGCCTCCTCTGATAGACCTCCTTCTCCATCGTCCTCGCCCCACCCCCGTAACCCAGATGCGGAAATGTTTAGAACATTTGGTGACCGCCGAGGGATGTTAAACCCTGGGAACCCACGCTTGAGCCAATACTTCCTATGCCCTGTGGGCCAATAGGAGTGACTACAGCATCATGAAAAACTTGGGTTCATCGAGCCTGCGAGGACCACCCCAACTTGGGGATTGACACCTTAGTATTAAGCTAATGTGCCACCTCAGCACCTTGAACCCAAAGAGTGGCATATGGGTTGGCTTGTGAATGTCATAAAACCTCACTAAAATCTGTGTTAGGGCCCTTCAGAGAAACAGAAGATTGTTGTATATATTTACAAGAGAGAGGGAGGGAGAGGGGTGGGGAGGAAGAGGGAGGGAGAGAGAGAGAGAAAGAAAAAAAAAAAGAGATTGATCTTAAGGAATTGGCTCTTGGGAATGTGGTTGCTGTTAAGGCTGAAGTCTGCAGGGTGGGGAGGGGCAGGGAAGAGATGAGACTCCGGGAAGAGTGGATATTGCAGCCTGGGTCTGAAGGCTGTTTCGAGGCAGAATTCCTTCCCAGTCAATGCCCTTGGTAGGTTGGGAATTCAGTGTGTGTTATAATACAGCAGGATGACTCCGTGCGTTTGGTTTCCAGCCGGCTAAACTCTTAAGACTCCTGCCGGCCGCCTGGGTGGCTCAGTCGGTTGAGCGTCTGACGTCGGCTCAGGTCGTGATCTCACAGTTCGTGGGTTCGAGCCCCGCATCAGGCTCTGTGCTGACAGCTCGGAGCCTGGATCCTGCTTCGGATTCTGTGTCTCCCTCTCTCTCTCTCTGCCCCTCCCCCCCCCTCAAAAATAAATAAACATTCAAAAAAAATTAAAAAAAAAAAGACTCCTAGAGAGAAGGTCTCTTTCAGGGCAGATCTAGAAACTCTCGGGTCATTTATATAGCACTCGGGCTGGGAGTTTGAATCCCTGGCCTCAACTTTTTCTTTCTCTGCTTTATTTGGACCCACCAGGCAATCGTGTTCTACTCAGTTTGCCAACAATATTCTAAGGAATCAAATCTGTGGTCAACCCAGACTTAGCCTCTTATGATAAGTATAAGGCGTATGCAGTGGTGATATTTTGTGCATCTGTTTAACAGAGGCATTAGTGCCTTTAAATCAAATCAGATTAGAGAGGCAATTCTAGAAACCCCAGAATCAATTCAGAAAACTTTTGATTCTGTTCCTCTGGAACCACCCTTGGTACCAAAATCTGACAGGGTTATCCATGGACGAGCCCTAGGCTGTTGAGTTCTGGCTTAGGTTCTCTGAGAGGAGAGAGAGAGAGAGAGAGAGAGAGTGAGAGTGAGTCACTGTCCCAGTTGGTTTTATAATGTGCTTTTGTGGCTGTGTTTTGAAATACATCTACATGGTTTTCCATGGTTTCTGCTCTGGATTTGTCCTCTTGCTTCTAGTTAATGGGAAATGACTTAACTGTCAGAGCCAGGAGCTGTCAAACATTTCTAAACCCCAGCCTTGCATTTATTCTTCATGAATGCACTCAGGCCCCAGGCTCGTTGTGAATAAACACCACCCCCAAGGCCTTGCAGTTCCCTGCCATCCTAGAGAGCCTGCCAAAGGCTGGCTCGGGGTCACATCCTGCAGTTCAGACTCTCCCTGGAGAAGAAAGTCATGAAGGTCTAACTGCCGCCAAGAGAGGGTCAGCAGTATATTTACAGGAGCGTGGAAAGGCCCTTTAAGCCTATTTCGTGGCGTATTATTATCATTGGTTATTATTTCTGGCATGCAGTTTAGTGGTGTCTGTGGCCTGATGGAGGACCAGAAGCTCATCCATGGCTCCCTCGGGAACAGTGTTTATAAAATGGGAGCGGTACCCTGGGGAGGTACTGGGGGGCCATCAGTCCTGAATGGCAGAGCCCCCCACCTGTGGACCTACCTCTCCCTGGAGGAGGAGGCCTTCTACAGGCTGGTTTAACCCCTGCCCTGCCTTTGGGGGCTAAAGAAAAATCAATGGAAAGCCAGCAAGGACCTCTGATTCCCTTGAAATTTGAACAGGACAAAGCTGAGATGAGCTACAGGACGCCTCCCTCCTTCTCCCTTATCCCCATCTTAGCCTGGCGCTGGCCAACGAGTCCTGGCTCAGCCTTGGCCTAAGGAGACAGGTTCGGGTCGCAGTGGCCTTGAAGCGCCGCTCCAGTTCCGGGTTTTTCAGAGGCTGCAGGCTGGGTTCATTCCTTTGCAGGGAGGTGCACATTCCCAGGCGCAGAGAGAACGGGACCCACCCCAGTCTGAGTTTCCTAGAGTGGGATGAAGGTCACAGTCAAGGGCACTCACACTTGGTGGGATCCAGGAGGTGTTCCAGGAACCAGCTCCTCCTCGTGCTAAAGCTTCCAAAGGGAGGACTGAAGAGCAGGTCCCGGGAGAGGGTGAGCCATAGCAACTCACGAGAGAATCAGGAAAACGTCCGCGCTTAACCAGTGATTTTCAAAGACGGTCTAAGCAGGCTTTTTCTCTGAGCACTTCTGCTCTCTGGAACCTACTCATGACCCAAGCTGGTAACCTTTAGGGTTACAGATCCTTTGTTTTCCTAATGACTTGCTGAGCTCTCCCCTCCTGGCTGGGTCAGAAGAGCCATAATCCCGCTCAGGCAGTTGTGGCGGGGGGGTGGGGGGGGTGGGGGGGGGGGGGGGGGGTGGGACTGATGTGCAAACCAAAAGCCAGGAGCCTCAGGTCCTGTGAGAGCCCAGGGCCCAGCGCTGGTCTGCTCAGCCGCTTGTATTTCATAAGTGGCCCTGGCAGCAGTGAAGGCCTGCTCGTTGTGCAGTGTTTTTTCACTTCGGGATGAGCGGGGGCAGTTTGTGCAGCCGCCCCGCCGGCTTTGCGTGAGTCGGGAACTCAGGAGCCCTTCCAGGTGATTCTGAGCATTGGCCCTTTCTGCTGGGGGCTTCCTGCTGTGTGAGGCTCCCCCCCCCCCCCCCCCCCCCCGGGTTCTGGAGCCCTGGATTGGTTTCTCCCGCTTGGGCATGGTTAACTTGATTTCCTCAAATGAGCTGCCTGCCAGTGGCCTCGAACACTGCCTGGCTGGAGAGTGGCTCCTTTGTGAAATTCCTGAGGCTAGAGGGGGCAGCCGGGAGGAGCCAGAGAAGGTGTTATGGTATGTCATCAAGAGATAAGTCCTTGGAAGAGGCTGGGGAGAGGCAAGGAGGCACATTCCTGACTGGGAAGTGTTTGGCCTTAGAGAAGAGGGAATCCTTGGCTGACTGCTGTGGGGGGTGGGGTTAGCCCTCCTATGATGGGAGGAGGCAAGGAGAGACACCTTCCTGGTGGCCCTAAGGCTGGCTGAGGTGAAATCCCAGCCCTGATGCCTTCAACTAAGAAAGCATTATGCCCTTTCATCAGTTTGACACACATTTATCAAGTGCCTACTGTGTGCAGACTGACTCCTTTTCTTCAGGAATTCTGCAAGCGGAGAATCAAAAAATTCAAAACTGGATGATTATTGGAAGGGAGGACCAGGTGTGTCGTAGATGACGTCGAGGAAGCGACGAGCTTTAACATGAAGCTGGATAATGAGGGGCCTTAGATGCTTCTGGGAGGAGTTTGTCTCGTTCTCGAAAGCAGAAGGGCTCCTTCGGGGTTTATGGAAGAGGATGGCTTGGGAAGGTTATGCGTAGGGAAGATCACTCTGGAAGGGTCCTGGAGAATGAGCGGAGAGGCAGGGAAGAACGATGGGAAAGCGAAAGTAAACCTGGGAACATTGGGAAAGCAAAAGTACGACTCTGATCGGGAGGCTCTGTTGGAATGAGCCAGGGAGAAAGGAAGAAGGCCTGATAGAAGGGAAGGAACGCAAGGTGGAAAGGGAAGGGTGTATTTACAGTGTTGAAGCACGGGCATTCAGTGGGTTGATGACTCCCGACTTTGTGGCTTGCACCTGAATGGACAGAGAAGAGGACGTGATTTGAGTGAGCATCAGGGAATCGACTTTCTTGGACAATGTATGAAGTTGGACCAAGCTTCCGGATACACTGACGTCTGAGTAGCATCACTGTGCAGAGTCCTTTGTTTCTCAGTCTCACCGAGTTGGTGCTGCATCTGGTGGCTCTCAAGGACAGCTGCCTTCAGGCAGTGACTCAGGGATCCAGGCTGTCTCTTGGACCCATCTGGAGGGCTGAATACATGTTCTCAAACGCCTCAGGCCCACTGATACCATGTCTGACTTCCTCTCTCAGTCCAGAGCTGGACCGTGCAAAGAGGGTTGGGCAATGTTGGGAAGCAAAGAAAGTATTTGATGAGCCATGAGGTCAAGTTTGAGGTGCCGTGGGTCACCCCAAAGTAAGAGTGTAGACACCCTCGGGACTGGGTGCTTGGACGCAGTCTGAGCTGGGGACTGTTAGGAGACGTGGGAATCGGCAGTGTAGGAGGTAAGAGAGTGTGTTGAGGTAGAAGAGCGGGGCCCAGGGGTAGAATCCTAGGGAGCGCACGTTAGATTGGTGACTTTGGCAGGTGGACGTATTCGGCCAACCAGGTCTTTGCCTTCGAGAGGGTGAGTAAGGGATGGCGAGCCATTGGCCTGCTGCCAGGCATTGGTGGTTCCCCATAGGGTGGTTTCCTTCCCTTGTTGTATCCTACTGAGCTTTGTTTTCCTGTTGGACAGGAACCGTGGTGTATGGTGAGCCCATCACCGCCAGCTTGGGGACTGATGGCTCCCACTACTGGAGCAAGAACTGGGCCAAGGCCGCCGCTTTTGTCACCTCCCCACCCCTGAGCCCTGACCCGACCACTCCGGACTTCCTGAACTCCTTGCTGTCCTGGTGAGTCTTGGTGACATGTTCACACTCCCCCTTCTCAGCCTCTCCTTGGACCAGGCTGACCTGTCAGGGTCCAGCATGGCGGGCAAAAGCAGGCTTGCAAACAGAGAGACCTCTGTTCTCCAGATTCAGATGGCTAAGCAGGAACAGGGGATTATCGCTCTGATGTCGTCCTGCCAGGAAATTCTAGATAAAATCCTGGGCCGTCTTGAAAGCCGACCGGAGGGAATGAACGAGGGATCAAAAGGGTCCCACTGTGGTGCGGCGTGGCCAGAAGCTGAGACACCTCACAAAAGAGATGTAGTGTGAAGCTTTGGTACCATGTCACTTCTTCCCGAATCTCCTATCTCGTGAGGGGAGGACAGGCTCTTTCGAAATCCGTCAGTGGCCCCGCAAATGAGAAAAACATGTCCAAGGATGTTTTGGGGTATGAGATTCGTTACAAGCCAGCCGTGTGTTTTCCTTCCAGCGGAGATCTTCAGGTCACTGGCAGTGCCCACTGCACATTCAACACTGCCCAGAAGGCTGTGGGAAAGGACAACTTCACCCTGATCCCCGAAGGCACCAATGGCACCGAGGAGCGGATGTCTGTCATCTGGGATAAGGCTGTGGTAAGGAGCGGGAGCCTCCCTCGTGGATTAGTGTCCGCTTCCCCCGGCCAGCTCCTCTGAGGGTCCTGGGTCTCCTGGAAGCCTTGACATGGCAGTTGAGAAAATTCTAGAAGCTGGTGCTGGTGTGACAGGAGTTTTTAGGTTTGGGAATCCAAGACCACTCCTTGTGGCCCTTTCCTCCTAAATAATACATATATATTTCTTACCGTTATCGTCTGTGAATCAGTGGAAACTGAAAAAGAAAACCCAGAGACTCTTTAAAATTTGACTTTGGGGCGCCTGGGTGGCTCAGTCAGTGGAGCAACCAATTTCAGCTCAGGTCACGATCTCGCAGTTCACAAGTTTGAGCCCCACATCGGGCTCTGTGCTGACAGCTCAGAACCTGGAGCCTGCTTCGGATTCTGTCTCCCTCTCTCTCTCTCAAAAATAAACAAACATTAAAAAAATTAAAAAAAGAAATAATAATAAAATAGGACTTTTTTGATCAGTCAGGAAAAAACTTCCTTAGCAACCCGGTGACCGTCTCAGTCAGTCTTCTACTCTGGGAAATGGACATAATTTCCTTAAAACTGTCTATTAGGGCTCTCTAGGGTTAGCATTTCTGCCCACTCCAGGCTTCCGGCAGGCCTGCTTTGAACATACACCGACCTCTCAGGGGTCTTTGGGCTTTTTCATTTTCAGTGTTTGAAAGCACAACAACAGAACAGGTTTTTCTGTTTCTTAATGATTTGTTTTGAGTATGGACACCATATATCCTTATTCCAAAAAGAATAAGGAAATAAGTAAAAATCCCTTTCAGATAACTGCAATTAAGATTTTGGCAAATGTCTTTCCAGTTTCTGCCAGTGTAAGAGTACCCGTGTGTATCCGATATGTATGTGTGTGAGAGTGTAGGTAACACGGGCATCATATATACTGTTTTGTGGCTTGTTTTAAAACAGTATGTTATGAAAATGTCCTCGCATCCTTAAATATACTTAAAAAAACTTGGTCATTAGTAGCAAAAGATTCCATCTTAATGCTGGACGGTAATTCATTTGTAATTCTTTGAACATTTATATAAGTTTATCCATTTTTGAGAGAGAGAGAGAGCAGGGAAGGGGCAGAGAGGGAGAGAGAGAGAATCCCAAACAGGCTCCATGCTGTCAGCACAGAGACTGATGTACGGCTCAGTCGCCCGAACCGTGAGATCATGACCTGAGCCGAAATCAAGAGTCGGACGCTTAACTGACTGAGTCACCAGGTGCCCGTATGCTGTTTTTGATTTTTTTTTTTTTTTTACTGGGATGAACATCTTGTAAACACCTTCTTAGATAGATCTTTAATGGTGCTTGTAGGAGAAATTTCTAGAAGTGCTATTTCCTGGGCCAAAGGTTGTGTATATCTTTAAGGCTTTTGCTATGTGTCGTCAAAGTTCTTTCCACAAAGATTACACCAACTTGTATGCTGCCAGCTGTGTGTGCCATTTTCTTCTACCAGGTCCCAACTGGTATTGTCATCAAAAAATAGAACTTTGCCCATCTGAGGGGTGAATTTGTTTTACATTTAATCTCTTCAGTGACTGATTAAAGTGAAGTTTTTTTTCATGTGCTTCTTGGCCATTTGTATTTTCCTCTCTCTTAATACCTGCTCATTTCCTTGGCTCGTTTTTCTCCTAGCTTTAGAGTGGCTTCCCTAACTCAGAGACAGGCAGTCATTTCCTCTGATCTGCATTGAAAGGGAAGAGGAACTTAAGGGGTAGGGATGAGAAACTGCAGGGCAGGGCGTGAGGAAACTGATCAGCACCTACAGCATGACACGGGTGCGGTGCCCCGACCAGGCGCTGGGACCTCTGGGTTGGCTAGACTGCAAGCCTGAGCCTGGACTTGTAGTTTTGAAAAGGACGGTCATTGAGGCCAAATGTTGTTTCCTTTTTTTTTTTTTTTAAATGTTTGTTTATTTTGAGAGAGAGAGAGAGAGAGAGAGATTGATTGAGAATCCCAAGTAGACTCCATGCTGTCGGCACAGAGCCTGACGTGGGGCTCGAACTCACGAGCTGTGGGATTATGACCTGAGCTGAGATTGATCAAGAGTTGGACGCTTAACTGACTGAGCCACCCAGGCTCCCCGAAGTGATCCTTCCTGAAGAGGCATTGTAGCCCCTTTAGAATTTTTTTTTTAACTTTTCACTATCAAATAATTATAGATTCAGAGGCAGTTAACAAAGACAGAACAGAGAGATGGGTCCTGTGTGCTCTTCCTCCATTTTTACCAACATGTGATTATGGCACCTTATCAAAGCCCACACATTGACAGTGACACAGTGTGTGTGTGTGTGTGTGTGTGTGTGTGTGTGTGTGGTTCTGTCATTTTGTCATATGTAGGTTCATGTAACCACCACCCAAAACCAAGACCCAGACTTCCCCCATCACCACAAACACCCCCTATGTGTTGCCCTGTGATAGCCACCCTGGCCCCTGGAGGAATCTTCACCTCATCCCTCGTCTGTCTTCCATCTCTGTAACTTTTTTATTTTCAGAATGGGATACAAATAAAATCATATGGCTTGTGGCCTTTTGAGGTTGGTTCTTTCAGCACAATGCCCTTTATGTTCGTCTAAGCTATGGTGTATATCCAAAGCGTGTTCCTTTTTTTTTTTTTTTTTTTTTTTTTGTGAAGTCACATTGCTCCCTTCAACTCTGTAACCTGCATTTGGTGTGTGTGCGTGTATGTGCTGTGCTTCTCAGGTCACGGGGAAGATGGACGAGAACCAGTTTGTGGCCGTGACCAGCACCAATGCAGCCAAAGTCTTCAACCTGTACCCCCGGAAAGGCCGCATTGCTGTGGGATCCGATGCTGACCTGGTCATCTGGGACCCCGACAGCGTTAAAACCATCTCTGCCAAGACCCACAACAGTGTAAGTCCTGTTACACTGCATGGACCCAATCTGAATGAATTGTAGTCACAGAAAGAGACTGAGGGAGGAAGAGTCCCCAGAAAGAACTTGATGTGATAGGAATGAACCGCAAGATATATTACACATTTCCTGGGGTATAGTATAACTTGCAATTTGTTGAGAATAGCCATCTCCTTATCTTTGGTGAGATCAGTAAGACTGTTACTCTTATCACCATTTTGCAGTCCCATGGACTCTTTATAGATGGAGTTCTTTGTCTGTAGACCTCCAAAGCCTCTAAAGTCATGCCAGGACATCAGAAGCTTCTGGAAGTCAGGCACCATCCCATGGGTGCAGTGGTTGGATGCAACACCTCTCGTGGCAGTGCTTACCATGAGGGACCTACGTCAAACGTTCAGATGTCCACCCTGAGATGCACAGTTTGATTCCTTTAAGCCACTGCTTTTCAGTGTTGTTGGACAGAAACCTAAGTGACAGGTGCTCTTGTCCTAAAGGAATTCATTCACTTTGACTTCTTCCCAAATAGAAGAACTATCTCCAGCAGTATTCTGATCATGATTTTAGGATCTGTAGTTTAGGGTATCTCTTGCTTCTTGGTCTACACCGCAGAGCTTGAGGATGCCCTGTGTTATTAATTAGACATTAGGTAAGGGACTTCATGTCATGTCGCAGGCTCCTCAGTGGACCTGAAGGGGTTTAGACAAAGTCTCTGACTGTCCTGTGATTTTACGAGATCAGTGGCATTAGAGCTGTGAGATACCTTCGGTTCTTCATAGAAAAAACTGTGTGTGTGTGTGTGTGTGTGTGTGTGTGTGTGTGTGTATTAAATATCGAAAGAAAATACACAAAGGGAAAAGAAATGGGCATAGGACACGAGTGTTTTATGTCAGAAACTCTTAGGAATTCATTAAGAAATCTTAGTGAATGAAAAGGATATTCTATGTAAAAATCAAAATGAAAGCTGGGCACATAGGGCACCTCCCCCAGGTGCCATGGCAGATCCGGGGTGGGCTTCAGGGGTCTCTAGGACAGCTCTGGGCCTTTTGCTCTATCCCAAGCCTCTCCTGTTTGGACAGAGGTGCTTGGGCTACAGGGCTTACCTCTAGCTTCTGTGGATACCTGTAGGTGCCTGGATGGTGAATGTCTTTTGGGAAGGTTGCTCGGCTCTCAATGTGTAGAGTTGACTTTTTTCCTCCTTCCCCATTGGCTGGCTTAGCTTCCCAGCATAGCCTTATAGCCACACCTACTTGTAACTTAGATCACAACATCTTGGGGGTCCAGAATGGCCTCTGCAGGCAGAGCTCCTGGGGTCCTGCCCAGTGAACCTAGCTATTCTTACTCATGAACGTCACAGTCCCATTTACTTTTCATCCAGCCTTCTCAATGTAGGGGTGGCACCATTACCCCAATTGGGAAGATAAGTAAATGGAGGGTTTGAGAGCGTAAGTGACCAGTCTGACGTTAACATAGCTATTTTGTGGTAGAGCCAGAATTAGAAGCCAAAATTGTCCAGGGTTCTTCCCTACCAGGCTGCATGTACAGCCTCTTGGTCAGGCTTCGATGGAGGAAATGCTTCTCCTCCTTGGCAGTCCCTTCTGCAGAGGTGATAGAAGGTGAACTGGACTCATTATTTAAGCTGCAGATGACCTAGTTAGGGAGTTTGCACTTGGAGCCCTTCACCTGGCAGAAGAGGGGATGTGAAAAATCGAGAAGACAGATTTCTGCTATTCACACATTCGCTTTTCCAGAGCAACAGCACTGGCCTGCCTTTACCTCCAGGCAACCCCACGTAAGAAAAGAGCCTCTTTTCTGTCCTCACCTGATTCAGGGCCCGTACTAAGCACATCTGTGCAGCCTTAATCATCCAGGAAAATACAAATGAGAGGCTTTCCCTATGTAATACAGTGTTTCATACCACTGGGCTAATTAGCTTTAATTTGGAGCATTTAGCTAACTATCATTGAGAGCCCTGTTGCTAAGCCTCTGCTTGGATTTTTCAGGCATCCAGCCAGATGAGTTATTTTAGGGAGCCAGGGTGGATGTGGGTTAAAAATGTCTCTACCTGGTGAACAGCGAAGCCTCCCTGCCTCGTGGTTTGACAGAGGGTAGTTTCTGTATCCCCTAAGCTGTGATCTGAACCATTGGGCTTGTTCATGTTAAGTCACTTAGAGTCAGGGGGCTGGTTCTTCCCATCTTGCGAAAATGAGAGATGGCCGAAAGCCCTTCTAGGCATTTGTGATCAGTCATTTACAGGCAGTTAAACTCAGTGTATGCGTCTCATGATGGCTTTGAAACTGAAGAGCTTGCCGTCTTCTTGGGAAAGGACAAAAAAAAAAAAAAACCAAAAAAAGAAAAAAACAGGCCGTGGAGGAGTGAACATTTCCTAAATGCCTGGTCTGTGCCAAGTAACGTGCTAGATGCTTTTGTTCATTTTATTTCACTGAATCTTGGTGCCAGTGCTGCGAGGCAGGTTTTGTCCCTGGTCGACGAGGAGCTGAATCTCAGGAGTGTTAGGGGCTTGTCCAGAGTCACACAGCTGGTGTGTGGCAGAACTGGGATCCGAACCCAGGGCGGATGGATGGCCCCGTGTCCAGAGCTGTCCCCAGTCTTCCGGTAAGGTACAAGAGGAGCTTGTTAGAGTGTAGACACTTAGCTGCGGAGTGACCCGGAAGAGGTAGGGCTTAATGCCCTCAGATGGTGACGCACACCCTGTCAGAGGTCAGTTCAGAGACGATAGGATTCTGACAACATGATCTACGCACATAAGTTCCTTGTGTGCGGTCACCGTCACGAAAGCCCTGGGAGAGAGGCAGATGAAGACACGAGTTCTGAGGCAGGATTCAAGCGACCCTGCTCAGAGTTCCCACACACAGGGCCTGGACTGCACCCAGTCTAAGATGCCTCCGATTTGGAGGGATTCCCTGAGTTTACGTACCGCTGTGAGAGAAAACACGCCAAGACAAGGTGTGTAACAGGAGGCCCCTCTGCAGATACACTGTGCTACCGAGGGCTGGCCTGTGCTTCGCCTAGGTTGGGCGAGAGCTGGATCCGCCGTGGAGAAAGGGGGGAGCAGAGAATCTGGCGTGCCTCAACTTTGGCAGGCAAAAGTGTCTGCTGAGAAGATGAGCTGAAGGCTGGTGCTCCGGCAAGCTGGTGGTCCGAGTTCCTGTCGCCAGCGTGGTCTAGGAAAATGTCAGGCTGAGCGCTGAATGTAAAATGGCCCCACTGGGGTGATCCCCCGGGCCAGGGGGGAAAGCAAGGATCCTGCTGGAAGAGCCCAGTTCCATCGAGGCCGACAGGTTGCACAGCTCTGTTGCTGATACTGATTTCAGGGATGGAAGGCAGTCTTAGGCTTGGGGCGCACACTTTGGTCCCGAAATGCGTGTGTGGAGCCCCCTCCCCATCCCCCAGGTGCCTCTGCCTTATTCCTTGGGTGGCTTCCACGGGATTCCTTCCACGGGAGTCTCAGAGCAGTGCTGACAGCCCTTCGTTGCAGGTTTTTTTTTTTTTTTTTTTTTAATATATATATTTTTAAATAAGTATTTATTGATTTTGAGAGAGAGAGAGAGGCAGAGAGAGAGGCAGAGAGAGAATCCCAAGCAGGCTCCACGCTGTCATCACAGAGTCAGACATGGGGCTCGAATCCATGAAATGTGAGATCATGACCTGAGCCAAAACCAACAGAGGGACACTTAAGCCACCAAGCCACCCAGGCGCCCCCTTCCTTGCAGTTTTCAGTCAACACCCCTGCATTTTGACACTGAACGTGAGCTGTTAGGCCAGCCGGGTGCTTCCCCGCACTGCCTAGCCACTGTGCCAAACAGAAATGTTCTCCTGAACTGCAGTGTCCTGTGACTGCTCTCTGCTCACAGACTGACTCCTTTAGTGCTGATAACCTGGTCCGACTTCTCTAGAAGGCCGGGCTGCTTTTTGAGGTGAGAGCTGCCTGTTGATTCTCCGGCCACGGCCATTTGTACTGATGCACGGGGCAGGCAGGAAGAAGCACGGGGCACTGTGGATAAGTAGCAGTGGGTGAGCCGAAGCCACGGGATGGGACTGTGACACGTAAGAGTAGTGCCTCCCCTTTTCCGTTGCCTTGTTCTGCAAGAACAAGCTCACATGCACGTCAGGTTCCTGCGTATTTTCCAGGAGGACACACAGAGAGGTCACTGCAAAACTTGAAGCTAGAAGGATCGCTGCAAGTTAGCTAGAAGTTAGCTAGACTTCAAACATGTTATTGAAGGCATGGCCCGAGTTGCCACGGTCTTTTCGTTCAGGGACCGCAGTGTAACCACATCCCTGACAGATTGGAAAACCGGGAAAGCCGGCTCGTGGATGCTCATCTCAAAATGAAATTTACAACTTGGTCAGAGAAAGCCTTTGGGTTTTAACCTGGTTGGGGCTTGAGTCCGTGAGGACAGAGCCGCTGCTAATGCAAGGAATCATTTTCTTTACGTTTGTGTAGCATTTGCAAACCTTCACGCTTTTCCATACAGTTTTTCTGTTCCAGCTGTTTTTTCCCCCAAAGTTTTGAGAAGTAGGGAAAGATTATTCCATATTCTAGACAGGGAAGTCAAGACAGGTTGAGTGCCTGCTGGGGTGGCCAGTTGGGACAAGACTTCATCTCTGGGCCTTTCTTTCATCTGCTTGATACGGAGCAGGGGGCGCCCCCAGACTGGTTGAACCTCACCAGGACGACAGGCAGTCTGCTAAAGTTTATGCGCTCTCTCTCCCTAGTCTCTTGAGTACAACATCTTTGAAGGCATGGAGTGCCGTGGCTCCCCACTGGTGGTCATCAGCCAGGGGAAGATCGTCCTGGAGGATGGCACCCTTCATGTCACCGAAGGCTCTGGGCGCTACATCCCCCGGAAGCCCTTCCCTGATTTTGTTTACAAGCGTATCAAGGCGAGGAGCAGAGTGAGTAGCTCTGATCTTACGAATTGTTTTTATTACGGGTTAAGTTCGATTCCAAAAGTGCTTACACTTCGAGTTAGAATATCAAGATGGGTGCGGGGGAGGGGATGGTTCAGGGATAAAGGGAAGCGTGATGTTTTTATTTCTGGAGTTTGGAATACCAGCGGATGAGTCAGGAATGTCTAAGCCAGCCAGAATCAAGTATGATGTGGTATGTGCTGTGATGAGTAGTGAGGTTCAGAGGAGGCAGCCACTGCTGTGGAGTCATGGGGGAAAGTGTCATGGGGAGAGGGCATTTTGAGTTGGGTTTGGAAGGTTAAGTAGGAGTTTGACAAGTCAAAGAAGGGAGACAAGGGAATTGGAATGTCATGAGCATGGAAAATGTACAGTGTATTCAGGGCATCGTACAGTGCCGGTGCTTGGGGACGGTGAGGCGGGGAATGGATGGAGCTGCGAGGGAATTCAAGGCAGGGTGAGACTGAAAAGGAAGTTGGGGGCCAGATCTTAACTAAGAGAGCACATCCTCTTTACAACATGCTTAGGGGTTCTGCCTTGGGTGTGAGTTAAAGTTCCTGGGGAAAAAATGGTAAGAAACGTTAGTCGGTTTTTGTGGAGTAACCAGCTATGCACGGTCCCCCTTGGGGGAGCTTTGGCCTGGAGCTGTGGGTGCTGGCTCCTCGCTGACCTCTGTCCCTGCCATACGTGCCCGTCAGGGGAGCCCTCCGTCCGCACATCTCACAGGCCCGTCCCAACTGCTGTTCCTTCCCTCTTAGGAGAGGTGCGGGGGAGATGTCCTCTGTGAATGTGGCCCGAGTTAACGGGCCCTTGTGTTTTGCAGCTGGCAGAACTGAGAGGGGTTCCCCGCGGCCTGTACGACGGACCCGTGTGCGAGGTGTCCGTGACGCCCAAGACAGTCACCCCAGCCTCCTCGGCCAAGACATCTCCTGCCAAGCAGCAGGCCCCTCCTGTCCGGAACCTGCACCAGTCTGGATTCAGCTTGTCTGGTACGGTTATGGCGTGTCGGGGCCCTGTTCTGCAGGGCCACGTTAGTGGAGCAAGCGAGTCTAGAATCCAGAATGATGTGGGTGAGAAACACTAATATCCCCGGAGGTGTAACTTACATGAAATGGCCAGATGCGTTTCAGAATCTTCACATGAGTTTCTGTCACCTGTGTCCTGATGCATACACTCCGTGTACCTACAACCCAGTGTATTAAGAGGACGTTTCTCCAGAGTCTCGTGTCCATCCCGACAGAGGGTGTTGTGGTATTTTGGAACTCCCTTCGCCCCCACGTGTACAGTGTATTCTCGTAGTTCAGCTGGTACCATTCTGGAGTTTGAATCGCTTCACTTTGTAGCCAGATGCAGCCGTGCCTCGGGCCCCTCATCTGGAGAACGGGCGTAAGAGTTGTAGCTGCCTCATGGGGCTGGGGATTAAATGAGTTAATATACATAGTCGTTAATATAACAGTCGTTAGTTGTTCGGGGAAAGCGAATGATGTCAGGGAAGGTGAGAGGAAGAGGTCCAGATGTTCAGGAAGTTTCCTACTTGAAACTTCCAGCCCCTCCCTTTGGCCCACGGCTAGAAACCTTCCACCTTTCAAGCTCCCTGAGCACCAGATAAGTATTCAGATCTCTATGCTATGGCATGCTAAAGAAACAGTTAATTCGGTAGATTTTTTTTTCTTGTCGGGTAGTGCTGGTTTTCAGAGAGTCACTGTGTATGCCATTAAATGGTTTACCAGTTTTCAAAAGTTTAAAAAATAACCAACCTTACTAGTTTTCTCAGAAAGCGAAATAGGCATAATAACATTTCTTTTTTTTTTTTTTTTTTACATTTATTTATTTTTGAGAGAGAGAGACAGAGCACAAGCAGGGGAGGGGCAGAGAGAGAGAGGGAGACACAGAATCCGAAGCAGGCTCCAGGCTCTGAGCTGTCAGCACAGAGCCCGACGCGGGGCTCGAACCCACAGACCGCGAGATCATGACCTGAGCCGAAGCCGGACGCTTAACCGACTGAGCCACCCAGGCGCCCCAATGATGTTTCTGTTTTATCTCACCAGGCCATTCCCATCTCAGGAAGCACATTACAGCAGAGGTACATACAGAGTTAGGGGAATAAAAAGCCAGGGAGAAGGCTCTCGAAACCTTCAGAAAAGCCACACTTAATTTGCCTAATGAGATTAGGGGCAGGATGTAGTCTCAGTCAGTCAACAGCTGAAACAGTGTTCTTTTATATGTAGTTTACTGCAAGTATGGGCCGGGCCCTTTTTCTCCTGGGCTGTGCTGTTCCGGCGTGAAGCAGGAACCGTTGGTGGGACTGTTTCTGACCCTGACCGTGGCCCCTTGTCCCTGTCTCCTCTCCAGGTGCTCAGATTGACGACAACATTCCCCGCCGCACCACCCAGCGCATTGTGGCTCCCCCTGGTGGCCGTGCCAACATCACCAGCCTGGGCTAGAGGTCCGGCCGCAACTTCCTTGGGGATGGGGATGGGACACCTGAGGACATTCTGAGACTTCTTCCTTCCTTTTTTTTTTTTTTTTTTTTTTTTTAAGAGCCTGTGATAGTTACTGTGGGGCAGCCAGTTCATGGGGCTCCCTCTCGGGCCCTGCACTCCGTCCCTCACCCGGAGTCACTGATTTTGCTCACCCACTTCCCTGTACATCTACGAATATCACACCCGAGTCTGCCCACCAACCCCATACACGGAACCGCACCCAACACTCAGACATGTGACACAAAGCGAATCACAACGAGGGCGTTTTTCATCTCCAAGCTCTGTTGTACTTGTTCTCATCTTCCTTTTCGTTGGGGGGTGGGGGGAGGGAGGGAAGATAAAGTGAATTGCCCAGAGCTGCCTTTTTTTCTTTTTAAATTTTTAAAGTTTTCTTTGTGGGGCTGGGGGAGAGGGTGGGTGGGGGAGGGGGGAGAGCGTTGTCTTTTTTTTTTTTTTTAATACTAAATTGGGGAGCCTAATTCAATATTAATACAAGGGGTTTGAACTGGACATCCTAATGATGCAATTATGTAACCATCGAGCTCTTCAGGGTGGTTGGCAAACTCCGCATATCCCCCCTGAGAGGCTCCAAAATGTCGACATTGCATTCCATAGTCTTCTGGGTCAACTGTTGAAAAAGGCAGGTTTTCTTTTTGGCCTAGCTTTTGCTGCAGATTACATTTTTTGGAGGACTCTCTTCTTCCTTAGCGTCTTTTCTGCTCTCTTTCCCTCTCTGTCTCTCTCTCGTGCTCCCCCTCTGTAGCTTTTTTGCTCATGACTATTTTTACGTCTCTTTCTTTGTGTTTCCTCCAGCCCTTGTCTCTGAGACCATGTTTTTCTCTCCATCCCCCGTCGTCTTTTCAAATGACCAGATCTACTGTTTTGCGGTGGTCATCAGAACCTGCCTAGAAGGGTTTTGTCATTGCAGCCATAGTAACATGCTGTCCTAGTCCATAAACGACTGGTGCTACCCACCCGCCACCGCCAGGATATGTGTTTGAGTTCGGGATGCTTCTAGGTGCAGCGAAGGGCTGAGCTACCCCACATTCTCCTCTGGGGGCTCAGAATAGAACCTCAAACAGTAATGAGAGGTTGAAGAAACCTGAGGCTTTAGGACGTAAGTTTTTCCTCCATGCGATGCTAACTAGCTAAAGAAAGAAAGACACGGCCAAATCTGTAAATCGAGCCCCATGACCCAAGTGAGCAGATCACCCCCAAGCCAGCCACCGGCTCAGAGATGTTGAGCTGCTGGGGGTCTGACCCTGGGACCTGCTGGTTCCCAGTGAAGTTATCTTTTGGGATTCCAGAGAACACTGGGGCTTCTCGCTCTGGGGCAAAAAATATTATTTTTTCCTGTTCAGTTCTTCTGGAAGATACCATGCAATACAGTAGTCCCCCCGCTTCTACACAGGGGATACATTCCAAGACCCCCAGTGGATACCTGAAATGGCGAATAGTACTGAGCTTTATATATATATTATGTTTTTCCCCCCCATACATGCTTGTGAGAAAGTTTAATTTATAAATTAGGCACAGTAAGAGGTTAACAACAATAACTAATAATAGAATCATTGTAACACTATACTCTAATAAAAGTTATGTGACTGTGTTCTCTGTTTCGGAAAATACCTTATTACACTGTACTCACCCTTCTTGTGATGATGTGAGGAGATGAAGGGACGTGAAGGACGTAGGCCGTGTGACGGAGCGTCAGGCTGCTACTGACCTTTGGACGGGACATCAGAGGGAGGATCACCTGCTTCTGGCCTTCGGTTGAGCCCGAATTCCTGACACCTTGAAAAGCAAGCCCACAGATAAGGGGGAGCTACTGTACAGGGAAGCCTACTAAACTCGGATAATCCTGGGGAGATTTGACTTCAAGTGCACCTTCCTTTGCAAGGGGAAGAATCTGTTGAATGAGAGGCTAGCATCCCCGTCAGAGCCCTTGTGGGGAGAAAACCTTACAAGTCAAACGTGCCCCTCCCCGCCCCCTGCAGCGTGCGCAGGTGACCTCGTGTCCGCGTCCCTGCCTTTTCTCAGCGACCCTTCCTTCAAGCTGCCTTCGTGCCCATCCCTGTCTTTGCTGTTTTGTGTTGCGTTTCCTTCCCGATCGCGTTTACAGGTTCTCTTAAGCGACACTCAACGTTTGCAGGCTTTGATCAAACCAAATCTGCTTTTGTAAAGCATAACACAAAAAAGGTCGGTCGTTCCCTCATTACGCTGGTGTCCCCACACGTTTTGCCTTGGGGGGTTCTGCTGGGGGGGTATAGTTTCTCGTCGTCGTTGTTTATTTGTTATTTTAAAAGGAAACTGCACTTTGAAAGAATAATTGGTTAACTTAATATATTTGCTTTTTTTTTTTTTAATCTCACCTGCACTTAGAGGAAATTTGAACAAGTCGGATTTTTTTTTTTTTTTTTTTTTTTTTGGTTTCCATTCTAAGAAACACTTGCAGCTCTTTTAGTATTCACTTGGGTCTTCCTGTTTTTCCTGTACCAGGTCATGGCGATTTTGGTTATTTTGATTGTTTTCTCGAAGCCGCTTAAAACCTGAAGATGTCTGCAGGCTGTGGAAGCATGTTTATCTGTTGGCTTGCTTTGTGTGTCTGTTAAATGAATGTCATATGTAAATGCGAAAATAAATGGACAGTGTCTCCGAACTGAATAACTGCAGTGACTTGATGCTCTAAAACAGTGTAGGACTTAATACATAGATGGTTTTTAATCCTTGAAATTGTGATTGTGACCCATGAGTGGAGGAACTTTCAGTGCTGAAGCCGATAATGTGTGTAGCCAGGAGAGTACCTTTTTTTTTTTTTTTTTTGTAACCACTGTCTTAATGGCAAAATAATTATGGTTAAAAAAAAAAAGTCTCGTGTTTATTATTCCTTAAGAACTCTGTGTTATATTACCATGGAACGCCTAATAAAGCAAAATGTGGTTGTTTCAGGGGTGTGTCTGTGTTGAGATGTTCAAGGAGGCAGCTGCTCGGCCCCGCCCTCCAGCAGCCTTCCCTTCCGGAGGCCTTCAGGGGCGTCTTTGGCCTTACTTCGGTGACACTACCAGTTTAGTTGGCTAGACTCCGCCCTAGAGAGGGCACGAGATCCTCCGGAATGAAGTGGCAAACGCAAGTTGGGGAGTCGGAATCTGGGGAGGACCCTAGAGGTGGGTGTGGTGCCCCATGGGCTCTCTTGCCCATGTAGTTGGTTCACCCTGGAAAACCCTCAAGCTGCAAGGAGGCGTGGAAGAAACTAGGGTGCGTTGCCTTTGCATCCAAAGCTCAGTCGAAGAGCTTGCAGGAAAGCGGGATGCAAAGTACACGTTCGTCCCCCGCAAAGCAGGTGCCAAGAATTGACCGGGGTGGGGGAGGGGGGGGAGGGGGGATGGGGAGGGGAGAGCGGGTGGCCTGGCTGCTTTCTTCCTACAGTTATCTTGTAACTGGCCCTGTATATTGGTTCTGAAGACACTGAATGAAGAGGGTGTGTGCTCGGGGCCCCCCAGGCCCATCCTGCGAGGACAGGTCTCTTCCTTTCTCTGTTTTCTATCCAGCCCTGTCCAAAGAGGATGCGAGGCGGTTCACACTATACCAAAGCTTGATTAGCCAGAGTGTTTGAAGGAATGGAAAGTAAGAGGAGGAAAACACCAGATAAGGCCTGAGTGGGGTTACTACCACCCGCCTGTCATGAGGTCGTCACCTTGGAAGGGGGAGCTCTGAGTGTTGCGGCAACAAAATGCGAAAAAGAGAAATATGGCCAGAAGATCCTTTAGTCCTTAGAAGAACAACAGAGATTCCCCATCCTCCGCGCTGCTGGCAATCACGGGGACCCCTCTGCCCAGTGTCGCGTGTCCAGGGTTGACCCTTCTAGTGTGTTCGCTGTATGCAGTGCCAGAGCATCGAGTCTGCCCAGGATGGGGGGGACGAGAAGGCTCACCCAAGTGTTTATAGGACCTTTGATAAGAACAGACGTCCCAGGCCCATAGCCCATGCTCATGCCTGTGGACACCCCGGTTCCTGTGGACACCCAGTGCCTCCCAACCCCTAGCAAACAACCAGCCTAAGGCTGTCCGCACTGGCTGGAGAGGCCCAAGTAGGTTCGGGGAGGAGGCTTGGATCCATACGAGCAAGGAATTGCAGGACAGCTGGAGAGCGGGTGCTCTACGGAGAGCAGGAAAGGAAAGGAAAAATAAAAATATTTTTAAAATTTTTTCAAAGTTTATTTATTTTGAGAGGGAGACAGAGCAGGGGAGTAGCAGAGAGAGAATCCCAAGCAGGCTTTGCCCCAGGGGCACAGAGCCAGATGTGGGGCTCGAAACCCACAAACTGAGACACGACCTGAGCCGAAACCAAGAAGCAGATGCTTAGCTGGCTGAGCCACCCAGGTGCCCCACCAGAGACAGATTTTAAAGCATCTAGAAAAAGCAAGTGGAGGGGCGCCTGGGTGGCGCAGTCGGTTGAGCGTCCGACTTCAGCCAGGTCACGATCTCGCGGTCCGTGAGTTCGAGCCCCGCGTCTGGCTCTGGGCTGATGGCTCGGAGCCTGGAGCCTGTTTCCGATTCTGTGTCTCCCTCTCTCTCTGCCCCTCCCCCGTTCGTGCTCTCTCTCTCTCTGTCCCACAAATAAACGTTGAAAAAAAAATTTTAAAAAAAAGAAAAAGCAAGTGGAATGCATATGCTTCAGGAAGTGTTTCTGTCCTGTGTTGCCATGAAGTGAAAGTTCTATTTTCTGGCAAGTTTCTTTTTTTTTTTTTTTTTTTTAATTTTTTTTTTCAACGTTTATTTATTTTTGGGACAGAGAGAGACAGAGCATGAACGGGGGAGGGGCAGAGAGAGAGGGAGACACAGAATCGGAAGCAGGCTCCAGGCTCTGAGCCATCAGCCCAGAGCCCGACACGGGGCTCGAACTCACGGACCGCGAGATCGTGACCTGGCTGAAGTCGGACGCTTAACCGACTGCGCCACCCAGGCGCCCCTTCTGGCAAGTTTCTATCGTACACATATTCTGGAAGAAAAAGCAGATCTATTCCTTTCTCCTCAACTGAGACGGGGATAAGTTTTGATGATGCTACTGGTGAGGTGCGCATCTTCTGGAAAGCTTCTGTGGGCCTTACCCTTTCCTCAAGACCGAGATGATGTCATCTGCTCAACGTAACTCCCGGCTTAGGAACAACTCAGAAAGGACAAGCCATAAATCAGATACGGTGCAGAGCAGAGGATTGCGAAGAAGCAATAGGAAGCTGTTGGAAATGGTGTCGTGAGCGTCTGTCCTGAAATAGAAATAGATTAGCTGATGAAGAGTAATGGCGACAAAGGTCTGCAGTTGAGTGCAGAGATCGTAGATCTAGGACACATCAGAGATGGTGTCGATTGTTAAACAAAACAATCTGTTAGCTAAGGTCACACTGATAGTAAGCTAACATTGACTATCACGGGCCAGGCACTGCTCTAATGACATTTCACGTGTTAGCACGTTAGCCTTTGCAGCAGCCCAGAAGAAGGCACCATTATTTTTGCTCTCACACAGACAATGAGACAGAAGCATAGAGAGTTATAAACAACTTGCTCAGAGCTGGGTTTTGGACCCATTCGGTCTGGGGCCAGTGCCCGTGTTCTTCATCACTATTATTTTGCTATTTCATTGACAAAGTTCCTGCGTAGAAGCGCGTGGGGAAAGGAGAAGGGGGCAGGTCGCGGAGAATCAGATTGCAGGCACTTAGGCAGACTCACGGAGGGAAATCGTGGACAAGCGAGAGATTGGCAAAAAAACAGCACGATGATCTCACGCAGCCAACCCAGATTTGGAGACGTATGGGTCCTATACAGAGCTAGGAGAAAATGGTTTAAGGAAGGGCACCAAGTGTAAAGGAAAACAATAATAATTTGAGTGCACGGAGTTTTATACAGAAGTGATTTGGTGAAAAATTACAAATCGTGCACACACACAAATGTATCTATGAAATTAATTTTTATACGGATCTCGAAAGGAAAAATAATGCCTATTGAAAATACCTTGAGAAGGAGCAAAGGGACCTAGACGCATAAGTGCGTTGTTGTTACATGAAGATGTGATGTCAGGAGAGGGCTGGTACAGTGAGGCTGGGGGTGGGCAGGGGCAGTGAGGAGTGTGGCCTCCACTCAGGGCTTGGGGCCTCGAAGGACTGGACATAACGTGAGGGGCTCATGGAAGGAACTTCGGGAGGGTGGAAGACCAAACGCTATAGCACATAAAGCCTTATGGTTCAAATAATGTATTACATCGAGATTATTTATATGATTAATTTTGGCAGCTAAGCTTTATGCCATAGTTACACAGTCCTCATCCTGATAAACTTCATCCCACAACACAGAACCATCCGGAAACCTGCTGTGTGGATGGGCATGGGGTGGAGGTCAGAGAGATGTGGCCTGTACACTTCCAGCGATGACCTTGCTGGGGACCAGCAGTTTTCAGCCTTATCTCACAACTGTGGGGATACCAGGGACCCTCCATGGGACCCAAGTGTAGATGCCTCAAGGAAGAAGCAGGCAGGAGGGGAGAATGTATTGCACACTGTCCACAGCTCTTAAAAGTTAACCCCTCTTCAGAGAAGGCTAGATGAACAGTGGACTTTACACTGAAGCCTTCCATTTCTGGCGGAATGGACCATTCTTGATTTTTCCTATCACTCCAAACGGGTGCCATTTTTATCCCTCCGCAGTTGAAAAGGCCTCTGAGTACACAATAAGCCTATTACAAGCCTGCTTCTCTGTGGTGTTGCACTCCCTCTGCTGGAGACAAACATCTTTGATCTTTCTTACCTACTTCAGCATTAGGTGGAAAGCACAGAAGGTAGCCAAAGACAGCCTTGTTTCTCAAGAGAACAAAGAGGAGTGCTAGCTGTCTGCTGGGATGGACTCTGGGTGTCCTGCCTAGATATAGGCAGATAGGCTTCCAGCCGTATCTCCCACTCTCTGACCAGCGTCCCTACCCAACTACACCCATGTTTTGCCATCATAAACCTTCAGCCTCATGACTTGGTTGTCCTCTGGCCATTAGCCTGCTTTTGGGTGGACCGCTTCTGTCTTTTGTGCTTCTTCCCCTTGACCAAACCTCCACTCCCACTCTACCTATGTGTTTCCTGACCAACAAACTCACTCATATAATTCCGTACACTGCCGTCTTCACTTAACAGTCTCCCCTACGTGTTCGCTTTAAAAGAAAACCTGGTTCCCTCTCCTAAGGACGAAATTTCATCCTTCGTCTTCTCAAGCGGAAGTTTCTCTGTGTCTCACTCCCCACATCGTCCAGCGCGGCAGGGGGTTGACGTGTTGCTCAGGCCTCTATACTTCATCCTCTGCCGTTCGGCTCCGCTGCTCTCACACCCCTCTTGCTCCTGTAATCTGCTGACTCAGAGACACTTCTGATTTATTGAAGACTTTGGCGTCAAACCACGGTGCAGCTTTGCTTCCGGCACAGCTCCTGTTGTCGCTAGGAGTCACTTCAACATCCGTGGAGATGGCCTGCCCAGAATGGTAGACCTCCAGTCGTGTGGTCCCTTCTCTACCTTAGCTTCCCATTTGCTGGGCCCTTTCGTTTCCCCAAACACTCTATTTGCGGAAATCGCTAGTGTAGACATTTCCTCTCCAACAAATCCTCTGGCCCTTTTGGCTTGCTGTTCAAATACATCCAATGCTCCTGTGCTTTGCCAGCACTAAGTCTCCCTGTCCATCACTGCATCTGTCTTCTCCATCCACCAGCTTCCTCCTGTCTTCCTCCCCTATCCTACTTAGGTTCCATGGTGTATCATTTCATTCTTCCCTGGCCAACATCTTAATTCCTTGACCCTTTCTCCTTTCATGGTGTCCTCTTTGTCAAACCATGACCCTAGATGAACCCAACCATCCTTCTCTATAATTGGGGCACGGACCACAGAATTCTGCTAGAGAAGATTGCACAACTAGGCAGGTTGCTCTTCTGAGAAAAGCCTGGTCACTGTCTCCAACTGCACACTGACCTGGGAACAATTTCCAGGAGTATGTGTGTGTGTGGGGAGGGGGGGGGCTCGAACTCACAAGCTGTGAGATCAGGACCCAAGCTGAAGTCGGACGCTTAACTGACTGAGCTACCCAGGCGCCCCCCTCTCTCTCTTTTGTAATGTTTATTTACTTATTTTGAGAGAGAGAGCATGCGTGAGTGGGGGAGGGACAGAGAGAGAGGGAGAGAGAATCCCCGGCAGGCTCTGAGCTGTCAGTGCAGAGCCCGACACGGGGCTTGAACCCACAAACCATGAGATCATGACCAGAGCTGAAATGAAGAGCCAAACGCTTAACCGACTGAGCCACCTGGATGTGCCCCTTAAAAAAATGTTTACTTATCTTTGACATCTCTTTACTAGATGACTAAAACTTTCTGTAGCTACACCCACTCACCCTGTCTTCCTCTCCAATCCCACATTTTATCTAAGTCAAGCCCCTCTACCTGTGCCAGCTGCGTCCACCTTCTCAGAAAATGGTATCTATATATTTTTTCTCTCTCTCTCTCTCTCTCTACTGGCTAATTTTATCAACACCAAAACATGTTCAGATATCTTTTTTTTTTGTAAAGCCCTCCCCTAACTCTCTACATGTGCCTTCTGATGTCACTCTCTTCTTTCCCCCCCCCTTCAGAGCCAATCGTCTTGACTGTGGTACCTAGATTTCCACCTCCCATTTACTGCTTAACCTGTTCAGATCCCGAATGGACCACAAAATGACCTCCCTGTTACTAAATTTAAGGGAGATTTTCCATCTTTATCTTAACCTGACCTCTTGGGAGAGCTTGGTGCGACTGACTTCTCCTTTCTTTCTTTAATGCTGGTGTCACTTGCCTTATTTTCTATCTCTGCCAGCCATTTCTTCACCACTTGACTCAGCATTTGGAATCCCTCAGGGCTCCATCACATAAAGTCCTCTTATATCACTTTGCTCCTCATTCTCTCCCTAGGCAATCTCTTCTTCAACAGCTCACTTTCCATCTATGCGATAACGGCTCTCAAGAGGTTGTGTGATGACGACTTCTCTTCCCAGTCAAATCCACGTGTCCCACTATTACTCAAACCTTCTTTGTGTAGTTTGTGGTCACCTCAAACACGTGTAAAAGAATATGGGCCTTTTCGTCTTCTTTCCTTCGCGAATCTGCTTTAGCTTCAGTGTTTCATGAAACTGAGAGACACGTTTCAAACCAAAACTCTAGTGGCCATCTTCAATTCCTACTTATCCTTCACCCATCCTACATAAAGTATCTCCAAGGCCTGTTCATTCTACCTCTTCGGTGTCTCTCAAATCTGCAGAACTACTTTGTCCTTACTTTCAACCACCACCATTATTTATTATTATTATTATTATCATTATTATTATCATTATCATTATTATTATTATTCTAGATAACTAAAGAATCTCTTAAGTGGTTCTATTGCATCCATTTGTGTTTAACTTTTCTTGACTGAGGTATAGAGACAAAAAATGGTGCAGGTTTTAGGTGTACAATTCCTTGATTTTTCTAGATGTATACCCCCATGCAGCCAATGCTCCATTGAAGAACATTTCCATCAGCCAGAAAGTTTCCTTAAATGCTTTTCTAATTAGCCTCCGTCACAATACCCCAGCCCCAGCCTGGGGCAACCAGTCTCCTACTTTCTAACACCATCGTTTAGTTTTGCCTGTTCTAGAATTTCATAGACATCAAATCATAAAGTATGTACTCTTTTGTGTCCGGCTTTTTTTCCCCCCTCAATAGGAGAAGCATTCCATCGTATAGAAATATCACAATGTGTCCATTAACCAGTGGGTGGATGTTCGAGTTGTTTCTGGTTTCTGGCTCTTGTGAATAAAGCCGCTGTGCATTTCACACTGACTTTTGTGGACACATGTTTTCATATGTTTAGTAGAGATACTTAGGAGTGGAGTTTGGGGTCATGATGTAGGTGCATGGTTAATTTCCCAAGAAATTGCCCAACTATTTTCCAGAGTGGTTGTACCATCACACTCGTATTGTTGGCTCTCTATGAGAATTCCAGTGGTTCTATATCCTCATCAACACTTGAAAAAATCAGACTTTTACATTTAACCATTCTAGAGGTGATATTGAATACTTTTTCTTGTATTTATTATTCCTGTATTTGTATCTTTTTAAAATTCATGTATTTATATCTGTGTGTGTGTGTGTGTGTGTGTGTGTGTGTGTGTGAAATGGCTGTTCACATCGTTTACCCGTTTTTTATTAAGCTCCTTGGGACTATGTCTTCTTTATATTACTATTCTTCATTTTATCACAGCATCTGTCTCATGAATGTAATCAAAATCGCTCTGAACTTAACTGAGTCTGCTGCCATCTCATTCAAGGGCCAGATGTACATGTTCCCTTGGTTACATTTTAAAGGAGTTGGCAAGACCCAGGCTTAGCTGCTGGAGAAGAGAAAAGGAGAAAGACGGCTGAGGGGAGTCTACCCAATGTCCTCGGTGTCTTTTCTCATAGTCCTTTTCCCTGATTTCAATTACGTTTTTGACTGGTTCTCCCCAGCCAGGAGCAGCGGCTCACTGTGGAAAGCAGAATGTCTGGGAAAAGGTTGGGATGAAGCTGTACAACCAATTGTACAATAAATCCCATCAGGTACAGACCCCGTACTGAGGCTGGCTGGCACATGAGTAGATGTTAACTACAAGATGCTGCTTGGGTTGCAAAAACTAGTTTCTCCTCCAAGGTCTATGCCGGTTTGAACCTTGTGTTTCTTAGGTTTTCTTTCACTAAATTCTTCACATTACCTAAATGAAATCTCTGCATTAGCCAGACTACTCTCCTGATTTCCCAGACATGCCTGCCCCCTTCACTTCCTTTGGTCCGTCCCACCCCCATGCCTGGTGTGAACGGGACCTTTTGCAAAATAATGCTTTGGAATGATGCTTGTGGGAGATGGTCCATGGCAGCAAGAACAGCAAGGAGTTTTCCCCCTTGTTCTTATACAGGCGCTCCTCTCCGAAGCATGTAAAGATCCGGAGCAAATGATACAGCAAACAATGTTCAGTGAGCCTTGCTGGCGCAAATACAGGAGGTAGAACAGGACGGAGCTAATGACCCAACGTTAGAAGGTTCTACAACAGTAGAACTGTGGGGGGGAGTTTCCTGGGAGCAAGCCGGGAAAACTGGCACTGATGGAAAGCCTCCTGACAAAACAATAAAGAAACATTGCCACTGGGCTTATGCACCTTTAGCTGACTCAGTCAAGACCGAGTTACTGCTTGTAACTGACAGACCCTCTAAGACATTGTGTGGCACGGTTGCACACCCTTGCGTATTTCGTGCTTCTCTATTCTTTTGTTTGCCTCAGTAGCTAATGACAATACTAGTAATGATCATAACATCCATCATACCAATCGGAAGTATAATTTGGTGAGCAAAGGAGAAATCGTCAGCTTCGTTTTATGGATGAGGAAACCGATACTAAGGGCGGGTAGGAAAGGAGCCCAGCCTCCTATTTCCGGAAACGGCAAAATCTGAAATCTGGGAGCCTCAGCCTGGGCTCTTTTTGCAGAGTCACGAGAGGCGACAGACTAGTGGGTGAACACGTGGGCTCTGCCGCCGGGCTGTGTGGGGGTACATCCTAACGTAGCCATCTCCCAGCTGAGTGAGTGGGCAAGGCATTGAAATTCTGTGTCCGTTTCCTCCTTTGTGGGAGGGGGGATGAAAACAGTGCGTACTTCCTATGGTTGTGGTAAGGCGTGAATGTGTTCGTGCCTGTGAAAACTCACTGGTGCCCACTGAGTGCTCAACAGGTGTTGGTTCTTTCTACCCTCACCGCACTGTCAACTCTCCCTTCTTTGGCCTCTTACGTTATCAGTACTCGGTACTCAGTACTCAATACTCAGTATTACTTAGTAGATCCTTCTCAATTTTCCCTTGTGTGTAATTAGCAGCCCCTGAAGGAGAGAGAGACGTGTTTTATTCAACCCCCACGGCATTTAGCATGGTTTCTTGCACAAATAGATGCAGAATAAATGTCACTTGAATTGTATTGCGAAGCAGACAGCATAGTATTCAAGAACGTAGACTCTGGGGCCTGGCTGATCCGGGTTCAGATCCCAGATGCGCCACTTACTAGCTGTGTGCTCTTGAGCAAGTGACTTGAGCACCCTGTGCCCCAGCTGCCTCAACCGAAGATTAAAGATAATCAGTATTTCCCACCATGGACGTTCACAGTGAGGATCGAAGAGGTTGTTATATGTGAAGTGCTGAAGACAACCCAAGGCTCATCATAAGCATTTTTTAAGTGCTTGCTATATCTGCCATTTTCCTGGTGTGCCGGTCTTATCTCTCAAACTACATTGCAGGCTTTTTGGAACAAACGACCTTCAGATCTTAGTGGCTAACGCAGCCACTGTTCGTTTTCATCCAAATGTATGCAAATTCCAGCATGGCTGTTCCTGGTCAGAAACATTAGCTCTCCTGTGTGTCTTTCTTCACAAGGGCAAACTCACCAAGCTTCCAGATCATGACCTGAGCCGAAACCAAGAGTCGGACACTTAACTGACTGAGCCACCCAGGTGCCCCTGAACTTGAGCTTCTTATGTAAACTGTTTTAGGACCAAGGTGACCAGATATCCTGTTTCTCTGGTCCTTCTGTTTATTCTACAAGAAGTTTCTGTCAGGTCTTAGTAACTCATTTAAAAACCTGACATGGGGCCTCTTATTGAAAGGCTATAATTTCCACAAAGGATTACTCCACTGGAATTATTACTGCCCTTCCTCTTCCTCATTGCCACCTGTCCATCTTTTTTTCTTTTTTTAACGTTTATTTATTTTTTTGAGACAGAGAGAGACAGAGCATGAACGGGGGAGGGGCAGAGAGAGGGAGACACAGAATCTGAAACAGGCTTCAGGCTCTGAGCTGTCAGCACAGAGCCCGACGCGGGGCTCGAACTCACGGACCGTGAGATCATGACCTGAGCTGAAGTCGGCCGCTTAACCGACTGAGCCACCCAGGTGCCCTGCCACCTGTGCATCTTTCCCACACCCCACCCTGCCACTCACCTTCCACTCATTCCAGAATAGCATCCTGTCCTTACTCAGAAGAACGCTTCTTCCCCTGATTGCCTTTAAATGCTTAATTCCAGTGGAGTAATCCTTTGTGGATTACTGGCTTAGCATCCGACTCTTAATCTCAGCTCTGGTCTTGACCTCAGCGTCGTGAGTTCAAGCCCCGTGTTGGGCTCTGTGCTGGGTGTGAATCCTCCTTAAAAAACTGCTTAATTCCACTTTCACATGGGGTCCTGTCTGCTCTTGCCACACCCTTTCCTCCTGGATGACGGGCTTAAGACATGACGGCCTCAGTTGACAAAATATCTGTTGAGGACTTCGGAACGAAGCCTGTGAAGAACCCAGCTCTGGCCGATTGCACAATTTCTCCCCTAGGTGGCGGCAGCGCACAAGCTGTGCAAGGGCAAGCCTCTGACCCCTGGAAACCAGAGCCTGGAAAGTGAAGACAACTCAACCCGGAAGTGAGGGCACAACAGATTCCTAAACAGGCAGCCAGCCCACGAGAGCTGGAGGCGTGTTGGGTCTCTGAGGAGAGCGCTGGATGACTCCGAGAGTTTGGAGCGTTATGTGTTAATACAAAGTGACGTGGAGAATTAACAAGAGCCGCTAAGAAAGTTGACTACTAGGGACCAAAGCCTCAAGTCCCCCCGTTAAGTAGGATGGGCTTTCTGTTAGGGGTGGCTTGTTTTTAGCAGTGCTGTCTAGCCAACCAGACGCAACAGGAGTTGGGCTCTTCATTTCCTCTTGTAGCCTGTTTTGTTTTTTAAATATTTTTTAATGTGTATTTATTTCTGAGAGAGGGAGAGAGAGCGTGAGTGGGGGAGGGGCAGAGAGCGGGAGGGAGACACAGAATCCGAAGCAGGCTCCAGGCTGCCAGCCGTCCGCACAGAGCCCGACGTGGGGCTCGAACCCACCAACCGTGGGATCATGACCTGTTGGATGCTCAACCGCCTGAGCCACCCAGGTGCCCCGTTTTGTAGCCTGTTTTGATTGTTTCATGTTGATGTCCTGTGATGTCTCTCTCTCTCTCTCTCTATCAGTACAGGTAAAGTTCCAGTGACTGGTCAAAGTGGTTACCATACTTCATTTTGTTCCTTCCTGTTCCAAGTTTCTGGTCCCATGCCCAGATTTGGCTTTCTTCTTATGCCTGACATACAGGGATATGGATCCACACCTTGTCATTTAGGATAGTCCAGAAAGCATGGTCTTTCCACTCTATAGCCAAGTGTTGGAGAAATGTTCTCTTCACAGTTGTATTTTAAGTGACTCAAGGTGTTATAACAGGGATAGCTGTTATATGATAACATGATTTCATATGGAATACATATATATAAAAATGGGATACATATATATATATGGGATACATACATATATATATATATATGGGATACATATACATATATGGGATACATATATATATGGGATTCATATATATATATGGGATACATATATATAGGATACATATATATATGGGATACATATATATATATATATATGGAATACACACATATATATATGGGATACATATATATATATAGGATACATATATATATGGGATACATACATATATATGGGATACATATATATATAGGATACATATATATATATGGGATACATATACATATGGGATACATATATGGGATACATATATATATGGGATACATATATATATATATGGGATACATATATATATATATATATGGGATACATATATATATATGGGATACATATATATATATGGGATACATATATATATATATGGGATACATATACATATATGGGATACATATATATATATATATATATGGGATACATATATATATATGGGATACATATATATATATGGGATACATATATATATATGGGATACATATATATATATGGGATACATATATATAGGATACATATATATATGGGATACATATATATATATAGGATACATATATATATGGGATACATACATATATATGGGATACATATATATATGGGATACATATATATATATATATATGGGATACATATACATATATGGGATACACATATATATGGGATACACATATATATGGGGTACATATATATATGGGATACATATATATATATGGGATACATATATATATATGGGATACATATATATATATGGGATACATACATATATATGGGATACATATATATATGGAATACATATAGATATATGGTGTACATATATATATGGGGTACATATATATATGGGATACATATATATATATGGGATACATATATATATGGGGTACATATATATATGGGATACATATATATATATGGGATACATATATATATATGGGATACATATATATATGGGATACATATATATATATATGGGATACATATATATATGGAATACATATATATATGGGATACATATATATATGGGATATATATATGGAATACATATATATATGGGATACATATATATATATGGGATACATATATATATGGGATACATATATATGTGTATGTGTGTATATATATATATATATGGGACATATAGGGATAGAATGATAACATTAGCTGCTTATAGAAAGGCTTAACTCTCTAAATCAATGGAACATGAACAAGTCAGCATTTTAAAATGAGGATTTAAAACCAATAGTAATGCATGTTAAATGTAAAAAGATATCTAAAAAACATAAAGCACAAAGAAGGCAATACATTTTGTTATGTATATTCTTATATTCCCCCTCCCTCAAATGGCACAGAAATATTTTTTAGTAATGTCGTTTTTATTTTATTATTTATTTATTTATTTATTTAATGTTTATTTTTGAGAGAGAAAGAGAGAGATCATGAGTGGGGGAGAGGCGGGGGGGGGGCAGAGGATCTGAAATGGACTCTGTGCTGAGATCAGAGACCCCAATGAGGGGCTCGAATTCGTGAACTGTGAGATCGTGACCTGAGTCAAAGTAGGATGCTTAAGTGACTGAGCCACCCGGGTGCCCCAGTAATGTCATTTTTAATGGTCAGTTAGTACTCCATTCTAAAAAAGTGTAATGTATTTGGGGGTGGTATACATTGTCAAATAACCTTCAGAGAGTGTTTATCTGAGTGCCCTCACATCCTCATTAACACTGAATATAATAACTTTAAAAATCGTATTTGCCAGTCCGGTAGGCAAGAGAATTCTGTTTTTGTGCTATTTATATTTCTTGGGTAAATGTTTCTTATATTTTTATTAACCATTTGTGCTTAGCCTTTGTGAATTGCATATTCATGTCATTTGCCCATTTAAAATTTATAGTGCTTATTTTTTCCCATTGATTTGTATGAAGCCTTTTTGTCCAGATAATTACCCCTTTTCTGCAAAGTATTGGCAAATGTTTCCCTAAATCATCATTTGCTTTAAAAATTTTTTAAAATTCTGTTAGTATTTGAACAGCTTCATTGAGGTATAATCGACATATACTAAGTTACACGTATTTATAGTGTCCAATTTGATGTTTAAACACATGTATGCTTTTATGAAACCATCACCATAAGAAAGATAAGGAGCATATGCCCCCATGTTTCATTGTGCCTGTGTAATTCCTCTCCCCCTTCCCTCTCTGCCTTCAATCCCTATTCCCAGGCAACCATTGATCTGCTTTCTGTTGACGTCAGCTAATTTGCAAGATCTAGAATGTCATACAAACGGAATCCTATAGGATGTATGATTCATTTTCCCTGGATTCTTTCTTCTCATCTGGCTTCTTTCTCTTAGTATAGTTACTTTTATATTCATCTATGTTGTTGTGTATATCAATAGTTCATTCCCTTTCATTGCTGGATGGTGTTATCTTGCATAGATAAGTTGTTTATCCTCACTTGTTGACAACCATTTGGACTCTTTCCTCTCTTTTGTTACTACAATAAAAACTGCGGTGACGGGGGCTCCACAGTGGCTCCAGCTTCGACTCAGGTCATGATCTCGCGGTTTGTGGGTTCGAGCCCCTGCATCGGGGGCCCTGTGCTGACGGCTCGGAGCCTGGAGCCTGCTTTGGATTCTGTGTCTCCCTCACTCTCTGCCCCTCCTCCGCTCGCACTCTGTCTCTGTCTCTCTCAAAAATAAACGTTAAAAGAAAATTTATAAAAACAAAACAAAACTGCTGTGACCTTCCGGGTACAGTCTTTGTAGGGGCATAGGCTTCTGTATGTAAATACCTAGGAATGGAATGGCTAGATCACATGGCATATTTCACTTAAAAAAAAAAAATCGCCAAACTATTCTGCAATTTCCACCGGTAGTGTATGAGAGTTCTAGATGCTTCTTCCCCTAACCGACATGTGGTAGGCTCAGTCTTTTTAATATTTAAATTGTATTTTCTCAGTGATGCATAATGTCGAAACATCTTTCCATATGCTTGTTTTCAGTCTGTATATGGCACTTTGGCACTTCATCGTATCAATTTTTGAGAGTTTAAAAATAAAATAAAATTAAGAAAAATTATTCTGCATTCAAGTTTTTATCAAAAATGTATCTTGCAGCGATTTTCTCCCCGTACTGTGGGATTGTCTTTCCATTCTCCACGGAAATGCCTTTGTACTTCCATTAAAAAGCAGATGTCCATATGCGCGTGGACCTGTTTCTGGACTTCATACTCTGTGGCATTGTCCTATTTGTGTATCTTGGCGCCAGTATTTCACCATCTTGAGAAGTCTCAAAATCAGTGTTTGCCCTCAGAATCTGTTCTCCTTTCTCAAATTTGTTGTGTTTTCATAGGAACTTTAGAATGAGTTTGCCAGTTTTTACAGAAAAAGCCTGATTAGGATTGTGTAGTGGGTCTATATGGGAGAGAATTGACATTTTAACAACCTTGAGCTTACCAATCCATAAAATGGTATATCTCTCCATTTTTTAAGGCTTTTATAAAATTACTTGCAGCATGTGGGCTTTTATTTTAAATCTATTTTTCCTTTGTAATAGTTTCAGAGATACAGAAAAATTGTGAAGACAGTACAGAGATTTGCCATGCCCCATGGCAGGTTCTCCTAACATTAATATCTTCAGTAAGTATGAAACGTTTTGTCACACTTAATAAACCAATATTGATACATTATTAGTAACTAAAGCCCATATTTTACTCATCTTTCCTTAGTTTTTAACCTGATGTGCCTTTTATGATATGAGATCTCTTCTAGAGAGACAAGTTGTCTTGTCTCTTGAGGCACCTCTTAGCCGTGATAGTTTCTCGGACTTTCCTTGTTTTTGATGATCTTGATAGTTTTGAAGCGTGCTGGTCGGGTACTTTGAAGCAAGTCCCTCAGGAGGGATTTGTCTGATGCTTTTCTCATGATGAGACTGGGCTTACTGGTTTTGGGAGGATGGCCACAGATGTCAAGTGTCATTTTCATCATATTTATCATGTTTCATCACATTTCATCACGTTTATCTCATCACATCACACGAAGGGTATACTCTGTCAGCCTGACTTATCACTGTTGATGTGAATCTCGATCACCTGGTTGAGGCTGTGTTTTTCAGGTTTTTCTACTGTGAAGTTATTTTTTCCTTCTTTACGTACTTTTTGTACTTTAAGTACTTTACGTACTTCTTACGTACTTTTTCCTTCTTTACGTACTCTTTGTAAAAAAGTCATCACGCATGTCTCATACTCCTTAAGGAGTGAAGAGTTATATTCCACTTGAGGGCAGGGCATGTAGATTTTTAATGTACAGATATTTCATTTTTGTCCTATTTTCCTCTTTTTTGTATTTTTGATGTTATTTTAAGTGGGATTGTTTAAAAAGTTTTACTTTGTTATTAGGGTTTAGATACACGGTTGATCTTTGCATGTGGATCTTGCAATGTTGCTAATCTTGCTTGTTTCAGTAGCTTTTTGTAGATCCCACTGAATTTTTTAAAAAAGAATATTTATTTATTTAGAGAAGGGTGGCAGGGAGAGAGCAAGAGAGAGAGAATCCCAAGCAGGGTCCACACTCAGTGTGGAACCTGAGATGGGGCTCAATCTTACAACCATGAGATCATGACTGGAGCAGAAATCAAGAGTCAGATGCTTAACCAACAGACACACCCAAGCACCTCAGATCCCATTAAGTTTTCTTTCTAGACAATCAGTTTGTCTGCAAATAAAAATAATTTAATTTCTTTCTTTTCAACCTCCGTGCCTTTATTTCTTTTTCATGCCTTATCACATTGGCTGGAATCTGTAGTTCACTGTTGAACAGAAGCAGAGAGAACAGAAATCTTTATCATGTTCCTGATATTATGAGGAAGACATTTAGTTTTTACTGTTAAATATGTCATCTGCAAGATTTTTATAAATATTCTTTATAAGGTTAAGGAAATTCCTTTGTATTCTTTGTTTCTTGAGTTTTTTTTTTAAAATCAGGAATATATATTGGATCTTTTTTCAAATGTTTTATCTTTATTGAGATGACTTTATGCTTTTTAGTTGAAAATTTGTTAATATGATGGATTACATAGATTACATAGATTGATTTTCAAATGTTGAACCAACTTTGCCTTCCTGGGATACACTGCCCCAATGTATTATCTATCCTTCCATTACATTGTTTGATTCAATTTGCCAAACTTTTATTTAGAATTTTTATATCTGTGTTCATGAGAAATACTGACCTGACTTTTCTTTACTTGCAATGTCTTTGGTTTAATAGCCACATGACATTGGTTTTATCCGATACATTTTGAAGTATTTTCTCCTCAGTCTCTGAAAGAACTTGTGTAGAATTGACATTATTTCTTTCTAAAATGTTTGGTAGAATTTACTATCCAATCCTGATGATGAGCACCCAGTTATCGATGTCGGGTTATGCATCCAGTCATTACCCAACATCAATTCTCTTCCTGGGTGAATCAACCCCTGTTACCTATTTCTTAGGGTCTGCTCTATTTGATAACGGAGTCATGAGCCTGTAGTCTCTGGAGTGGGATTAGCTCCTGGCATCAGAATCAGAATTGTGATTTGGTCTCTTGGTAACCATTTCTCTTTCTTGTCTCTTTTTCTTTCTCTTCTTTCTTCTTTTGCTTTCTTTTTGCTTTTTTAATATTTTTTACCATATGTAAGTGTGCACTCCAGCAACATGAAGCACATTCACATTCTTGCACAACCACCACCCCGATCTGCCTCCAGAACTCCCATCTTCCCAAACTGAACATCCGGACCCATGCGACAACTCTTCACTCTCCTCCTGCCCGCCCCCCCGCCTCCCCGTCCCGCCCTGGCCCATTCTATTTTATGTCTCTACTAATCTTACCACTGTGGGGTACCTCATATAAGTGGAATCCTAGAGTATTTGTCCTATTGTGACTGGCTGATTTCACTGAGCATAATGTCTTCAAGGTTTAGCCACATCGTTTAGCACGTGTCACAATTCCTTTTTTTTTTTTTTTTTTTATGGTTCAGTGATAGTCCGTTGTGTGTACTTGAGCAAAGAAGCGGAGTCTGTAAGTCAGTAGAGCTGAGTCACAAGAATGTAACCCACAAGGAAAGGTTCGGTGCATTCCTGCTCCCTGTGCTCCTGGAGTTTATCTTTCCTAAGTCTTGGCTCCTTAATTCTTACGAATGATTAAGAATTCAGTGTTTCCCAGTACAATTCTTCCCCACTCCCTTTAAGGAGCTAACCCAAATCGGTTGTTCATAATAGAAGAGTCTTAACTGCTGTGGCCCAGGATGTGTTTCATCCGGGAAATAGAGTGATCATCGTTGAGCTAGTCCCATTGTTTCTTCATGGCGGAGAGTGGCCAGATTCATATAGATGATTCATACCTGAAGTGGCTCTGTAAATTGAATTCATGGTTCAATACACAAGGGCTTTAAATAAGCCTGAGAGACCACACTGCCATAGGACATTACTCATGAAAAAATATCTTGAGATGCAAAGTCCTATTCATCCTATGATGGCTGGACACTAAACATTTAGAAGTGGCATAAAAACACTCAGATCCTAACATGGAAGATCTTCAGAAGAATTCTTTCTCTTTAAAAGAATTCTGAGAATCCGAAAAACATTGAGCAAAAGGATTTCAAAAAGATATCATTAGAGAAGAAAGACTCCGAAGAGAAAAGAGGCCAACAGAGGACACAAAACTATGCTGAGTGTATTGGGTTTATTGAACAGGCTGAACTCTGTGGGGTCCAAACGGGAAACGACTTGTATCTCCTCCAGCACTGCCATCAGACCAGCTCTGCACTGTGCTTCCTGCCCCTTGACGGTGTCTCCTGCGGGGCCTGCAGCATTTAGATTGCTTTTGGTAATAAAAACAAGTCTCATTTGACAGTTGCAAACTAGTTTCACAACGAAAAAGACCAGCCCCAACCTCCACATCCTGCTGTTTTACCATTTGTCCCAATCCCAGGCTGATCTGTGGTTGGGGAGTAGATGAGTTTGCTCGGGCTTCCGTAGCAAAGTGCTGCGTGCTGGGTGGTTTCAACAACGGAAATTCATTTTCTCAAAATTCTGGAGGCTAAGAGGCTTGAGATCAAGATGTCAAGTTTCCTCTGAGTCCTCTCTCCTCGGCTTGCAAGTGGCCATCCTTTCCCTGGGTCCTTACATGGTCCTCTGTCTGCACGAGTCTGTCTTAATCTCCATAGGACACAAATCATTGGATTACGGCCCACTGATCATTTTATGTTTTAACTTAACGAGCCCTTTAAAGACCCTATCTCCAAATACAGTCATGTTCTGGGATGCTGGGGGTTGAACTTCAACATACGAGTTTTGGGGGGGACACAATTCATAACAGGACAGACCTCAAACAGGACCTATGGAAGGAGCATAGTCATTTTTTTCTTCTTTCCCCCATTTCCTTTTGTCTCTCTTGTTTTTAGGATCACAGGGGTAAAAACGGGGTGGGGCAGGAAGGTTTGAGGAAAGGATCAAAAGGCATTTTAAAATTTAATTGCTATAACTTGCTCTTGGCTAACCCTGGCTTACAACAGTGTCAGGCTTTGTCCAAATTCTGGCTCTTCAGGGGGCTCAGGTGTGGCTTCTTCAGAGACCGGGAGCTGAGGCAGGAGACTGAGATGGGGAGGAAACCCGGCTTCCTGTTAAAGTCTGTACACTTCGTATTTGATCTTTCTTTTTCTTTAGAGAGACAAAGCGCGAGCGAAAAAGCAGGGCAGGGGCAGAGGGAGAGAGAGCGCTGGGCCCAAGGTGGAGCCCAGTGCAGAGCTCAGCTCAGAGCTTGATTCCTTAACCATGAGATCATGACGGGAGCTGAAATCAAGAGGCAGTTGCTTAACTGACTGAGCCACCCAGATGCCCCTGGTATATGATTTTATATTTGCCATAAGTTAAATCTCGTTCTTTATTCTGAAGGTTCATGTACAGGGGGCATGTTAGGATGTCCAATAACCTTTGCCTAAATGTACTAAGAAAGAAAGCTGCTAATGGAATTAGGCTTTCCCAGACATACAACCCTCAGTCTAGTGTCCCCATGAGTCCAGACCGGCCCTCCTTCTTTGGACCTTTTACTCACAAGAGCACTTAGCACAATAGCACTCAGGCCTGCCTGTGACTGGTGACCCCTTCCCAATCTCCCAAATGCCACACAGTTTCTCGGACAACATACGGTTTTCTGCCTGCCACCCTATCTCCCTGTGCCTTGCCTACTGCCCCGGCCTTTGAACCTGTGTTACCTGAATGCCCCGCATCTCACCAGACTGCAGATGTGAAAGAAGTCACTTGAAAACTGACACCCGGGGGCACCTGGGCGACTCAGTTGGTTAAATGTCTGATTTTGGCTCAGGGCATGATCTTGCAGTCCATGAGTTTGAGCCCCAAGTCGGGCTCTGGGCTGGCAGCTCAGAGCCTGAAGCCTGCTTTGGATTCTGTGTCTCCTTCCCTCTCTCTCTGCCCTTCCCCTGCTTGTGCTCTGTCTCTCAATAATAAATAAAATGTTAAAAAATAAATAGAAATGAAACCGACACCCAGATCTCACTAACTCCCTATCTCTGACATGCTGACGCGACACTTTAGCTTCCTCAGATTCTCCCCTAGTTATTTTGGGAGTCCCCAGCATTCCCCCACGTCCTTAAGAACTGGCCTGCTTCTCTGTCTCTGGTGGCGACCCAGGGCCACGCTTGAAACCGGCCCCTGTTTCTGGCACTGCCAGAACAATGCAGGGTCGCTGGCTGTCATTTGCATGCCACCTGGTGTCAAAACCGCCCGGTGGAGGGGGGCACGGTGAAGATACAGCTGGAGGAATTGTCTTTTTTCCCCACTTTGGGTAGTGGGAATTCATCAGTCGACATATCTGCCATCTCGGCTGCACATTGGAATTGCCTGGGAAGCTTTACGAACACTGATGCCCGGGCCCCGAGATCAGCATTCTGATTGCATCGGTGGAAGGTATAGCCCAGATCTGGGGGGTTTTAGGGACGCCCCAGATTCTCACATGGTTAGGATTGAGACCCACTGTCTTGCTACCATGGTTACGGTTTGCAGACCAGCAGCACGGGTGGTCCCTAGGAGTATGTAGAAACGCAGAATCTTGAGTCTCACCCTGACCCACTGAATCAGAATCTGTGTGCTCCCACGCTCCCAGGATTTGTACACACAAGAATGTTTGAGAAGCATTGGCCTCAGCTACCTCCAAAATTATAAATTAGCTGACAGTGGTCAGATGAGTTCTGCTGAAGTAGCATATGCGTCCTCTTAATTTTCTTTAATTTGAGAGAGAGAGAGAGAGAGAGTGCTTGTGCATGTGGGGGAGGGGCAGAGGGAGAGAAAGAGAGAGAATCTCAAGCAGACTCCACGCTCAGGATGGAGCCCAGCTCACGGCTCAATCCCACCACCCTGGGATCATAACTTGAGCCAAAGTCAAGAGTTAGACGCTCAACCCACTGAGCCACCCACGTGCTGGTGCATTCTCTTAATCTTAATGTGCTTCTTTTTTTTTTAATTTTTTTTCAACGTTTATTTATTTTTGGGACAGAGAGAGACAGAGCATGAACGAGGGAGGGGCAGAGAGAGAGGGAGACACAGAATCGGAAACAGGCTCCAGGCTCTGAGCCATCAGCCCAGAGCCTGACGCGGGGCTCGAACTCACGGACCGCGAGATCGTGACCTGGCTGAAGTCGGACGCTTAACCGACTGCACCACCCAGGCGCCCCTTAATGTGCTTCTAATGTGCTTCTTAAGTTGAAGGCATCACCTGGGTTGCTCCCATCAGGAAGCGTGGCATTCCTGAGGTTTCTCTGGGTCCCCTGACTCTGCAAACTTCCAAACTTGCAGTCTGAAATGTTTCCCCTTCCCGCTCCGCCCCCACCCCGCATTCATATATCAATGTCCTAACCCCCAGAGCCTCAGAATGTGACTGTTTCGGGAGATAGGGTCTGTAAAGAGGTGATTAAGTTAAGATGAGGTCATTAGTCATTAATCTAATATGCTTGTGTCCTTGTGAAATGAGAGAGAGACACACACACAGGGATGCACACACAGAGGAAGGACCGTGAGGACACAGAAGGCGGCCACCTACAAGCCAAGGAGGGACGCCTCGGCAGAAGGCCAGGCATGCCGGCACCTTGATCTCGGACGTCCAGCCTCCAGAGCTGTGGGAAAAGAAATGTCTCTTGTTTAATCCACACCGTCTGTGGTGCTTTGTGAAGGCAGCCCGAGCAATGTAACACAGGGCTCCTCAGGGCTTTACAAACTCCGTCTGGCTGCAGAGCTCACTTGCATGCCATCCAACACACTTGATCCCTACAGATCCCTGACAGTCTGTGCCTTGGGCCCGACTGCTCTCTGCTCACAAAGACTTTCAAGAAAACAGCTGCTGGCTTTTCTGATTTTGCTCCGGGATGGATCCGAATCAGCCCCGTGGGACCAGGCGGGAGCAGATTTAATGCTACCTCCTCTTTCGTCCACGTCTCTCCCCAGGATAGACCCACTCGCAAAGACATCTTCCCTCTTCCTCTAGCCAGTCTGGGAAAACAAGAGCACTGTGTGTGTGTGTGTGTGTGTGTGTGTGTGTGGTGCTGGCTGCTGTCACTCGGCTCCATTGCTGCCCTTCTGTGTTCTTTTCTATTTTGCAGGGGGCCAGGAGTCCAACAACTGCATTTCTCAGACTCCCCTGCGAGCTGTTTACCGGGGAAGCCCTGTCAGCAGGAGGCACCAGTGGGAAAACCAGAAGAGGAGCCTCTCCCTGTGTGTGGCACTGGAAGCAGCAGCCGGAGCTGGTGATAACGGGTTCCAACAACGTCACTGCGGTCAAAGCAGCGACAGGGTTCCAGAAACCACAGCAGCAGCTCCGCTCCAGTCCAGGTAGCAGGTTCCAGATCTCTGGACGATCCCCGTCCTCATCCCATTTTTACCTTCTCCAGTTTGGCCAACACGTTTGTAACCGATTCGCCACATGGCATCCTGTTTTACTCCGTCCAGAGTGGCTTCTGTTTTCCTGTCTTGATATTGACTGATACAATACGCAAATTGTCCGATGCAAACAGACCCTGATCAGGGTGCATGGGGTGGGGGGTGTAGTGAGGAGGGGTCGCTGGCTTCTAAAGCTAATCTCTGTTCTACTCAACCCTGACCACTTTGACCACTTTTATGGCACAAGTGTGACCCTTGTCACCACCAGCCACTCAAGCTGGTTCTTTTTTGTTTTTTTAAGAGTTTATTTTTAAGTAGTCTCCACATCAGGTTGGCCCTTCGTGTTTTGAATTTGACCCCTAGTGACTGTCCCTTGGCTCCACCCCTCAGCCCCACTCTTTGCCCTTTGAAAGCTTGGCTGCCCCCTCTTTGGTGGTGGCCCTTGGTTACCTCTTGATGCAAGCTTCTTGTGCATATGACGTTCCTGCTCTGACTTCCCCAAGCCAGGCTCTACACACAGTCTGCCCTATTCCCATCCCAGGAAGCAGGCAAAGCTCGTTTAAAAATTCCAAGAGTGTTAGCCTGTGTTCAACCAGAGAAGTAGAACACATAGTAAAAAGGGTAAAAATACACAGAAGAATAGGGGATCAAGGGATTGTTAGAGGAAGGAGCCCCACACAATTGAGCGAGCTGGTTAAGTAGTCTCTGTGAGTATGTGGTCTCCATGTCTGATGCTGGAACTTCAAGTCCATAGGACAGGGAATCAGGAAGAGAAGATGGATGTCAAGGACGGGGTAGAAGCCACAGAGGGGACTGGTGCCCCAGAGGATGGTCTGAAACCATGTCAGTTCTTGTTGCCTCTGACCCTGTGGTATGTCTGCAGAAGCTGAGTTGAAGATATGGAGCTGGGAGTACAATGAGCAAATACTCTTAAAGCTCAGAGGGCAGAGAATCAGAAGAGAACTGCATAGAAAGTGCTCTGATGATTGGCAGAAGGTCCGCCTTGAGTTTTTCAGTGGGAAACTGATCAGTGCAAGCATGTGAGGAAATCACCCAAGCCTAGTAAAACCACCCAAAAGGATTAGAAGGAGCAATCACTCAGCTCACATAGGATCAGGAATGGTTCCTATTCTCACAAAACAAAGTAAAAAAAAAAAAAACCCTCAGAATTCACAGGGCATCCAACAGAATACCCAAAAAAGGTTAGCTTTGCCTCAGTATTGGGGCAAAATCAGCCCCAAACTAATAGTGCCTGGTCCTACTTAACCAAACATAAATCTAAGACATGAAAGGGTGAAACTATTCCCAAGTAGTTTAACTGCATTCCAGAACAAAGCTCAAGCATATTTTCAGACATTACAAAATGTCTAGTACCAAACAAAGTAATACTCACAATCTCTGACATCCAATAAAAAATGATCAGGCATGCAAAGAAGCAGGAAAATATAACCTCCTCATAATTGAGGAGAAAAATCAGTCAATAGAAAGACACAGAAATGAAACAGATGATAGAATTAGTAGACAAAGGCATTAAAACAAGTATTAGAACCAATTTCTATATGTTCAAGGAGATAAAGGAAAGACGGACTGTGTTAATCAGACATATGGAAGATTATAAAAATTCAAATCAAGAATCTAGAGATGAAAGTTACAGTTTCAGATGAGAAATATACTGGATGGGATTAATAGAAGATTAGACATTTCAGAAGAAAGCATTAGTAAACTTGAAGACATAGCCTTAGAAACTGTCCAGAATGAAACTCAAAGCAGAAGAAAGCTAAAAATAAACAGAACATCAATGAACTGTGAAGCAATTTCAAACAGCCTAATGTATATGTAATCGAAGTTTTCAAAGAAGAAGGGAAGAGGGGGCAGAAAAAAGAAATAATGACTGAAACGTTTTCGAGTTTGATGAAAAGGATAATTCCACAGATCCAGGAAACTTCACAAATTCCAAGCAACAGCTACTCCATCACCACAACAAAAAACCGATATCAAGGTACATTAGAATTAAATTGCTTAAAACCAAGGATAAAGAGAAAAATCTTAAAAGCAACCAGAGAAATTTCACTTATAGTCGTAGGACTCAAAGAATTGAAAGTAGAAATTCAAACGGTACTCACACACCTTTGTTTATAGCAGCGTTATTCACAAAAGCGAACAGATGAAAACAACTTAGTTGTTTGACAGATGAATGGATAAGAAATGTGATATGTGCATCCAGGGGAATGTTATTCAATCATAAAAAGAAATGAAATTCTGAGACATGCTCCAGCATGGGTGAATTTTGAGGACATTAGTGAATAACAATGAGTGAAATCGACCAGACACAAAAGCACAAATACTATATGATTCCACTTATATGAAGTATCGAGAATAAGCAAATACACAGAGTCAGAAAGCACAATAGAGGTTATTGGAGGTGTGGGAAAGGGGGGGATGAAGAGTTACTGTTTAATGGGTACAGAGTTTCTATTTAGAATGATGAAGAAGTTCTGGGACGTGGAGAGTGGAGATGATTGCACAAGACCGTGAATATATTTAATGCCACTGAATTTTTACTTAAAAATGGTTAAAATGGTAAATTTTATGTTCTGTAAATTTTATCACAATAAAGACAGAGCACTCAGAGAAGGCAAAACTGTAGAAACATTAAAAAGGTCGATCATTGCCCGAGGCTCGGAGGCAGGCAGGGAGGGAGGAATGAGTAGATGAACTACAGGAGATTTTTAGGGTGGTAAAACCATTCTTTATGGTACGGTAATGGATATTATGCATCTGTGAAGACCCATAGAACTATACAACACAAAAAAATAAACGCTTATATAAACTAAGGACTTTAGTTAATGATGTGTCAACATTGGTTTATTAATGGTAACAAATGTACCATACTAAGGCAAGATGTTAAAAATAGAGAAAACTGTATGGGAAGAGGGAAGGTATATGGGAACACTCTATGTTTTCCTCTCAACTTTTATCTAAATTAAACTGTTGTAAAAAGTAAAGTCTACTCATAAAAATAAAAAATAAACAATGAGCAGGCAGAGAAAGAAATGTATACGAAGAAACAATTTAAGAAGGACAGCAGACCTCTCCTAAGAAGGATAGCAATGCAACCCAGGGGATAGTGGAGGAAGGCACCACCAGAAAAAACTATCAGCTTGGAATTCTTTACCAAGCTCAATACTGTTCAAAACTGAAGATGAAATAACAGCTTTTTACTTATAAAAAAAAATGCTCTCAGAATTTATCACCAGCAGACACACACTGCAAGAAATGTTAAACGAAATCTTTCAGGCAGAATGAAAGTGATGCCAGATGGAAGTGTTGATCACACAAAGTGAATGAAGAAGAAAGGAAACGGGAACTATGTGGATAAATGTGAAGTTATCTGGGTGCTGCTGATTCCTGAGTTTTTGGGGGGCCCTCTGCAATGTTAAACAGGTTGACGCTAATGTTAAACAGCCTTCTTGATGGTTCAGTCCTTTTGAGCTTGCTACGTCATTTATGTCTTTAGGCCATTATGACAGACCATTTGCTTTCCTGATTCCAAAATTTTCAACGTTTGTCACCTCTCCCATTGTTTCGGCCATTTCCCCCAGGACCGGTGCGCATATCCCATATGTTGTTGTGTATCAGAAACAGATGAAATATACATATAACGTTCAAATATCAAAAACAAATAAACAGAGCATCGGTGAGCTGTGGGGCAATTCTTCCTTCAAGTTCCGTGTCCCTTGGTTAAAGTATATTACCAGTGTGACTTCCCTTCAAATTCATTCTTGTCACTGCTATATAAATTTCCCATCAGGTCTGGAAGGGGTTGATGAACCGTTTTCCATCATAATTCAACTTTGAATCACTTATTTAATAAGAATACTCACATTTGTGAGACACGCAGGTGTTTTAGACTGAAAATGTGATATCATGCAGTTATTAGAAGCAGTAGGAAGTTGTGTGGGGCACCAGGAAGAGGCCTTTCTGGTTCCGGGACGGTCGGTGCTCAGGAGTTCTAGGTTCTAATTCCAGTTTTCTCAATACTAGCCGTCTGTCTTTGGTTAACTGACATGCTTATCTGGATCTCACGGTCTTCATCTGTATTTTAACGATGGGGTTGGGTTTGGGGGGATTTAAGCATTTTATTTTTCTCTAAAAACATTTTCTGTGTATTCTGGCACAGTGGAGACAAATCTCATTTTTCTCATCCAGTTAGAGAATAAAAACAAACTCTGAGCACTTTGTGGCGTTTCATGGAGTTGCTTATCATTACTATGTCCAAGGAATCTGTTGCCTTCCACCCCAGCATTTTGTGATACTCCACCTGTGGCCTGAGATCAGGGAGTAGATATTGGGTATAGTGGTCCAGGCGTAAGATTTAGGCATCTTTGAAGAATGGGATCAGCAAAGAGGGCCCTGGATCAGAGCTGCCCAGAAAACAAAAGTTAGGTTAGGCGTGGGGGGACACAACAGGGATCCGCTGACTGGTACCAGACCAGAAGGAACAGGGTAAGGCCCTGGTTTATAAGGAGCAGGGGGGTCACACATCACTATCATGGGATAGTAGTATGGCCTGATCAGGCTAGTTCTGACACAGGGGGGCAGGAGATACCCTCTGAAGTGTTGACACAAAGATTGTGTCAGTTTCAGAGATAGGACTCTTAGCCATTATGGGACTGATCAAAGTAGGGCTAATAAGAAAGGATTTCTGGAGAAGGTAATTTTGAATCAGCCACCTGACTTCTCAGCATCTTTTAAGATTAAGAAGTTGCATTTATTTAGTGCTGGCCCTGTTCTAAGCACTTTGCATATATATACCTATTAAGTTACGATGGCGTGATGGTATTTCACACAGTAGGGAACTGAAACATAAAGAGCTAAAGTAATTCACCAAAGTTTAGACAGTGGCTTTGCTGCGAGTCAAAGCCAGGCTGTCTTGTCTTTAAATCCCAAGCTTCTAGCCACTATGCTACTTCAATAAAATTAAACTTACTAATCAGTTTTGGAAGACAAGATAATATGCTTGACTTTATTAAAGCTACCAAATAGAGTTAGTAGAGTTTTATATAATTTTTCAGTAGTTTTCCAGAGACCAAGGCAATATTGTCTTTGTCCACGAGAGGGCGCGTCCAGCATAATCCTCGTGCTCCTGGTTCCAACAGATTGAGTCCCAGCTATTATCTGCTGATGTCAGTGGCCAGCCTCACACAGCTGTCCATCTTTGACAAAATTCAACGGTGTTCAAAGCACACACAAAGGAATTGTTACTTCCAAATGGTGTGCAGATACGAGGGGCACTAAAACCGAAGGAGTTCCGTTTGTGGCTTTCCTCAAGGAGAGGAAACTGGGCAGAGAAGGACATGTAAGTCTAACTCATGGTGGCGGTTCTTGTGTCCTATGAGAGTGGGTTCCAAAATGATAGCCTAAGTCAGCTGTCCTGCAGGCACAAACCAGGCCAGGATGATGGAGCACGCGGGGCAGGCCAGGCAGGGGTTTCCCTGAAGGAGAAAAATGCCAGGACATGTTTAGGGCTAAGGGCACACTGACCAAGACCTCTCAGTTGCTAATTAGTAATATCAACCCTTAAAGCCCACGCAGGGTCTTGGGTGAGGAAGAAGTTTCCTGTGATAGGCCAAAAAGGGAGAGATCTGTTAGGGTTGCCCTGTTCTGTTGGAGATAGTTGAGGAAGCCACAGATGGACTATTCTGTTGGAGTTTTCTTTTCTTTTCTTTTCTTTTTTTAAAGTTTTTATTTATGTATTTATTTAGAGAGATAGAGAGCAAGCGGGGGAGGAGCAGAGAGAAAGGGAGAGAGAGAATCCCAAGCAGGCTCTGCACTGTCATCTTAGGGCCCGATGTGGGGCTTGAACTCACGAACTGTGAGATCATGACCTGAGTGGAAACCAAGAGTCGGATGCTTAGCCAACTGAGCCACCCAGGCGCCCCTGTTGGCTTTTTCTTCGTGTATGTGCATGTATGTGACTTTATCATCACTGGGCAAGTGGTCTGTGAGAAATGTGCTACACTGATATTAGGGAAACAGGAAAGTGGGAATTTTCAATACGATAAGCATCACACACACACACACACACGCACACAAGAGGGTAGCTCAACAAGGACACCTTTTCTGATAATTTTTTATGGCATTGACTAACACTTTATAGGACTGAGTGTATTTTAACCAGAGAAAATGGATAGTAAGGCATCTTAGAAAAACTTGAGGGGCGCCTGGGTGGCTTGGTTGGTTGTGCATCCGACTTCGGCTCAGGTCATGATCTCGCAGTTTGTGAGTTCGAGCCCCACATCGGGCTCTGTGCTGATACCTGGGAGCCTGGAGCCTGCTTCAGATTCTGTGTCTCCCTCTCTCTCTGCCCCTCCCCCACTTGTGCTCTGTCTCTCTCTGTCTCTCAAAAATGGATAAATGTAAAAAAAATTTTTTTTAAATTAAAAAGAAAAGAAAAACTTGAAAATCCCAGTGCATACTTTCAAAAACTCTTGGGATTCCAAGGGCGCTGAAAAGACATGTTCTCCCACCATTTAAAAATAATTTTTTTAATTTTTATTTATTTTTGAGAGAGAGAGAGAGAGAGACAGAGTGTGAAGGGGAGAGGAACAGAGAGAGAGAGAGAGAGGGAGACACAGAACCCGAAGCAGGCTCCAGGCTCTAAGATGTCAGCACAGAGTCCGACGTGGGACTCAAACTCACAAACTGCAAGTTCATGACCTGAGCCGAAGTCAGACGTTTGACCGACTGAGCCACCCAGGCACCTCACCGCCTCTTTTTGATGCTTGAATCTTCTCTGTAGCAACAGCCTCCAAGAGTATTCTGGCTTATGTTAGAAAGTCATAGTGGTGGACATACCTACGAAAGGATCTGCTTCCATTTTGGGTAACTCTGGCCATTAAAAAGTAAAGTCACCTTTCCTCTCTACTCACTAACCTCAGATTTTTAATAGTTGCTGCTAGTATTTATTGAATTTGGAGCTGGTTATCCTCTTGTTTACCCCCTTAATGTATCTCTATGGGCGTATCCGTTTACTAAGGCTGCCATAATAAAATAGCACAGACTGGGTGGCTTAAAAACTTATTTTCTCACAGTCCTGGAGGCTGCAAGTCCAAATGAACGCCTGGCTGGTTCAGTTTTGGTTTCTGGTGACAGTTCTCTTCTTAGATTTTAGATGGCTGCCCTCTTGCTTTGTCCTCACACGGCCTTTCCTTAGTGTGTGTGCCGATGGAGGGGTGGGGGGGGGGGGGAGTGCTGTCTGGCGTCTCTTCTCGAAGGACACTGATCCTCTGGGATCAGGACCCCACCTTTATGACCTCATTTAACTTTAATGCCTTTTTCAGTGGCCCCATCTCTAAATACCGCCATCTTGGAGGTGGCGGCTTCAACACTAACTTTGGGTGGTGGGACAAACATTCCAAAACAGTAGAGTCTGTAGCAATGGGGTAAACATTGGTGTCCTCGTTTCACCGAGAAAGGGTATCTGAGGAACAGCCCTGTCTAGTAACGAAATGTGCATTTTTCTGGCGTAAGGTCAAAGGAGGAGGGGCCGTGGTCCTGGTAATCGAAGACTCAGTGTATGAGTTTGCTAGGGCTGCCCTAACGAACGCAATAGATGGGGTGGCTTAAGGAAGACGTTTATTTTCTCATAGTTCTGGAGAAGAGATAGCCAATACTGAAGGGGCAAGGTTTCTTCTGAGGTTTCCCTCCTTGGCTTACAGATGGCCGTGTTCTCCCTATGTCATCACATGGTCTTCCGCCTGTGTGTGCACTCTTTTTATTAGGACACCAGTCACACCGCGTGAGGGCCCCCACCCTCACGGTCTTCATTTAACCTTAATCACCTCTTTAAAGACCTGATCTACAAGTAGATCACATCCTGAGGGGCTGGAGGTTAGGGTTTCAACAGTGGCATTTTGGAGGGGACACGATTCAGCCAAGAGCACCCAGGGTGCCGTCCATTCGTCCCAACAGAGGGCGCTAACGCCTGCAATGCCGCTTCCAGGATGCTTCAGGCCAGGACATCAGTCTCCCTTGCAGAATGCTTCCGGAAGCACAGCTCGTTCCTCCTGGGTGTACCGCGGTTTACTGTGCACCCCATCCGTTTCCAAATGTCAGGGCAAGTAAAAGAGAGTGGCACTTTTAATGTAATAAAATATTGTGCTCTTTTTGGACACTGGGATTGTTTTCTGTGACCAGGAAAACTTTTTTTTTTTTTTTTCCTCTATTAGATAGCATCTCTATGAGTATTCTATTTGCTTTTTCTCCTGGCACTTGGTTTCTATCCCCACCCATCTGGAAATTACCAGTGAGTTACATAAATTGGTCTCCCTACCTATCATTACACATAGGAGGAGCTTGTCCTGGTACACAGGGTACACACTGTCCCCTGAAAGTGTGAAAGGGCACAGAGTTACGAAACCAAATTATACCAGGACTTTAGAAATATTTGGAGGAAGATACAGAAACACCCATGGGCTCGCCACACCGGAACAGCCATTTTCATCTTGCCTATTGCTTGTGGTTTCTTAGTTGCCTGCTCATATATCTTGGTCAATATCTGCAAGGATCCAGGTGGGAACAGAGAAACTAAACTGGCTGTTTTAACTGAGAAAATTTAACATAGAGAACTGGCTACACTGGAGTTGGAGAACTGACTAAGCACACAGGGGAAACTGAGGTAACACTCAAGGTGTTGCAGGTAGCATCTCCCACACCTAGGACGGGAGCAAGGGAGGGAAGAGGGTGAGGTCATCAGCAAACAGGAGCTTGAAGGGGGTCTGTGTGGGGCTGGGGCCGTCTTTCAGGTAAGCAAAGATGCCAGGACTCCCACCCTCCGCCTCCAATTGGAGACATGAAGCGTCAAGAGGAGTCAGTCATGGCATCGATCTCTGTGTGATATAATTACCTCCCCAATTCAGTTAGACTTCCCCCTGGGGTATTCTGTAAACTCAATAAATTTTTACATGAAATAAAAAAGACGAAAGTGAGAGAGAGGGAAATATTAGTCGAGATGCACTACACAAGGCCCAAGAAAGTGAAAATATGCATAAGCCACTGGAGTACTTATTTTCTTTTATTTGTTTATAAGGCTATAGTTAGTATTTAAGACTTCCTTTTCTCAAAGTTACAGGAAAGGCTAGAATGAACTTTGTAGTACTGGGCTTGAGTTGGAGACATCAGTAGGAACTCAGGTTCACCTAACTTCTGTATACAGGTGGGTGGATCCAGAAACAATTCCAGATGTGTCTATACACGCGGGGTAGTATGTACGTACATATCACCTAGCTTTGTCCAATGAGAAGGCCTAGAAGCAATGACACCCCCGTAGCAATGAGGGCACCCAGTGCCCAGATCTTGATTTCTAAATACTATTCTCTAAAAAAAGGAATCAGAGTTCTATCTAGGGCACAAGATGAGCCTGGGGCATCTTGTAGTGCCAGAAAGTAAGGAGACGCTCAAAAAACCAAAAAGATGGGGAGTATGTCAAAGGGACATAGGCATCAACTTGAGTGGCTTTCCTATGGCTACAATGGGCCAATCTGAGCTATAGAATATAAAGTAGCATTAGATTCTAACCCAAAGTGTAAATGAGTCCATACTACGATAAATAAATGATTTAATTAACAAACAAACAAGAGGGCAAGCAAACAGACACAACTGTTCCTTATAGAAGAGTTCCATATAATGTCTGTAGATAGGGTCCTCCTTCCAAGAGGGGAGGATCAATTCTGCCCCACCCTGCTCCTTGAGGTTGGACTGGACTTGGTGACTCACTGTTAACACATACGGTATGGAGAGGGGTTAATGGCGACCTGACCGTGCGGAACCTGGCAAGCACAACCTTAACGAAGGGATGAGGGCTGAAAGACCCCGGATGCCATGCGAATGTCATATACCCCCTGATACGATGTGACAACAAGAGTGCTTCATCTCCGTGGTATTCTTTCCCAAATCCTGTAACCCCCCTCTAATCATGAGAGAAATGTCAGACCAACTTAACTTGAGGGACATTCTTCATGATGCCTGACCCATCCATACTCCTCAAAATTGTCGAGGCCATGGAAGACAAGGAAGGGCTAAGAAGCTGTCACAGGCCAGAGGACACTAAGGAGATGTAACAAGTGAATCTAGGAATCATATTATGGACTGGACCCTGGAATAGAAGAAAAAAACATTGATGGAAAGCCAAATTTGGGTTTAGTGACTCGTAATGTACCAATGTTGGTTTCTTGGTTTTGCAAATGTAGCACCGTAACGGACGATGACGACATTAGGAGGAACTGGGTGAAAAGCATAGATATTCAGGCACTCTCTGCACTATCTTTTTTATATTCTAATATAAAAAAAGATTTTTATACATGGGCTTTCATTGGCTCTTCCATGTTCCCCTTTTCCTCAGCTGATTGGGGTTCTTTACCTGTTGGGGTGGCCCAAATCTTTATTCCTAAAGGGTCTGAATCCTCGGTGGTCTTGTCTTTTTTTTAGTCATCATAGTGTTTCATTAGCCATCATTGCTGAGCAGGGTGGTACTGAGGAAATTTTGGAGCATTCACTGGAACCACTGGGTCCCAGAAATATCCCCTTCCCTCCAGTGTATAGAAGTAACCCAGTCACTTGGAATCAGCACCAATCACTCAAGCTACTTCAGGAGTCTCCTTTTTTGCCATTGGTTCCAAGGTATGAGGACTCCAGTATGGCCCGGTGGCAGTCATCTTGGAACACTGTGTCTGTGCCCAGTGGATGCGATTCTCACAGGAATGGACGCCTGACAGGTTAGGCACTGGTAGTAGCTAGATTAGCCTTGGTGGAGAGAGACCCAAGTTAGTGGGTTTATGCAAAGCCCCCGTTATGAGCTGTTTGTCTCCCTCTTCCCCTGCAATTCATATGTTAAAATCTAATCCCCAATGCGATGTCATTTGGAGTCGGGCCTTTGGAAGAATATGATTAAATCACTAGGGTGGAGCCCTTATCAATGGGACAAGTCCTCTTATAAAAAGAAGCCAGAGAGGTATCTCTCTCTGTACCTTGTGAGGTTACAGCAAGAAGGTCACCATCTGCAACTTGGAAAAGGACCGTCACCACCTGTCAACTGTGCCAGCACTTTGGTCTTGGACTTCCAGCCTCCAGAACCATGAGGAAGAAATGTCTGTTGTTTAAGCCACTCAATCTATGGTATTTTGTTATGGCAGCTGGATCTGACTAAGACCGCCCCTTCCCCAACGCCAGAGACTTGCACACGCACAGAGAGAGAAAGAACTGGGTTTCCGGGAAACAGGCTGGCTCGCTCTTGCCTAATTAGGAAGAGCCTCCACTGTAGTGAGGCCCTGTAGTTAGACATGGGACACCTATGTCGTCACATCCCATGCTTATTCCCAGAGATCCACCCACATGCCTCTTTGTCACCAGACAGCCTAGTTACCCATCTTCCAATCCTGTTCCAAGTCCTCGATACCTGCCCAACCATTAGCCCCTCCCCATGAGTCAGTATAGACGGTGGCTCTGGCTACTTCTCCAAAGAGAACAACAAATGTTCCCGTTGGAGTTCTTCCCACCATCTTTCAGGGACACGCTTGGTGGGGTTGCAGCAGGTAGCAGTCCATTCCCACTTCATGTATTGTGCAAAACCATCCCAAACAAGGGCAGAACCTCCCCCCCCACCCCCCGCCTCCATCAGTGAGTCTTGAGCAACTCCTCCTCCTGAGCTTGTTCGAGGGGACTGAACAGGAGCAGATGTCCAGGAAGCCTGCGACAGATGTTCAATGCCAGGTACTCATGCATTGCACCATTTCTGCTTGGAAACGTGCATCTCTGATCTTGTGCATCCCCAAGTTGTGATTAAGCGTATCAGATGATACCGGTTCACGATGGGACGCTCGGGTCCCATTACCACGTGCTATCCCATGGTGAGGTATTCAATCCCTATCAAGTCCAACAGAAAGCCAGGAGCCATTTCCCAAAAGGAAAATAATGACCGGTGGAACAGGACAAGGCTTTGCTCCCAAACCTTAAGGTTCTGCACTTCTGAAGCTTGTCAGAAACTTCACACCACATTGTTAGTTTCCACAGAAACCTCAGGCGTCATGGATATGCCGTGTCACAAGGCGCAAATGACAAACACTCTGTCCTGAGTCTGGGCCTGTTGCAGACTCCCTCTTGGCCTCTGGTCTCCACTTAAAACCGGAACTGTGATGGGTCAGAATAGCACATTCCATGTGACATGTTCCCTTTAAAATAAGAAAGGACATGGGGCAGCTGCTTGGCTCCGTTGGTAGAGCATCTACCTTTCGATCCCAGGACGGTGAGTTTGAGCCTCACATTGGGCGTGGAGCCTACTTCAAAAAAGTAAAAAACAGGGACACCTGTTCAGCTCAGTCAGTTAAACAGTTAAACTGAAATCTGGTTCTTGATTTCAGCTCAGGTCACTGACTCTGCAGAGCCTGCTTGGGATTCTCTCTCTCTCTCTCTCTCTCTCTCTTTGCCCTTCCCCAGCTCTAACTCTCTTTGTCTCTTTCAGAATAAATAAGCTTAAAAAATATTAAAAAAGAATATAAAAAGAAAAAGGGACCTGGTAAGCATTACGCCTTTTTCAGAGGCAAGAGGGGGAAGGCACAACCTGTTTTCACTTTGGAGAAGATATCCCAACATGCTGCGCTTACCACAGAGCTCATCTCTCTCTCCACCCCTACACCCAGCTTGCACGTATCTTCTTACGAAGGCATCGAAGGTACCTGTTACTTCTTAAGCGTCACATCTATTATGCATGATGTCATTGATATAGCAGACTGGTGTGGTATTTGTGGATGTCAAGGCCATTAATATTTCTACCCTCCGGCAAAATTTGAAGGTGCACCGTTGGCTCTGCCAGTGAAAGCAGATTGTTTCTAGGGGTCCTTGGAAGCCGAGGTAGAGACAACCAAGAACCTGCCACCTCAAGTACTACATGCAAGATGCAATGAGTTGTCCCAATTTGCTCCAGGAAGGTTTCACATCCGGAGCAGCAGCTGTAATAGAAGCCAGCACCTGTTTACATTGACAATAATTGACCCCTCTGAGATCTATCCACCTCCCAAAGGGCCAAACAGATCTGTAGAGTGAGGGGAGTGGTACGTTTCACCCCTCCTTCCTTCAAGTTCAGTGGTGCCCCGATGTCTGCAAACTCTTCTCAGGATGTTGTATAGCTCTGGGTTTACTGTCCTAGCAGAGAAGGGATGTTTGGAGAACTCCGAGAGCCGATGTGGGGATTCTTCCAGTTGTTGAATGTGTCCGTTTTAATTATGCATTAGGAAATGGAGAAATAATGACAAGGATGATCCTTGGACCTCCTGGGCCCACCGTGGTCACTTGTCAGCTCATGATTATAACCTCCCACTTTGATTAGTGGATCATAGAGATGTTTTAGGTTCTTAGGAATAAGCATCCACTCTGAGCTACCATCTTCTTCTTCTTCTTCTTCTTCTTCTTCTTCTTCTTTTACATTTTATTTATTTTTGATAGAGAGAGACAGAGCACAACTGGGGGAGGGGCAGAGAGAGAAGGAGACACAGAACCTGAAGCAGGCTCCAGGCTCCCAGCTGTCAGCACAGAGCCCGACACGGGGCTCGAACTCACAAACCGCAAGATCATGACCTGAGCCGAAGTCGGACGCTTAACCGACTGAGCCACCCAGGTGCCCCTTGAGCTAGCATCTTCTAATCCTGACAAAGCCTGGACATTCTTCTTCCCCACAGTGCACACCATTTACTAGGCTCTCACGTCCTTTGGGAGAGAGCTTGGAGGAGTACGTACTGTGACCTTGTTGCAGGGTCTTTCCTTAAGATGACCCAGTCCCTCTTTCAATGAAGGGTCTGTGAATTAGGCTGAGGGTAGGAGTAGTTTTTCCATTGTTGTGACTCCAGTTAGATGTCTGACCACCAAATGTGGAGTTTTCCTTTAATGCAGAACAAGAGGGACGTTAGTAGGCTGTCCGTCCCATTCTCTTCCTAGAAACACTGTGATCAGTGAACCACATTAGATCGGAGACCATGCAGATCAAAAGTTCTGATTTACCATGTCAGACTTGCTGTCCTCACTAATTGTGCCGCCTTGTCTCTGACAGCTAGGTGCTGCCATCAGGCTCTGCTGCTCCGGGATCCCGTCATTCCCCTGAAGCCAAAGAGCCCATCTCAGGAGATGTCACTCTGGTATCCAGGAGACAGCTACCACTGAGGTTTGCGAGGGTATGGGTGGTTTGCTCACCACTGCGGTTCTTGATACCTTAGAGGGGAGGTGTCCCCTGAGTCCTCGGGAACATCGAAGGGGTGCGAATAGATGTGCAGGTTGTGTATGACAAATCTACTCGAAGGTTCCTATCTCCATAACCCCTTGGATTCCTTCCTCTATGTTATGCCAGAAAAGTTCTGGAATCCCAACCGCAGCGCATGTAGGCTACTGCTGAGTCCAAGCTTCAGTTGCCCAGCCAAGCAGACCGTGAGACCCACTTCCAGTAGTAGCCGGCACATGGAACCCTGCATCTTGGGTCGCCTCGCCCATATCAATACCGTTGGCCCAGTCCTATGCTATGCTCTGTCCCCTCGGTTTAGCATCCTTACAATCTGCTTCTGCATGAATTACCAGTTTCCTACTGGAATCGACGAGCACAGTCTTGAACTTCGTTTGGAGCCTAAGCTATTTCTTCCAACGTCAGCTTCTGTGTTTGATCCTCTGGAGTGTCCTGAGGAGAGTTTAGATTTTTACTTTTCTTCGCTTAACAGTTGGTCATCAGCTTTCCCCTTGAGTGTCTGCTTATGATTGCTTTTAATGATTGTGTGCTATTCCTTTATATTGAAATACACCCTTCCAACCTATTCGTCTAATTTTGAGAGTTTAGGTTGTTTGCAAAAAACTACTTTTCAAAATATTCTGAAATTGAATATATAATTATTTCATTATATATCCTGAGTCTTGTTTTGCGAAGAAAAAATAAAATTACGAGGAAATGATGAAGAAGAAATATTTTATTAAAAAAATTAAGCAAACATCTGGAGAGTTTAGTTCATGCTTAGCTGCCTGACAGGAGAAATGGGTCGATTCAGAACATAATAGAACATCGTAGACCAAAGACATTGAAAGTTGAGGTAGGAAAAAAAAATCCAAGAAACTGTTTTATTATTTTGTATTATTTTTATAATTCATGGATCCGTGATTGAAGTGATTCTCAGAAATAGTCACTCAGAATGACAAGCTTGGGGAGTGTCTGTTTTCCAGAACAATGTAAATGATAACTTTTTAACTTCATGGCTTATACTGAGTTACTGAGGGTCGGCATCAAACTGCAGTGCCTGGCCCCAGGCCATACAGCTCAGCAGTCCCCATCCTTTGTCCTTCTTAATGGCCAGGTCTTCCCAGGTAGAGTTATACTGATGTTTTCCAACTTGATTTAGAACTGCCCACTTTTGAGTAGAAGCCGGAAGCCTCTCAGAAATGAGAGTTTGACTCCTGGATATCTATATTACCTTTCAGTCACACCATTTCTTATTTCTCCAATCCTTAAAAAAAAAAAAATTAATGTTTATTTATTTATTCATTTATTTATTATTTATTTTTAAAATGTTTGTTTATTTTTGAGAGAGGTAGAATGCGAGCAGGGGAGGGGCAGAGAGAGAGGGAGACACAGAATCCGAAGCAGGCTCCAAGCTGTCAGCACAGAGCCCGACGTGGGGCTCGAACTCACGAACCGTGAGATCGCGTGACCTGAGCTGAAGTCAGACGCTTAACCGACTGAGCCACCCAGGCTCCCCTTAATGTTTATTTTTGAGAGAGAGAGAGAGAGAGCGCGCGCAAGTGGGGGCAGGTGCAGAGAGAGAGGGAGACACAGAATCCGAAGCAGGCTCCAGGCTCTGAGCTGTCAGCACAGAGCCCCATGTGGGGCTTGAACCCACGAACCATGAGATCGTGACCCGAGCTGAAGATGGATGCTTAACCAACTGAGCAGCCCAGGTTGGACTGGGCTTTATGATTGGACTTCTGCCTTTATTTCCCTTCTGAAACTGGAGATTTGCTCCAAATTCCTTTCAGCTTAGGCCTTGACTCCCTGCTGATATCTAGGAGCTCCTTTCCTCAGGCCCTTGGTCCAGCTCCTTGGGTGCCCACAATTGCTCACTGGGGCTTTATTGTTCATGGAATCAATGTGTTGCAGCTGACTGTAACCACAATTCTGACTCTTCAAATTGGATTATCTCTTGTTGGTGCTTGTACAACCATGCCTAATTTCCCTCTACGTTTGATTATTACTTGGTTGCCTTTATTAGTGTAATTAGACAGTTTCATTCACCATGATCCCTGTTTGTCGGAGTACTTAATCTGTTTAGAAAAATAAACTACCAGAGGTGAGGATTTTAAATGGGATCCCCTAGATTATGTGACAAAATAAAAGATGGTGTTTAGCTACCTCTGTAGGAGGGTAGATCCAATAAACTAAAGGACCCCAGTGATGGTTTTGGGAGTGCATACTGGGTGCAGAGGTTGGGGCACCAACAGTCTTTAATGAAGATTTTAAAGGGGGTGCTATGGGCTGTGTGACATAACACGTCTCTCTGTTGTCTCCTTTGTGAGATCTTTAGTAAAGTTCATATTAATTCCAAATGCTTTGTGTGAGTGGATTCCTGGGGGGGGGGGGGCGGAAACTAGCATACAGTCAAATCCTAGGCATCGAAAACATGTGGAAGCTTCTATCTGAACCACAGGGGGCCAGGACCAAGGCTAAGAGTCTATTACAGCCTCGTGTTCACTGTCTGCAAAGTTAGTCCTTGGGAAATAATCCAGGAAGCAGAACACCTTGACTTGAACCCTTGAAATTGCAAGACGGGAGTGACCCAACCTCTAGCCCTTGAGTCTAATCTTAGGCAATGACAGAGGTTCAGAAACTCTACCAATATCCCTTCTTGCCAAGGCAGAAGTGCTGTTCAATATCCCAGTGGAGAATACCTTCACTTCTGCCATTGGGAAGCTCACCTTAGCTTACCCTCACTTGCTCCCTGGAAATGGACTTGGAAGGAGCAAGTGATGCCTTTGTAGTTGATAGAAAGACATGCATTTCCAGTTTTTGCATTGTCTTTCCCCAACCGCTCACTGTTCCCCATAATGTTTCTCTCTCACACCATCCCGTCCATTCCCTTTATGGAACATATCACAATTTATAAAAATACATTTGTTCTGAATACCAGTAATCCTGTTTATCCACAGCGGGACCTAGTAGGGACTCATGGAAATTTTGAGGCTACTGGTTAAGAGAAATATCTGAGCTTAAATCTATTCCTTGGCTGAGGTGACAATCTGGGGTATCTTAGTTAATGTTTGTTAGGCTGATGACTTAATCAGGTAGCTTTACAGTACTTTCATTTTATTGCCCCAAACATGTTTGCCTTTACTAATTCAATTTCCAGAAGTAGTCTTCCAGGAACCAACTAGAATTAATTCCCTGGTGTTGCCCTGAGAACTGACTGAACAACCTCTCGCGCCTGTGTGCCCTACCTGGAGAGCGACAGCAAGGTCTGGAGGCTTCTTCGAAGGGTCACCATATTTAAGACTGTTGCGCAAAGAAAATATGCCAATGTTCATTTGAGAAGCAATAAAACTTTAAAAACAATTAAAAAAAATTTTTTTTAACGTTTATTTTTGAGGCAGAGAGAGACAGAGCATGAACAGGGGAAGGGCAGGGAAAGAGGGAGACACAGAATCGGAAGCAGGCTCCAGGCTCTGAGCCATCAGCCCCGAGCCTGATGCGGGGCTCGAACTCACGGACCGTGAGATCGTGACCCGGGTGAAGTCGGACGCTTAACCGACTGAGCCACCCAGGCGCCCCAAAACAATTTTTTTTTGAAGGAGACGTGAATGAAACAGCTGGTATGACTTTCTAAAACTTGGAAGAAACTGCAGAGCTTTGAAGCCAGGTCCAAATATTACAGGCCCACACGTGGAAGGTGTTTTGAATGCTGGCCATCCAGGGCTGTTAATGGCTTCCTTGCACCTGCTGTGAGGCTAAAAATCAAAACAAAAAATACCCTTTTGCTCATGGGAAGCAAAATGGCACAGTTCAACTGGAGTAGATCCCTTGAAGTTTAAGAGGAAATAGAAGGCCACAAGTGCCAATGCTTTGACTTCAGTTCTTAGACAATGACAGTAATATTTGCAGTAATATTTCTGTCCAGATTTGTTACTGCTCTAATGAAGTTCTTTTTTCCTGCTGAAAGCTCACAGCACATGGCATTGCTACCAGTTTGTTACTAGCAATGGATTCTCTGTGGGTAAAGGCAAGAATTCTTTGCAATGTCAAAGAGAACTAAGGCACGGTGCTCTGTTTTAAAAAAAATTTTATTTAATTTATTTTTTAACTTATATCCAAGTTAGTTAGCATAGAGTGCAGCCATGATTTCAGGAGTCGATTCCTTAATGCCCCTTACTCATTTAGCCCCCTCCCCAACCCCTCCAGTAACCCTCTGTTTGTTCTCCATACTTAAGAGTCTCTTCTGTTTTGTCCCCTCCCTGTTTTTATATTCTTTTTGTTTCCCTTCCCTTTATGTTCATCTGTTTTGTCTCTTAAAGTCCTCATATGAGTGAAGTCATACGATATTTGTCTTCCTCTGACTAATTTCACTTAGCATAATACCTTCTAGTTCTCTCCACGTAGTTGCAAATGGCAAGATTTCATTCTTTTTGATTGCCAAGTAATACTCCATTGTGTGTGTGTGTGTGTGTGTGTGTGTGTGTGTGTGTATAATATATATATGTGTATATATATATATATATACACCACATCTTCTTTATCCATTCATCCATCGGTGGACATTTGGGCTCTTTCCATACTTTGGCTATTGTTGATAGTGTTGCTATAAACATGGGGGTACATGTGTCCCTTCGAAACAGCACGCCTGTATCCCGTGGATAAATACCTAGTAGTGCAATTCCTGGGTCGTAGGGTAGTTCTATTTTTAATTGTTTGAGGAACCTCCATACTGTTTTCCAGAGTGATTGCACCAGTTTGCATTCCCACCAGCAGTGAAAAGATACCCTCTTTCTCTGCATCCTCACCAACATCTGTCCTTGCCTGAGTTGTTAATTTTAGCCATTCTGACAGGTGTGAGGTGGTATCTCATTATGGTTTTGATTTGTATTTCTCCGATGATGAGTGATGTTGAGCATTTTTTCATGTGTCTGTTGGCCATCTGGATGTCTTCTTTGGAGAAGTTTCTATTCATGTCTTTTGCCCATTTCTTCACTGGATTATTTGTTTTTTGGGTGTTGAGTTTGATAAGTTCTCTATAGATTTTGGAAACTAACCCCTTATCTGATATGTCATTTGCAAATATCTTCTCCCATTCTTTTGGTTGCCTTTTAGTCTTGCTGGTTGTTTCCTTCACTGTAAGGCACTGTGCTCTTACATTAATGCTCGTATTTTAGAAATCTTAGAGCTCTTATTGCAAACCCTGCTTTGTTTATAAGAATCAGAACTTGGTGAGAATCTCATCTCCATTCCTTGGAGATTCAGGGAGAACCAAGTCATACAAGCTCAAGAGCTTAATTTACATCCTGGACAATGAAAACAAAGATTCTAAGCATCTGTTGGAAAGTGATACAGTTAGGAAAATTTAGCTAACTCCATCTCAGCCAATAAGTCATATTATTAGTACAGGTGCATCTACTAGAAACTTGGGCAGTGTTAGTCTGGATTTAAGGTAGTTTCAAGAGACATTTTCTTTCTTTTTTTTTTTTTTTAACGTTTATTTATTTTTGAGACAGAGAGAGACAGAGCATGAACGGGGGAGGGGCAGAGAGAGAGGGAGACACAGAATGGGAAGCAGGCTCCAGGCTCTGAGCCATCAGCCCAGAGCCCGACGTGGGGCTCGAACCCATGGACCGTGAGATCGTGACCTGAGCTGAAGTTGGACGCTTAACCGACTGAGCCACCCAGGCGCCCCTCAAGAGACATTTTCAATACTGCAGTAAGATTATTTTTAATTTTCTCTCCAGAAAATTCATATAGTCTTGTGACTTATTTTTGGCAAAATATAAAAATGCAAGAAATTATTGGTGTGGATTCCTTGACATTTCAGGGAGGACTAAGGTTCAGAACTTTGGTTCTAGTCCTCAATAACAATGAGATATTGTTTAAAAGCTTCTTTGAATGCTCACTTTTAGGTGAGATGAATTCGTTTGCTAACTACTATTGTTTTGGTATTAAAAAGGTCAAATACGTAATACTGTGTTGGTTGTTCCTGGACATACTTAGAACTTACAAGTAGAATTTAAATTTCAGTTCTAGCAATGTAGACCAATGTTAGGGAACTTCGGTGAATGCTTACACAAGATAGGAGTGAGTTCGAATTCAAGTTCAAGTTCCAGTGTGTGAATGAACTTCCTTTCATCCGCCATGAGCCTTTGTGTTGCTTTTAGAAAGTATGTTCACACGGGATACCTGGAATGATTCCTTACAACTGAGGGAAGATCTGAGAAATTCATATTTTGTAAGAAGTGGACCTGGGGGGATCATTTATAAGTGGTAACTGTTGGGGAAGGAAGGTTTGTCTTTGTGCCCTCTCCAACTTGATAAGGCTTGATCAGAATCGGGAGCATAGACTGGGACACATTTGCTCCTAGAGAAATTCCCTGGGTATTGAAAGGGTGTCTGGTGTGAATCTCATCACTTTTCCATGAGAACTGGTTAAAGAGATTCTGGTTCGAGACATTGGTAGCAGTATCAGCAATGTCCTGTGCCAATGCTATAAGGCCAGGGTGGACATACAGCCAAGTTTTATGCTCGCCTGTTCGTGTCTCTCACTACTCGCTGCATTTTCATTTCCTAAAAATAGGACAATACCACTATATTCTTCCTAGCAGATGCAAGGAAGGACTTATTCATGAATTGTGTTTTCCTGGCCTTGGGTAGCATGCACAAAACATCCAAACGCTGCTCTTCCCTTTCTAAGATCAGAATTGAGACACCAGAGAGTGTCTCTCAGGTCTTATTTCTGAGAACTCAATCTAATTGCTATAAGTTCTCTTCCTGTAAACAAATTAGTATTCTGATTGTGAGGTAGACACCAACTTTAATGAAGCACTCATCATTTCATTGAAAGCAATTTAACGACAGCTTATACTGAGCACTGACAGAAACCTCCAAAACGTCCAGTACTCAACTACAAATACGGGAGTTTGCGATAGTTCTCTAGAAATGTCAAGGAAGCACACCAGCTACTTGCTTCAAGTTCTAGATTTGAAAGCAAAATAGAGCAGTACCAGAAATCCCTGAACTAAAGAAGGAAAAAGAAATTGAAAGAGTCAATAGAAAGACATTCCTGGCTTTGATAAAAAATAATGGACTTTGATAGACATGTCCAACCATCATTTTCCATGCCTAGGACAAGACATTTAATCACAGGAATGTGGTGGCATAGTGGTCCTGGAAGCTTGAAGGTATCCTTCCCAGTGTCTCCTTCCATGTCAATTTCTCATGATTAATGTTTATTTATTTTTGAGAGAGACAGGGACAGAATGCGAGTGGGCTGGGGGCAGAGAGAGGGAGACACCGTATCCGAAGCAGGCTTCAGGCTCCGAGCTGTCAGCACCGAGCCCGACGCGGGGCTCGAACTCACGAGCTGCGAGATCATGACCTGAGCCGAAGTCGGACGCTCAACCGACGGAGCCACCCAGGCGCCCCTCTCATGATTAAAATGGTGGTGGCGCATGAGCCTCCAGGCAAGGGAAATGAAGGTTGTCCAGACACCAGCTCCCAAGTGAGAGCAAGCCATCAATACGGGTGCAGTCAAACCGCTCTTGTTTTCTACCGACTTCTGAATTCAGTTTTCCCCCAAACTTCAAAGCGTGAACAGCAGCAACTCAGTGTGAGTCCAGTTCTTGCAAACATTTTGAGAGCGCTACCCTGACTCTATCGTGCACGAAGGGAATACACTGACGCGTGCAGGAAAGTACACCGCCCTCCACTGTCGCCGTCAGGATGGGTAGAATCCTCTAATTGGCCGACTGCTTATGATCAGGCCCCGCCACATGGTGAACTGACATCTTGGGTCTCTGCATACTCTCAGGGAAGCAACAGCAGCTGCCCGTTGGGAATTTGCAAACAAGTTTGCGGTTGTGCTCATAGGTCATATCAGATGAAATAAAAAAGAGGAATCCGGCCACATGAAATCGTCACCAACACGTTTACCTTCGTCTGTCTCTCTTTTTCCTGTTGTGGGTTTTCCTCATTTGAGGAAGGTCTGGTAAACTTTGCTTGTTCATATCTAAGTAGGAGGCAATAAAAAGGCTGATTTGCAGGTGACGGCTAACTAGGTAAGAGGGCAGAGCGTGTCATTATGTCAGTGCCTTTCACATTGTGTCTTTGTTCTTACTTGGCTGATAACAGGGCAGCTCATTCATTTCTTCTTTCTTCTCTTTTCTTTTTAATTTAAATCCAAGCTAGTTAACATACAGTGTAACAATGGCTTCAGGAGTAGAATCTAGTGATTCATCACTTTCATATAACCCCCACTGCTCATCCCAACAAGTGGCCTCCTTAGTACCCCTCACCCATTTAGCCCATCCCCCCACCCAACTCCCCTCCAGCAACCCTCAGTTTGTTCTCTGTACCTAAGAGTCTCTTAGGGTTTGCCTCCCTCTTTCTTTTCATCTTATCTTACTTTTCCTTCCCTTTCCCCACGTTCATCTGTTTTATTTCTTAAATTCCATGTATGAGTGAAATCATGATGCTTATCTTTCTCTGACTTGTTTCGCTTAGCATAATACATTCTAGTTCCATCCACATTGTTGCAAATGGCAAGATTTCATTCTTTGTGACAGCTGAGTAATATTCCTGTGTGTGTGTGTGTGTATGTGTATATATATATATGTGTGTGTGTGTGTGTGTGTATATATATATGTGTGTGTGTGTATATATATATATATATATACACACACACACACACACACACACATACTACATCTTCTTTACTCATTTGTCAGTAGATGGAGATTTGGGCTCCTTCCATAATTTGGCTATTGCTGATAGCGCTGCTATAAACGTTGGGGTGCATGTGCCCCTTTGAATCAGCATTTTGTATCCTTTGCATGCTTATCCTAGTAGTGCAATCGTTGGGTTGTAGGGAAGCTCCGTTTTTAATTTTTTGAGGAACCTCCAGAGATACTGTTATCCAGAGGGGCTGCACCAATTTGCATTCCCACATTTCACTTCTTTCTTTCTTTCTTTCTTTCTTTCTTTCTTTCTTTCTTCTGTCTTCCCTTCCTCCCTCCCTCTCTTCTTTCTTTCTCTTTCCTTCCTTCTTTCTCTCTCTCTCTCTCTCTTTCCTTCATCCCCTAGCTTATGTCTTGCTCTTCCTTTGGTCTTTGCTGGTACTGTGTTGGGGAGGAGTATCTACTTTTTCTGCTTGCTTGGTGATGGCTGTAGGGTTGGGTGGATGGTGAACTTTGACACACCTAGACCTTCCATTAAGACCTTCCAGCCCTGTCTTCAAGGCAGGCCCGAGGCCTTCCATAGCTGACTTCAAACGCTGGACGCTCAACTCTGCTTCACGGGCTACTTCCATTTACTTGCCATATTTCAGAGATGTATTGAGATCTCCTATGTGTGGTTCAACTTCCTGAAATTCTCGTCGTACAACTTTAAGGGTTTGGCTGAAAGCTTATGAGGAGCTGGAAGTTGCGTTTCAAAAGTCAGGGAAATGGAAGTTTATCATTCTACTGCCTCCGAGTAATCGACCTAAGACTTCAAGGAATCCAGGCCAGTTCTTCACAGCAAACCTAGTTCTTTCAAATCAATTAGCACCGCTCAGCATCATACAGGTGAATGAAAAGGTTGGTGGGTCGAGGCCGCCTTCCTATTTTCAGGCATTTGCTTTGTGTCTATTGTTTTCTTGTAGACTGATTCTTTTCTCCTAGACGTGCTGTATCACAAAATTTTACTAAAACAATTTCCAACTAGTACTGAGATGCTTAATAGACGATTAACTTCTTTACCAGTAGGCAGTCACTAACAGAATTGGAAATTCTAAATCTGAAGGTCTTGGAAGAAAATTAATCACTGTCATCCGTTTCTTACACTTAAAGGCATTCTTTGAATTAATTGCCGTTATTAAGCATTTGGACCTATAGATTTAGAGATTTAGTGCTTTCTTTTTCTTTTTTGAAAATAAAACTGGGTCTCTGTCCAGGATTCCTTTGAATATGTTAATTAAATATGTGTTGGTCCATGTTGATATGTAAATAAAAATACTTTTCAGTCAAATCAGAAGGAATTCTAGATGGCCAAAAACATGTTAAGAAATATCTAAGCTCAGGGGCGCCTGGGTGGCGCAGTCGGTTAAGCGTCCGACTTCAGCCAGGTCACGATCTCGCGGCCAGTGAGTTCGAGCCCCGCGTCAGGCTCTGCGCTGATGGCTCAGAGCCTGGAGCCTGTTTCGGATTCTGTGTCTCCCTCTCTCTCTGCCCCTCCCCTATTCACACTCTGTCTCTCTCTGTCCCCAAAATAAATAAACGTTGAAAAAAAAAAAAAAAAAGAAATATCTAAGCTCATTCGTAGTAAAATGCAAATTAACACTAATGATAATGAATCAGTAGAGATTTTATGTAATGGTAATATTTAATGTTGGCAAGGGAACAGGCTGCTTGGAGTAAAAACTGGGATGTTTTTGGAGAGAAATTTTGCAATAAATATGAAAAGTCTTAACTATGCATGTGACTTAAACAACTTTGAGTTTAGGAGCTTATCCAAATCAAAGAATAACTTACATTTGAAAGATATAATTGAAAGAATGTTACCATTCTAGTTATTTACCTACCTATCTATTTACCATGCTATTTACTTACCGGCTGCTGGGACTAACCTAAATATCTAAAATAGGAAATTGGTATAATCACTTATCGTATTACATAAATGAAAAATCAATATAGGCAAAATCATGTTTTAGATTTAGTTCATTTAGTACTTTAGAAGAATCCTTAGAATATACAGTTAGAAGAAAAGATAAATTCCACGAAAGAATATTGATAACTATGATCCTATTGTTGTCCATTTAATTTTTCAGTTATGTATGCAAAAAAAAAATCTGAAAGGGGGTGCAAGGCAGGCACAGTCCATTGTCAAAGAGAAAACAAAGTTTTTTTTCTAAAAATTATTAATAGACTTCATTTTTTAGGGTAGTTTAGTTTATTATTTATTTTTATTTATTTTTAATGTTTATTTATTTTTGAGAGACAGAGAAGTGCCAAGTGCGAGCAGGGGTGGAGCAGAGAGACAGGGAGACACAGAATCTGAAGCAGGCTCCATGCTCAAAGCTGTCAGCACAGAGCCCAATGCGGGACTTGAACTCACGTACCATGAGATCATGACCTGAGCTGAAGTCGGACGCTTAGCTGACTGAGCCACCCAGGCACCCCTGGGTAGTTTTAGTTTATAGAAAATGAGCAGAAAACACAGGAGTTCTTATTTGCCCATTCCCCCCATTCCCCAGTTTCCTTTATTATTAACATTTTGCATTAGTGTGGTATATTTGATGCAATTAATGACCCAATTTTAACACATTATCATTAACTAAGTCCTTCAGTGATATCAGGGTTCACTCTTTGCATTTACATTCTGTGAGTTTGGATAAACGTATAAAGACATGTATCCACTATTACAGTATCATACAGAACAGTTTTACTGCCCCCTAAATGCTCTGTGCTCCCTCCCTCCCTCCCTCCCTCTCTCCAAGCTCCTGGCAATCACTGATCTCTTTACCATCTCCATAGATTTGCCTTTTCTAGAATGTCATATAGTTGGGATCATACAGTGTATCTTTTAAAATTCACTTCTTTCACCTAGTAATATGAATTTAACATATTTTAACATGTTTTTTCATGGCTTGATTAATCATTTCTCTTTAGTGCTGAATAATGTTCCATTGTCTGGATGTATCACACATAAATGTATCCATTTATCTACTGAAGGCTGAAGTACATCTTGGTTGATTCCAAGTTTTGTCAATTGTGAATAAAGCTACCATAAACATCCATGTGCAGGTTGTTGTGTGGACATGTTTTCAGCTCATTTGGGTAAATACTAAGGAGTATGTTTACTGAATTGTATGGTAAGAGTTTAAGTTTTATAAGAGTTTAGTTTTTTAAGAAATTGCAATTGCCACTATTTTCCAAAGTGGCTGTACTATTTTGATTCCCACCAGCAATGAGTAAAAGTTCCTGGTGCTTTACGTCTTTGCCACCTTTGGTGTTTTAGTATTTTGGATTTTGGCCATTCTAATAGTGCTGGTGGTACCTCATTGTTTTAATTTGCAATTCCCTAATGACTTATGATGTGGAGCAAACACCTCTTCATATGCTTACTTGCCATCTACATATTTTCTTTGGTGAGATGTCTGTTCCGATCTATTGCCCATTTCTTAATCAGATGCCTGTTTTCTTATCATGAAGTCTTTTATTTAATTTTTAAAAATTTTTAGAGAGAATGAGAGAGAGAATAAGCAGGGGAGAGGGGCAGAGGAAGAGAGAGAGAATTTTAAGTAGGCTCCACACTCAGCACAGAGCCCAATGTGGGGTTCAACCTGGGATCATGAGCTGAGCCAAAATCAACAGGTGGACGCTCAACTAACTGAGCTACCTAGGTGCCCCTCATCATAGAGTTTTAAGATTTCTTTGTATATTTTGGATACAAAATGTTTATCAGATATGTGTTTTACAGACATTTTCTCCCAGTCAGTGGCTTGTCATTTCATCCTCTGAACAATGTCTTTTGCAAAGTAAAAGTTTTAAATTTTAATGAAGTCCAATTTATTTTTCTTTCATGAGTTGTGCTCTTGATATACTTAAAAAGTCATCACCATTATATAGGATGGCATATTATTTAGCCATAAAAAATAATGAAATCTTGCTATTAGCCACAACATGGATGGATGTAGAGGATATAATGCTAAGTGAAATCAGTCAGTCAGAGAAAGACAAACATCATATGATATCACTCATATGTGGAATTTAAAAAAAAATTTTTTTTCCAACGTTTTTTATTTATTTTTGGGACAGAGAGAGACAGAGCATGAACAGGGGAGGGGCAGAGAGAGAGAGAGGGAGACACAGAATCGGAAACAGGCTCCAGGCTCCGAGCCATGAGCCCAGAGCCTGACACGGGGCTCAAACTCACGGACCGCGAGATCGTGACCTGGCTGAAGTCGGACGCTTAACCGACTGCGCCACCCAGGCGCCCCTCATATGTGGAATTTAAAAAACAAAACAAATGAACAACAACAACAACAAAAAGAGACAAACCGAGAAATAGACTCTTACCTATAGAGGACAAAATGGTTGCCAAATGGGAGATGGAGGGGGGAATGGGTGAAACAGGTGAAGGGAATTGAGGGTACACTTAACATGATGAGCACTGAGTAATGTATAGAATTGTTGAATCACTATATATTGTACACCTGAAACTAATATAACACTGCATGTTAATTGTTACTTTAATTAAAAAAATGAATGACATAAATAAATAAATAAATAAATAAATAAAATCAGTCATCGCCAATTCAAGGTCACTTAGGATTTCTGTGTTATCATCTAGGAGTTTGATAGTTTTCAATTTTAAGTTTACTTCTATAGTTCATTTTGAATTAATTTTGTGAAAAGTTTAAGGACTGTTGAGATTTTTTGTTTTGCATGTGGATGTATAGTTGTTTCAGCACTATTTATTGAAAAGGCTATTTTATTTCCCACTGAATTACTTTTACTCTTTTGTCGAAGATCAGTTGACTATAATTTGTGTGGAACTATTTCTGGGCTCTCTATTCTGTTCCACTGATCAATTTGTCTATTCCTTCACCAATACCACATAGTCTCGGGTGTAGCTTTTTAGTAAATCTTGAAATTGGGTAGCGTTAGTCCTATGACTTTGTTCTTCTTCAATATTGTGTTGATTGTTTTGTGTCTTTCTCCTTTTCTTATAAACTTAAAGAATTAGCTCATCAATATTCACAAAATAACTTGCTGAATTTTGATTGAGACTGCATTGAATATATAGATCAAGCTGGGAAGAACTGACCTCTTGACCATCTTGAGTCTTCCTATCCATGAACATAGGATATTCCTTCATTTATTTACTTTTTCTTTACTTCTTCTGTGATTTCTTCCATCAGAGTTTTGTAGTTTCTTCATATAGATCTTATACTTTTTTTTTAGATTTATATTTAGTATTTCACTTTTTCAGTGCTAGTGAAAATGCTGTTGTGTTTTTATTTTTAAATTCCAATTATTTGTTGCTGGTCACAAATTACTTCTAACATCACAACCATACAGGAGGATGGTACAGGGCACCTTTTCTCTTATCTATTGAGTTGTGGCCAAGTAGAAGTATTTCCTGGCAGGTAAGTTAAAAACATGTGCCAAAGTTTTATTTTAGTCTTGCTACATAGGAAAAGACTTTAATATATTCTAGAGATTCACTTTTGGAAGACACATTTAAAGGCAAATAGAATGATTAATCATTGTTAAACTATATATAAAAAGTTGAAGTATATAAATAAAAAAAAAAGAGTACTTGTCCAAAGAGTTAATTGTCCCAACTGGCACAAATTTGAGAGAACAAGGGCACTCTATTAATGATTATACTGAGATGAACTTGGGACTTTACCCTGTACCCAGAGATGTGTGACTGTTAGGGTCTTGACTGACGGCACAGAGCATGGTTTCCAAGAACAAGTCTTTTTTTTTTTTTTTTCCAAGAACAAGTCTTAATCCCATTAAAGTTTATCAGAAAATTGCTCAAGCATTTGATCAGAAATACTAATTTCTTTTCAGCATGAGTTTTGAATTTCATCATACACAAAGGTTCTGTCACAGGCTGGGCTTAGGACAATTTTTCTTTTACATTGCTTTCCGTCCTTGTGGAGTTGGGTGAGTTGGAATACCTTCTTCCCTCCGGCTTGTCTTCCTCTTCTCTCTTCCTCCCATGTTGCCTCTGTCTCTCTGACCTATTCTTCAAGTTTCAGCTCTCTGCTTGTGGTAGTCCACCCGAGAAGTCCACAGTAGTAACAGACACGGTAGTAGTGAATTCTTGTAGAGCGATTACCGTATAACAGATGCAGTCCTAGATAGTATAAATATATTTACTAATCTAATCCCCCCCAAGAGCCCTTTGAAAGTGGTACTGTACATATCCTATGTTAGGTAAGCAAACTGGGGCACTGGATTAAATAGCTTGCCCAGGGTCACACAGCTATTAACTGTGTATTATAGATTTGAACAAACAGACTGGAGCCCCTGCTTTCAGCCAATCTGCTACAGGGAGGAACATCTACCAGACAAACCCTTCTCTCTTTATAGAGCACAACTCACCTGTGCCAAGTAAAAAAGGAAACTGGGAGTGAGAGGGATGGAAAACCATTGGTTCACTTTAAACAAATGATCAAACAAACAAACAAACAAACACCTGTACTAGTCAGCTCTGGCTCCTATGAGAAAATAGTGCAGACTGGGTGGCTTAAATAAGGTGAATTTATTTCTCACGGTTCTGGACGTTGGAAGTCTAAGATCAAGGTGCTCGCCGATTTGGTTCCTGGTGAGAACTGCTTCCTGGCCTTTGGACAGCCGCCTTCTTGCTGTGTTCTCACATGGCCTCTTCTTTGTGAGCGTAGAGAAAAAAGAGAGCTCCAGTGTCTTCCTCTTCGCATAAGGACACTAATCCCATTATGAAGGCTCCATCCTCATGACCTCATCTAACTTTCATTACTTTCCAAGATGCCACCCCTGAATACTGTCACGCTGGCAATTAGGGCTTCCGTGGATGAATTCTAGGGATGCACGTTCAGTCCGTAACGACACTCACCCCTATAATACACATGGACAAGTTAATAGTGGTTACCTCTGCCTAGCAGGACACGAGGTGATGAATTTTTGCCTGTCATTTTCTTTCAAAAGAAATTTTACTTTTATGTAAGGGAACACATGCTATTATAATACCTTACAATTGAATAATGCCCCCCAAATGTGCTTCTCCTTCAGTTTTGCATTGAGGTGTGAAACATTCTGCCTGAATTCCAGGACAAAGAATTTGCAACAAACACCGCCCTTTAAAATAGGTGAAACGACACGGCGGCATTCTGTGCACATGGTGTGGGCTCTGGCCTTTATGGGAACTACAAACCAAGTGAGCTAAGCTTTCATCTCAGGCAGGGGGAGTCTTCTACACACGAGAAGAGTATCATTGTTGAATGCACATGCCATCCATCATCTCAGGTTCACTCCGGGTCGAAGCATAGATCATTCCCTCTCCTATTAAAGAGCAAGCAGAAGAGGCTCCTGGGACTTGGCAATTAAGAGCAGCATAAATCAAGCTGGAAAGTTGCCCACAATCTCAGCCATTTGTTCAGACACTTTCCCCATCTCCTATTTTCTCTGCTTTTCCTTAATTTCATTTTTTTGTTGTTCACATAGGATTCAATTATGGAGGGCTGCTTTATCTCTCCGTTATGAATGTAATACCTTAAAAGAAAAAAAAAACGCTATAGAGGTGAGAAAGCTGCATTAAGAGTCTATGTGTATCTAAGGACAAAGCAAAGCAGTGAAGAAGTTTTCAGAGAGAACAATGGTATAGAGCTGACTGGAACTAGGGACCAACATAGTCCCCAAATGCTGACAACCCTCTGTGGTGCTATTGTCATGTTCATAAAAGTTACGATTTTTTCTGGGTGCTAAATGCACGAACTCAAGAGCACAAAAAGTGAAAGTCTAACTTGGTGGTGGTGAGGTCTCCTTGATGTCAAAATAACCATATAAGTAATTGAAAAATATTACTGGGCTCTGTGGGCAAAATTCAATCTAACCAGTTGTTAGGTTTTAACCTTTTGTATCTTGGGTCCAATAATTCAGTGTAATAAGTTGGTTCCTGTGCTTACATGAGGGAAACCAAAGGCCATTATTCTAAGATGATCATTGCTATGTTTTAAAGTACGCTGTTCATGCCTTAGGACAGCTGTATTTCTCCCTATCTGAAAGCCAAAGGAAAAGAGGAAATCTAAGTGTTTCAGTAGCATTGGAACTACAATAGCATAGAATTTAGATCTTTTCGTAATGAAGAGCCCTGCCACATGGAGAACTGGAGCATCGAGGTTCTTCTTCCTGAAAGTGAGGTCTTCATGTAAAGTAAAAAGGATAAGAAAATAATAATGGCTCCTGTTTTCTTGCATCAGACACCAAATTCCCTCCTTTATATTCCCTGCCTGGTTTTATTTCTTCAATCGGCTTTGTTCCACTGCTCAGATCATATGTTCTGCCCCATCCCTGCCAACACCCCCACTGTCCTGCAGGTACGCTGTGCTCAAAAGCGGATGCAGAAATGAGAGATATGAATCTTTCTCTTAAAGAGCTTTCTGTCTAATGGAGGAGATACGAAAAGGTAGAAAGAGGTATAAAATACCATGCGGGCTTCATAAGAAAGAGACTCAAGTTGTTAGAGAATGGGGGAGGCGAAGATGGGGCACTGCCAGAGAATATGATATAATGTTTGGATATTTTATCATGACTCCCCAGCTGTCCATGTGATGCTACATACACTATCTGGTGAACTTCTCAATGCTAGCTGGAAAGTAATACTTTTATAAATCCTTTTTCATCGTAAAATGTAAGCATCTATGGAAGAGTACCTCAAACAGAAATACACAGCTCAGTTTATTATTGAGGAATGAACATCTCTGTAACTACCATCTAGGATAAGAAATAGAATATTCCTAGCAACCAAGAGGCCCATTCTAGATGATTGTATTAGAGTTCTCTAGGGAAACAAAACCAATAGGACACATGTACATGCATATATGGAGAATGAGAGAGTGAGACAGGGAGAGAGGCAGGGAGGGATATATATATATATATTTAAGGAATTTGCTCATGCAACTGTGAAGACTGGCAAATCTGAAACTTGACAGGGCAGGCCTGTGGCTGGGGACCTTGGGAAGAGCTGACATCGCTTGGAAGGGTCTGAAGGCAATCAGGAAGCAGAATCCCTTCTCCTGGAGACCTCATCCTTTTTTCCTTAAGGACTTTGACTGGGTGAGGCCCACCCAAGTTATGAAGGCAATCTCCAGTTCTCAAAGTCTACGGATTTCAATGTTAATCTCATCTCAGGCATGCCTTTACGGCCACATCTAGACTGGTGTTTTACTGAGTATCTGGGTCCCCTGGCCTAATCAGGTTGACATGTAAGATTAACCATCGCATAGATCACAATGTCCATTATTTGTTTTACTTTATGATTTACCACCTATGTATGCAGTCCTAAAATTATTTTTTCCAGATTTTGAACTTTATAAGTGGGATTGTGCTAAATGGGTATTTTTTGCGCCTGGCTTGTTCAGCATTACATTTTTAAGATTCATCTGCGTGTAGCTATTCATTGCTGCATGTAGCTATAGTTAAAAACATTTTCATTGCTGTATAGTATTCCATTGGACGAACAGACGACAATTGAACTATGCTTCTTTTGTGGGCATTTTGTTTCCAGTTTGGGGAATTACCAACTCTCATGCTACTATGACCACATTTCAGGAGCACATAAGCATATTTGTACAATATTTCCTTAGGAGTGGGATTTGGGGGTTGGAGGGTGTGTACATCTTAAATGTTATCAGATCATGACAAGCTATTTTCTGAAAGGATTAAATCGATTTCCTGCCTTAGCAGCAGCAGTATGAGGGAAATTCTTCCCCTCCCCTCCTCTCTCCTTTCCTCTTCTTCCTCCTCCCTTCTTTCTTTTCGCGGTCACATCTACCTTGAGTCAGACTCTGAATTTCCTTCCTTATATGCCTTACTTCATCTAGTTGACTAGCTATATTTTTATAGTCAATATCCAGTAAAATATGTCCCGGAACTGATTAAGAGACTGGATTAGTGACTGCAGTATTTCTCATATTCACTAGGATGCTATCTTGAAGAAATAAAATATCATCATGCATTTACCCATTTGGAGCGGGGGGAACATGAAGTTCAGATTTTATTCTGCTTGAGTTTTGTTTAGTAGAGTTGTATATGTGTGAGACCGCGTGTGTGTGTGTGTGTGTTTGTGGGAGAGAGAGAGAGAGTGGCAGGGGTTCCCATGCTGTACACAGGCCACCCGTATCCCCAGCTGATGGAATGATAACTGAGCATCTTTGGTCTGCAGTGCCCCCTTTAAAAAAAAAGGTTTATTCACTTAAGTAATCTCTACAACCCAACGTGGGGCCCAAACCCATGACCTTGAGATCAAGAGTCACATGCTCCTCTGACTGAGCCAGCCAGGTCCCCCTGCAGTGCCCTTTGATTCACGTCTTTCCCTGTGCTCCTTCCTTCCTTATTTCACAGCCTCATTTGCAAGGAAACCAGGCCTCTCACTCTCCCCAGACAATGCTGCCAATTTTCCATTTTCTCCATCTCCTTTGGTTCTGCCTTTATCCACTTATCCACTTTATCCACTTACTCCTCTGAGAAACCATTTGGGTTCCAGTAGTTTAATATACTTTGTTTAAGGCTTAAAACTCTTTAAAACTCTTCAGCTACAGTGACTTAAATGAAAGGTGGTCACAGATGGGAATTTCTGTGTAACAAGGATTTTCAGTTTCTTATTTCTTTACCATTTATACATTATTTACTATTGATTAAGTCATTCTAACTTTTGTAGAGTGAATGCTAGAAAGCAGACTGGCTAATAATCCCATTCTGTATGTTGGGTATTCTTGGGAATGATAGAGGAAAATATGTAAATAAACATGATGCTTCATGAAATGAGAAAATCACAGGACATAAAGTGACATGAGTACCACATTCAGGGGTCCGAAGCGTCTTAATTCACTGTTTTTGTTTTTGTTTTGTTTTTTTTCAAGCGAGTAAACTATGTTCATGGAGTTCAAATGGCTTGTCTTAAGTCACCAGTTAGCAGCTGGGAGAACTAGTCTTCTAAGTGTACTCTCCCTTCTTTTTACTACTCCATATCTTAGCAAGGAAATGTGAAGAAATAGCACTATATTTTTGTGACTGTTAAGTAAAGAATACGTATTAAGGGAGTTAATATTTAAGATCTATTTCTAAGTGTCAGCTGTTTTACATATATTTTTTTCATTAACTCATGCAAATTTTCGTGAGGTAAGTGTTATTGGCCCCATTCTATTTTCTTCTTTTCTTCTTCCTTTTTTTGGCCTCCCAAGCAAATGTAATGATAAACGACAGTACACTGCATTTTAAGGAAATTTCTACCAACATATATATAGATGAATGCTAGGTAAGTCTTGTTCAGCCCCATTCTATTTTATTGTATTATTATTTTTTATTGGATCCCAGCGTTAGAGAATTGGGTTAATCATAATCTTAGGTTTATGACACATTCTTGTTATTGTACCATGCATGGTCTACTTCTGTTTATATAGTTGGATATTTTGTACTAATGTAATAAACACTCCAGGACAAAAGCTGGGATATATTTTTTTTCTTTTACATTTATTTATTTATTTTGAGACAGAGCGCCAGCAGGGGAGGGGCAGAGAGAGACAGGGAGAGAGAGAATCCCAAGCAGGTTCCGTGCTGTCAGCAAAGAACCCGACGAGGGACCCGATTCCACGAACTGTGCGATCATGACCTGAGCTGAAATTAATAGGCAGATGCTTAACTGACTGAGCCACCCAGGTGCCCCACGGGATCTTGACAATAACTACATCTACTTCCATTTCACTGATTCCTCCCAACTAAGGTAACCATCATCCTAGATCCTGTTACCTTGTGCTCGTCTCTATATCATTTTATTACATCTATACGTATTCTTATACTCATTTTAACTTTATGAAAGTTCACAGCGTAGTTGCATTTTTCAAAACCTACCCTTTATATCCAGTATTGTTTTGCTGAGATTTATCCATATTGTACGGATGGTTGTATTTCATTCATTTTACCTGATGTATTCTGTCCGACTGTGTGCCCGCACATCAGTTTGTCCACCCTCCAGTTGCTAGGCATCAGGGTTGTCTCCAGGATTTTTCTTTTGTGAATGATATTGCTGTGAACATTCTTGTGCGTGTCTTTATTTATTTACTATTATTATTTAGTTCCAGTGTAATTAACATACAGTGTAATATTTGTTTCAGATGTACGATACAGCAATTCTATACATTACTCAGCAATTCTATACAGGAGTATAGAATATATATTCAGCAATTCTATACATTACTCAGTGCTCATCACGACAAGTGTACTCTTAATCCCCTTTACCTATTTCCCCCATCCTCCCACCAACCTCTCCTCTGGTAACCATCAGCTTTTTCTCTGTATTTAAGAGTCAACCCAAGGGTATATTGATATAGGACTGGATAAAGAAGATGTGGTGTATACACACAATGGAATATTACTCAGCCATAAAAAGAATGAAATCTTGCCATTTGCAACCACATGGGTGGATGCAGAGGGTGTTACGCTAAGTGAAATAAATCCATCAGGGAAAGACAAATACCATAGGATTGTACTCACATGTGGAAGTCAAGAAACAAAACAAATAAATAAAGAAAAAAGAGATGAAAAACCAGACTCTTAAATATGGAGAACAGTCTCATGTGTTTTTGCTGTATGTGGGTCAATCTCTCCCGTGTGTATTTCTAACAGTGGAATTGCTGAGGCACAGCATCTATAAATATTCAACTCTAGAAGATCGTGCCAAATTGTTTTTCAGCATGGTTGCACCAGGTTTTATATCTGTGAGTAATCTGTAAGACATTCAATGGTTCCACATGCTCTCCGACACTTGGTTTTGCTAGAGTTTTACATTTTTTCTCACCAAATCAGTGTAAATTGACATCTCATTGTGACCTTGATTTATGTTTCTCTGAATAAAACCATGTGGAACATGTCCAGATGGTTATTGGCTGTGTGTGGTTCCTGTAGTGAAATGTCTCCATACTCACATTTTACAGATGAGAAAACTTCAGCTCAAAGAGGTTAAGTATCTCGCCTTATGTATCATGGGGCAGATCTGGACTTCAAAATCAGGTTCTTCTGAACACAAAACATTTGTTTTCTCTACCACTTGACACAGGTTCCTTAAGCAGTGGGGCTGGTTTTTAATAAAGTTATCAGAAATCATTCACTTGAATAACTGCTTTCTTTTAAAGGACTCATTTTAGAAGTCTGCCCCTTTAGTCCGACAATGAGGCCACTGTTGGAACAATTTGTAGATTTCTTTTCACAACGGCCACCCGTTCAAACGGTCAGTTTATAGGCATTTGTAAGAAAAACAGTCTTTTTGTTATATTAAATTTTCTTGGCTTATTTGGAATCTGAATGATATCCTCCAGAATTTTCACTCACTTTAGGGACTAGGTTCATTCTGCATGAGTATCAGTTGTTTCAAAAACCAAACTACCATTAAAATGTTTGAAAATGTGTCTCAGGGGCTCATTTCAGTGGCTTTCTGGCTGCGTCTTTTGAAGCCCTGTGGACAGACCCAAGGACCTCTGAGGGGAATTGAAGGAAGCGGAGTGCCCATCGTAACTGAAGGATTTTGTGTTTTCTCTATTAGACTTCGATATAATATTTATTTGGAGGAAAGAAGCTGGTAAAAATCAATTTATGAGATGCCTTTCCTTAAGCCCCTCCATTACATCCCACCCCCCAATGTTCTTCATGACCCTTCCCCACCTGATCAATTTGGCCAGTCATTGGTTTTGTACCCACCGGAACATAACCTCCACAAGGCAGGGGCTTTGTTTTGCTATGTGCCCTCATCATACAAGAGTGCCAAATACAGAGTAGATGTTCAATCACTCTTCAATAAAAGAAGAATGAAAAATGTTACACCGAGTGGCCACTGCTTTGAGAGGCACCCTCGTTCCTTCTTTACCTGTTGCTGTACCTCCCCACACAGATTACATAAAGAAGAAGATAGTAAGAGTGCATTACATCATGAGAAGTTTAACGCCTCCCTCCTTACCCCCACCCCCCGCATCCCACAATTAAGCATTCTATGTGGGAGTCAGAGACTAAAAGAACTCAATAGTGGTACTTTTAGGGAATTACGGTTTTGTATGTGCTTTGTCCCTTCACGGCATCAGAGTCAGGTACTGGAAATACCTGAAAAATTTGATTTCATTTTAGCTTAACGGAATCACATCAGGCAAAAGCTTCCTAGACATGAACATTGATCCAGGAGCTGAAATATCCACTCCTCTCCAGCTGCATATAAAGAGAAAAAAATTTAGTCAGCACCCTCATGGAGAGGGTTCAGGGCCAAGGACAGTCCACACACCTTGAATTTCAGTAAACATTGAATCCAGATGGATATCTTCTCTTTATTGAATAAGCCAACGGAAAACATTTCATCACAGGGCTTATGAAATCTCCCGCAAAAGAAAGGAGAGGGAACCTCTTTCTGAATATTCAGATGAAGAGTAAAGTCTGAAACAACTTACTGCAGAAGGACAAGAACATTCCAGGGAACATTGGCATAACAGGATGTAGGAAGACCCGGCGTAAATAATGAAGGGTTAGGACTTTACAACAGGGGAAACTATCTCTGTGAATATATAGCAGAATGAGACAAGGAGGGAGTGGAGTAAATTAAGGAACCATTGCAAAGCAATTAAAAATGCAACAGCCGAGTGGCTATCCCCACTGATGGCAGTAAACTGTAGGGTGGGCAGAAAGTGATGGGCCCACCGAGGTAGAGCGCAAATATTATAATCACCTCTGAGAATGCAGAGGAAAAGTACAAGGACTTTTAACCAAGATGATGTGGGCTGGATAATAGCTACTGAAGATAGCAAAGAGAGCCAACCTCAGAATTTCAGGTATTCCCAAGGAGGAAACGAAACAACTGGAATGGAAGCAATAAGCAAAGATCTGCTTGAACCAACCTTGTTTGTTCCAAGGAGGACATTTTCACCATATTCTAGGAAAAGGCAGTGAAAGCTCTTCCTTCCTCTCCTTGCTGCTCTTCATTTTGGAGTGGTGATCGGTGAGGCAGTGGCAGGAAGTGAGGTCCACGTTCCGAGCACCTGAGGTGGTGTCTCGGAACGGAAGTGCATGATGGATAGGGCATGTAAGTGTTCTATGGTATTTCTAGAACGGTCATGTCAGTGGCTTCTTGGTACCTTTATTTCTTATTTTATTTATTGTATTTTTTAAAAAAGTTTTTATTTATTTATTTTGAGAGAGAGAGAGAGAGCATCCCAAGCAGTCTGCACACCTTCGGCGCAGAGCCCAATGTAGGACTCAATGTCATGAACCATGAGATCATGACCTGAGCTGAAATCAAGAGTCCGCTTAACTGACTGAGTTACCCAGGTGCCCCTACTTTATGTTACCTTTAAACTGGAGTAGCCTGGGCTTACTTGGCTAGTGGTTATGAATTTTAAGAAATCCAAGTTCTCCAGAGAAGTGGAAACAATAGAATAGAATGTCTGCGTATATGTATATGTATATGTATATGTATATGTATATGTATGTGTATATGTATATATACACATACATATACATATGTACGTACACACATGTACGTATACACATATTAATATACATTTATTTCTCTCTGTATTTATTTATTTAATTATAAGGAATTGGCTCCCACAATTCCAGAGGCTGACACGTCCCAGCATCTGCAGAGTGAGTCAGCAGGATGGAGACACAGGACAGCGGATGTGTAATTCTAGTCCAAGTCTGAAGACCTGAGAACCAAGGGAGCTAGCTGAGGGTGTAGTTCTAGTTCAACAGGTCAACAGACTGACAAGCTGATAGTTGAGTTCCAGCCTGAGGGCAGGAAACAGCCATTGTCCCAGTTTGAAGACAGGCTGGCGGGAAGAATTCTTTCTTACTCATGAAAGAGTTGGCCTTTGTGTTCCATTGGATTCAAGCCTTCAAGTGATTGGATGAGGCCCACCCACATCACAGAAACAATCGGCTTTACACCGTCAGTAGACTGTGTAAATTTAAATGTTAATCTCATCCAAAACCCCCTTCAGAGAAACACCTAGAATAGTGTTTGGGCAGCCCATGGTCCAGTCAAGTTGTATAAAGTTAACCGTCATAAAACTCTTGCCTGTCTGTGATCACATGTGCCAATTTTTTTTTTAATTTTTTTTAACGTTTATTTATTCTTGAGACAGAGAGAGACAGAGCATGAATGGGGGAGGGGCAGAGAGAGAGGGAGACACAGAATGGGAAGCAGGCTCCAGGCTCTGAGCCATCAGCCCAGAGCCCGACGCGGGGCTCGAACTCACGGACCGCGAGATCGTGACCTGAGCTGAAGTCGGACGCTCAACCGACTGAGCCACCCAGGCGCCCCTCATGTGCCAATTTTTAATATATTTTACCTTCTGTGTCTGGGGGAGGAGAGGGGACCAGAGTGATGGTGAAATAGCCCTCAAACACAACATCTCAGTCTCTCCTATGTCTAGTGGGACTATTTGGGGGCAGTGAGCAGGAGTCCTAGAGACAGAAATCCACGCTAATCATAAGGAAAAGTGTCTCTGTGAGTGCAAAAACTGAAGTGCAAAAACCCACTTTACGCCCCAGAGTGTGGCAGGTGGGTCCCAAGTGACAGAATTCCCCTGGGAGGTGGGGAATTTGCTGCTAGCAAAACAGCACCTTTCCCTGTCAAAGACACATTACTCCCATAGACCAGTGTTTCTTAACCTTGACTGCACACTGGAAACCCCTGGGAGCTTTAAAAAATATGGATGCTTGGATCCCACCCAGAAGTTCAGATTTAATTAGCCTGGATATGGCCTGGACATTGGGATTTAAAATAAAATATATATAGTAGTATTCACTTTTTTCTTTTTCTGATGTACATGTCTATGAGTTTAACACATGTAAAATAGAGTCGCGTGACACCCATCACAATCAGGGTACAGACTAATTCTAACACCTCCCAAATTGACCTTGTACATACTTTGAGGCCAGACCCCCCTTCTCTCCCCCCAGGCTCAGACCCTGGCAACCATGGATCTGTTCTCTGTCCCTAAAGCCCCTCCCACGCACCTCTCTTCAAGAACATCATGTAAATGGAATCAAATGTATGTCATTTTTGGAGCACTGGGGTTTTAAAAAGCTTTCCATGTGATTCTAATGTACTGCCAAGGTTGAAATCACTGACGAAGTCTCTGTAGCTGGTTCCTTCAATAAGTATGAAGCCTGCTTCCTTCTTAACTGAATGAGCAGAGACATCGCATAGAGACTCAAGAATATTCCAACATGGAATCCAGAAGGGCCTCCCAGTGTGGAAAAACGAGAAATCATGTTTGTTTTTTATTTTATTAAAAAAAATTTTTTTTTAATGTTTATTTATTTTTGAGACAGAGAGAGACAGAGCATGAACGGGGGAGGGTCAGTGAGAGGGAGACACAGAATCTGAAGCAGGCTCCGGGCTCCGAGCTGTCAGCACAGAGCCCGACACGGGGCTTGAACTCACAAACCGCGCGATCATGGCCTGAGCCGAAGTCGGAGGCTCAGCCGACTGAGCCAACCCAGGCGCCCCAAGAAATCATTTTTAAAGGAAAACAGGTGATGCAAATTATCCCAAACCTCGTCCAGATTAAAAAAAAAAAAATGCCCTAAAATGGGATTGTTCTAGGAGCTTAAAAATAGGGAGCAAGACTTTCTTGGCAAAGAGCAGCATCGGATGACATTCAAGAACTCTGCCTCCTCTAATGTCCATACTTGAGGGTTTGCACAGAGGGGAGGAAATAAGACACCATTCATTCGGTCCAAATGAGTAAATTACGATTGCCGCCAGCTGTCCCTAGGCAAAAACAGACTTTCCAGCCAACGATGAAGCCTGCGTCGTTGTTTTGGTGGCACTTCTTTGTGAGATTGTCACTGAACTAGGACTATTGCAACAGCGAGGCTCTCATTAAGGCATTGCGTGCCGCTTCGCCGCGGGGCCTGGGGGCGATAATCTCAGACAGCTTTGGGGATAAAGCTTAAGGGGTGTTTTACTGCATTCTTCTGTGTCAGGGGTTCAGGAAAGAGGTCCCCTGGAATAGTGATAGCCTCCACCTCCCTCCTTTAGGAGCTAGTTGTGAAGGAAGGATTGCCTGCCTCCTTTGGGCCATGTCCCCCCTGTTCTGTCTCTTCAGTGCACTGTTCCCCTGTTGCTATCTAACCCTGTCCTGGGGCAGCACCTGGGAGAGCGTTGACATTCAGACCCAAGGGGCGGGTCATTTTGAGGAAGCCCCTGGAGCTCATCAGCGTCCACCACGCCATATGCAAATGTATTTTGGAGTCGAATTTATAATTGAGTATTCCCTAATGGAAGTAGAAGTGTCTCTGGGTAATGCCAGGAGGCCAGGAATGAGAAAATTAAGCTTTGTAATTTAATGTGACTGCCTCTTTCGGTTTTGTGAAATGCATCAAGGGAGACAGTGATGTTATGGTGTTGGGTTCACCTAAAAATAGCCAGACTGCAGACCTGAGACCGCAGAAGGGATCTTTTTGGCAACGGGGATACTAGTCAATTGATAACAGAGTATGTTATGGGCGCTGTTTTCTTGAAAACAAATTGTGGTTTTCAACAAGAGGTTATGAGGGCTGGGAGCTGATTGGCTTAAAAGTCCTGATTTCCTGTCCTGAGATTCTATATTTGAGGTCAAAGGGCTCTTAGTGTATTATTGCTGGTCCATTAAAAAATACATTTTCTTCTTTCCTGTGTGTGAGTTTCCCATTGGACGGAAGTTCAGGCCGGATGATTGTTTTTAACGTTTATTTATTTGAGAGGTGGGGGAGGGGCAGAGTGAGAATCCCAAGCAGGCTCCATGCTTAGTGTGGGGCCCAACGCGGGGCTTCATCTCAAGACCTCGAGATCACGACCTGAGCTGATATCAAGAGTCAGTTGTTTAACCAACTGAGCCACCCAGGTGATTTTTAATTCATTTACTTCTCAGTCATCATAATGGGCAAGCGCTGGGTGATGGACCAATCGAAATGGTTGCCATCATCTGGATTGCTTTAGTGAGAGCCGATCACATGCTGTAGGGATGCCAGGGATCTGCCGGGCAGCTTAGCCACCGCCCCACTGACAATGGTACGTCTGGGCAGATACAGGTTCAGTTCAGCAGCCGGGGTCTTTAGTGTTTTTCCTCTTCTCCAAGATCTGTGCTCCTGTACATCAAGAAGCAGCTCTGCATGTCCATGGCTGATAGTGGTAAAGGACTCAGACCAAAGGCCAGAGTAGGAAGAAATGGGTCTGATGTTCTAAAGCAGGGTTTGGAGTTCGTCAGCACAGGCACTTTTGACGTTTGGTGCAGAAATCTCTCATGGATTGTAAGATATTGGCAATCCTTGGCTCCTACCCAGGAAATGCCACTCCCAGTGATCGTGAGAGCTCAAGCCTAATAGATCAATTATTCAACCAACTAACCGACCAACCAATCAACCTTACATTTCCAAAATGCCTCAAGTGGGGAGTACTGAATAGTAGACAGAATTTCTGGCGAAGAAGACTGTAGGGAATGACCCAAAGTGATCAAAGTCTTTGTTTTGTTTTGTTTTTTCTTTTAAAGAGGTTAAATATTTTAATTTATTATAAAAGTTATGTGCTCATTTCAAAAATTTAAGCAATAAAGGAGTGCATAAATAAAAATATCCATAACACCCCTGATAACACATTTAAAAACATTTTTTTAATGTTTATTTATTTCTGAGACAGAGAGAGACAGAGCATGAGTGGGGGAGGGGCAGAGAGAGAGGGAGACACAGAATCAGAAGCAGGCCCTAGGCTCCGAGCTGTCAGCACAGAGCCCGATGCGGGGCTCGAACTCACAGACTGCGAGATCATGACCTGAGCTGAAGTCGGACGCTCAACCGAGCGAGCCACCCAGGCGCCCCAACACATTTTTAATAGTAAACAGTTAAAGACATGTCTACATTTGGACTCAGCAATATCATTTCAAGGAATCTATTCTTTAGAAATAATATAACCATGTATAAGAATGTTTGTGGCAGATTTACTCATAATAGCAAAACAGTGGGAACAACATAGATGTTCATTTATCGTGGAGTTGTTGAGTAAGTTATGGTGTATACCATTAAAAATGGCCAAAATAGATCTAGCTGTACTGATTCATCCCAGATACATTATTCATTCCAAATATATTATTAATTGAGAAAGCAGGATGTAGATAATTTTGGATAGCAGGATTCCTTTTTCATTTAAAAAAATATGTGTGGAAATGGATGTGTGTGTGTGTGTGTGTGTGTGTGTGTGTGCATCTATATATGCTTTGGAGGCAGGAAAGAGATGTAGTAAATGGAAGTTCTTTGGGGATGGGACTAGATGGGAGGAGGGAACTTGAGGGGGAAAGATGATTTTCTGCCTTGGGTTAATTTTCCTTCTTTCTTCCTTTCTTTCTTTCTTTCTTTCTTTCTTTCTTTCTTTCTTTCTTTCTTTCTTTCTTTAATTTTAGATTGAGAGTTGAGAGTGTGAGTGGGGAAGAAGAACAGCAGGAGAGTGAGAGAGAGAGAGAATCCCAAGCAGGCTCCACACTGAGTGTGGAGCCTGATGCGGGGCTTGATCCCACGACCCTGGGATTATGACCTGAGCCAAAATCAAGAGTTGTACACACAACTGAGCCACCCAGGCTCCCCCTGCCTTGACGTAATTTTAAAAATTGTATTGCCGATTAAAAATTTTTTATGATTAAAAATGTTTTAGTGATATTAATTTTTGTTAAATTAATTTGGTCCTTGAAAATTATGTAATAGTGGGGCGCCTGGGTGGCTCAGTTCGTTGGGCGTCTGACTTCGGCTCAGGTCATGATCTCACAGTTTGTGGGTTCAAGCCCCGCGTGGGGCTCTGTGCTGACAGCTCAGAGCCTGGAGCCTGTTTCGAATTCTGTGTCTCCCTCTCTCTCTGCCCCTCCCCTGTTCACGCTCTGTCTCTGTCTCAAGAATAAATAAACATTAAAAAAATAAATAAAATTATGTAATAGTCCAGGAAGGTCAGTCTGTTATAAAGTTGAATGTATTTAACACATAGTAGACAATCAGTGACATTTGGTAAAGTAAATTGGAAACAACAGAAATCAAAAGAAACTCCTGGAGTTCTTAAAGAGAGTAACTTAAAAAAATTTTAACATTTTAATTTTGGGATAATTGCAGATTCACATGTAGAAACCATCCCATCTATCCTTTTACTCGCTTTCCCCCGTGGTAACGTTATGCAAAACTTAGGGTACGATGTCATAAGGAGAATATTGACATTGATAAAACACACGAATCTTACTCAGATTTTTCCCAGTTTTACTTCTACTCATTCCCGTGTGTAATGCATTTCATACTATGCATTTGTATCACATGTGGAGGTTCCTGTATCAATGACTGCCAGCCAAGATACTGAGGAATTCATCACCACGAAGATCCTTTGTTGCCCTTTAATAGCTCCATGAATGTTCATAGCAGCTTTATTCATAATAGTGCCCGACTGGAAGGAATCCAGACATCCTTCCAGATGGCTGAGCAAACTGTGGGACATCCATCCATACCACTCAGCAATGAAAAGGAATAAACCATTGACACACACACCATCTTGGAAGGACCTCAAGGGAATTGTGTGGAGCGAATAAAAGCTAATCCCCAAATGTTACACATTGTACGGTTCCATCCATATAACGTTCTTGAAGCGAGAAAATTACAGACATAGAGAACGGATTACTGGTTGTCAGAGGTTAGGGGTGGGTGGGTAATGAGCAAGACATGGATATGGGTACAAAAGGACAAAATGAAGGATTTTGGTGGTAGTGGAACTGTTTGTAAGTATTTTTAAAGCACAACATCAGAATACATCCTTTTTTACATAAAAGGGATCATTTTATGTAGACTCTTTTGAAAAATTTTCCACTTAATATGCATTGCCTATCTTTTCATGATATAGGGTCATCTCGCTTTTTAAATAAAATTGTTTTTAATGTTTATTTTTGAGAGAGACAGAGTGCGAGAGGGGGAGGGGCAGAGAGAGTGGGAGACGCAGAATCCGACGCAGGCTCCAGGCTCCGAGCTGTCAGCACAGAGCCCAACACGGGGCTTGAACCCGCGAACTGCGGGATCATGAACTGAGCCGAAGTCAGACAGTCAGACGCTTAACTGACTGAGCCACCTAGGTGTCCCCGGGCTAAAATAGTTACATATCATGTACAGGATAGATGTAGCATAATTATTTAACTAGTCTCTTATTTTTTTAAAAATTTTTTAATGTTTATTTATTTTTGAGATACAGAGAGACAGAGCATGAGTGGGGGAGGGGCAGAGAGAGAGGGACACACAGAATCGGAAGCAGGCTCCAGGCTCTGAGCTGTCAGCACAGAGCCAGATGTGGGGCTGGAACCCACGAACCGTGAGATCATGACCTGAGCTGAAGTCAGACGCCTAACCGACTGAGCCACCCAGGCACCTCTTAACTAGTCTCTTGTTAATAGATTAGAAGGTCCTTCCTTATTGCAAATAGTAATGCACATTTTAACAGTAAACAGTTAAATAAAAATGTGCTGCCATAAGCATCTCTGTAAATACAGCTTTGTTCACTAGTATGACTTTGTAGAAGAAATGTGTAGAAGTGGAATTGTTTGGTCTCAAGCAATCATGTTTTCAATTTTCATATAGATTTGCCAAATCATTCTTTAGCGTGTATGAATTGACACTCCCAGGTCTATTTGCCCATACTTACATATGAATTTTAAAAGGATAAAGGCTTGTTTGTCTACAGAAGTAGCAAAACCTGTTTAGAAAAAGAAGCGTGAACAGGGTCAAGTTCTGTTATAGCCAGGTCCATTCAGTCAATAGGATACCTGCCCAGCTTCAAGATCAAGGCCCATGGAAGCCTACATCCACGTTCAAGAATGACCCAAATTACCTGTAGGCCTGTATTTGGGTTCTCCGAAAATACAGAACCAAGAGGATGAAGATACACACACACACACACACACACACACACACACACACACAGAGTGAGAGAGAGAGAAAGAAAGAGATTTATTATGAAGAATCGGCTCATGTGATTGTGGAGACTGAGAAATCCCATGCTCTGCTGTCTTCAAACCTTGGACCCAGGAAAGCGGGTGGTATATTTGCGTCTGACTGAGAACCAGGGAAGCCATTGGTGAAAGTCCCAGTCAGAGCACAAGAGAAGATCAATGTCCAGCTCATGCAGTCAGACAGAGGGAGTAAATTCTCCCTTCCTCTGCTTTTTTGTTCTATTTGGACCCTCGATGGATTGGATGAATCCTATCCACACTGGGGAGGGCAATCTTCTCTAACCAGTTTCTTTTCTGGAGACCCCCTCATAGACATAACTCAGAATAACGTTGAACCAAATATCTGAACGCCCCCTAGTTCAGTCAAATTGACACAAAAAATGAATCATCACAAGGGCTATCCTTGCCAAGCCAGGAAAGTCTCCGTCCCATCCCGACAGGAAGAGGGCCCCACATAGAACGGCTCAGGACAATGGCTGGCCTAGGTAATTTCCCAGAACAACACCCTGTTTGCTCGTGTCTCCTGCAGCCTGTTCAACCCCCAGCTCTCTGAGCCCCGACTCCATGGATCTCAGTGCCCGAGGTTTTCCCCTTCAGTTGTGACAGGCCGTCACAATTTCCCTCTTTGACTTACTTGACCAGTCTTTGGCCAAGTCTCTGTGGTATCCCGGGAGCCTTCGAAGAGTGGCTCACTCCAGCATGCAGTTGAGCACGGTGGTTAGGGGCGCCGACTTCGGTGTTAAACGTGTCCAAGTTCGAGTCCCAGCTGTTCCCTTTAGCAGGCATGTGACCGTGTGCAAGTAAGTTCACATCATCAAGCTTCAGTTTCTTCAGCTGTGAAATGAGACTAGCAGTACTATGTCATAGGGTCGTGTAAGATTCAAATGTGAGGAAGACTATTAAATGCTCAGTGCCAGCCCTCGCGTTCACACCTTTGTAGTCTCATCATCCTGAGTCTATCAAATGGGATTATATAAACTTTTCACACACTGACGTACTTTCTGGAAACGTTATCCTCTGAAAATGTGGATCCCCGCCTCCCTATGTCCGAGGGTTTCCCAGGGCGCTGACGGCAAGTGTCTAAAATCAGTGTCTCGTTGCCCCGGCTCCTCATGGGGCCTCCACGCTGTTGCCTCAGTTCTTTCACCGGGAAACCCTGTCTCTGGGACCACCATGGACACCCACGCTCTGGCCTCTGGAAGGAGGGATGCTCTCCCTGTTTCCCCCCAGCACAACTGCGCCCAAGCTGTGCCTTCATGCACCACTTGACGGAGGGGTCAGGGCTAATGAAAGTGCTGACAAGAACTTGCTCCTTGGCAGGCCTGGCTGTAGGGGGCCCACATCTGCAGCGTCTCCACAGCTCAGAGTTCAGGCCCAGGGCCTCCCTAACTGCCCCAGGCTAACTGCTCTGCGGGTCTACGGACTACTGGAGACATAGTCCCTCAGGAACACCTTGACCCTCATCCCACTCCCACGGCCCAGGTAAGGCAACCACAGCAAAGATTTCTCGAAGCGTGGATTACTTTCTTCTAAACAATTACTTGCGCGTAAAACCAACAGCGTGCTTCAGGGCGCCTGGCACCCAGTTTCCATGCAGGCCCTTCTACAATCTTTCCTCCCGAGGAGACCGAGTTTATATTTTGCATTCCGGGCACAGGGCCTCATTGTTGGTAAGCAAATGCCTGGAAGAAAAATAACACCCACATTCCCTCAAGAGCAAAGAATAATTTTTTTGTAAGGATTAGAGAGTCAAAATAAACATTTAAGGAAAAACTGTTTATATGTAACAGATGTAAGCATGGTTATGCGCCCAAAGCACCCAAGTGAGGGGCTCCTGGGTGGCTCAGTCGCTTAAGCGTCAGACTCTTGGTTTCGGCTCAGGTCGTGATCTCAGCTGTAAGGTTGAGCACTGGTCGGGCTCTGTGCTGACAGCGTGGAACCTGCTTAGGATTCTCTCTCTGCCCCTCCCCCGTTCGTATGTGCGCGTGTTCTCTCTCTCTCAAAATAAATAAATAAAAACATAAAAAAAGAACCCAGGTGAACTTACTGAATAGAACACTTAACCCACACAGCCTGGATCACCTCCACATGAGTGATTTCTCGCATCTATAGACAGACACATCTGCATAACTACACAGCTCTCACAAAGTGGTCTCTTCCAGAACAAAGAGAAGCTCTGTTTTCAAGACAATGTTGTTTTTCACCACCAAATGCAAAAACTACTGGCAACATCGCAAATGCCAGCTTTGGGGCTTTGATCATTCAGAATTGCCATTGTAGGGACCCTGTGTTGACCAGATCTTTGGCCCCCTTGGAGGAGGGAGACTCAGGCACTGAGGGATGTAAACTATCTCCTTCTGCCTGAGACCCTCCTCACAATCCTGAGAGATCAGGAGACCAGGAGTCAGTCACGTTTTAAAGATGAACAACTTGAGTCTCAGAGAAGTTAAATGAAGACCGCTCAGCCGTATGTAGTTGAACTATGACGAGACTCCAGACTTTGGAGTCCCAGTCTCAAAATCCACATCGTGAATAGAGGTGATACCTACTGGACTCCCAAAAGATCATCTTGGAGGTCAATCCTCTGAGCCTGCTGATAGTCTCTCAATAAATCTGAAGTTTGGGAGAGTTGATTTCTGTGGCTTGCAGTCAAGAATTCTGTTACATTTAATATTTTCTGGCACACGCTGAAATCGGTTACGATGTACTGACTGTACTTGGGTCTGAGTCCGATGATCTAGCCCTCTGTCGGAAACTTGAAGTCAAATGGAGGAGGTCACTGAAAACTCGGCTAAAGAACCTGCAAACCAGGTCGCCTGGGTGGCCCAGTTGGTTGAGCATCTGACTTCGGCTCGGGTCATGGTCACGTGGTTTGTGAGGCCAAGCCCCGTGTCGGGCTCTGTGCCCTCAGTTCAGAGCCTGGAGCCTGCTTCGGATTCTGTGTCCCCCTCTCTCTCTGCCCCTCCCACTCACACTCTGTCTCTCAAAAATAAATAAACATTAAAAAAAAAAGAGCCTGCAAAGTAAGAATGTTTGAGCCATGGAATCATAGTCATTTGAAAAGTGACTCAACCAATTAATTCATTCAAGTTTTCAATTTATTTGAAGTAGATTGTTTCTAGAGTTGATGGCATGCCGGGATATGTGTTAACATAGGCTGTGTGTGTGAGCCTTTGTACCAGATTCCCCCCTGCAAGACATTTGGGTAGCTAGAGGTGGGAGGATGCTGATAATTTAGCCTCAGAAATTTAGGGGCACCTGGGTGGCTCAGTCAGTTACGCATTTGGCTTTGGCTCATGTCGTGATGTTGCGGTTTATGAGTTCGAGCCTGCTTTGGATTCTGCGTCTCTCTCTGCCCCTCCCCCGCTCACACTCTGTCTCTCTCTCTCAAAAATAAACAAAACATTAAAAAAACAGCTTCAAACATTTATATTGCATGCTTGACTACGGAGATCGGATTTGGAGACCAGGAGGGTCCTAGAGCTGAGCGCGCCTCAAGGTTGGGTCTGGGATTTGACTTTTACCCTCCTTTGAAGCTGAGAAGTTAGCCTGGTACTGTCTTACGGAATCTGGCGGAAGAATCAAGTCTCCCGAGTGAGAGGTAAAGGGCTTTATGACTCCCGACACATACTGATACTGAAAGATTGCTTGTCGTTCACCTGAAATTCAAACGTCAATGGCATCCTGCGCTGTTATTTGCGAAGTCCGGCAGGTCCAAGCACAGCACACGGCAGCAGCACGTTTGCGTCTCGTGGCGGTCAAAGCTCTGCACCCGCGCAGGGTGCGCGGATCACGAGAGACCCATGGGGACAGTGAGTGGCAGCTGTATTGGCAGGTGGCAGAGGCTCTGCAGGCACCTGTGGGCTCGGCAGGCAGAGGCGCTCTCCAGTAGTGTTGGGGGGGCGGTGGCAGGGGCGGGTGTGGGGTCCCGGTGACCTGAGCCAGCGGCGTGCTTCCTCTGCAGCTGTGGCCATGTCTCAAGTAGCTGAGCACCAAGCGTGGGCATGAGGTTTCCGGGCCAACTCTCTGATATTTAGGTAATAATTCTCTTTTTTTCTTTTGCTCTCGCAGCCTTTCCCTATGCCCTTATTTCTTCTGCCCCGCCTGCCACTACAGTACGTTTAAAACGAATTCCCTGCATGATATTTATCTTTGGGGTGTTTAGAGGGATGCCTGTTTTCCTGGCCGGACATTGACAGATAAAGCTACGCCGGCATATTCTTACTTAAGAAGCCTGTGAGTGTAGCCCAGTGCTCAGCATGCCATGGATGAATCAGAAATGCTAACACTGAAAATGAATTAGATTATTGCTGGAGATTCATAGGTACAGATACAGGATAACAGTATCCTAAAATAAATGGGAATCAAAGGCACTAGGGAATGTCACAGGAAAAGCTTTGCAAGCCAGGTGCAAAAAATGGTGGTGTTCGATAAGACATTATGCATAGCTTAGGAGTGCAGGCAGTGGAAAATAGATTATTGGACTGAGTTTATTTTATTTTTAGTGCACTTTTATTCATAGTATTAATCACAGCATCATTCTCTTTTATAAACCTCCCCAAGTGATGAAGTGAAATACAATATCACGTTCATAGGAGAAAAGTATTTTAGCAGTGTGAGCATAAAAGTAAAATTGGATATTCTGCAGTCATTGATTCAACAATATTTATTACATGCTACGTGCAGAGTACAGGGTTTTAGGCATGTATTGCTGGAGGGAAGTGACCTTTCAGATATAGTGTATCAGTATAAATGTAATGATTCTCAAGGGAATCTTAAAACATGCCTCTTGGAACCTATGAGCTTGATTTTTCAGTTCCTCTCAAGCATAAATTGTCAAAACCGATTCCACATGGCATTTGGGATAGGCAGATAAGAGGCGAGCTGGTATTTACATTGTTATTTGGCTTACTAATAAATATTTCCTTATTTCATTGCTCCTGTGTCAGGAGCCACTAGAGGAAGAGTGTTGCTTCCCATTACAAAGAGAAGATTCTGGAAAAACGGCTCATTCAAACTCTAGCTGGAGAAAACCTGCAGGGAGATTTAATGGTTCTAAGTTGCTGAGACTCTGATTTGGGGGATCAGTGGTGCATTGCTCAGTAGCAGAGTTGGGGCTAATTTCTACCCCTGTGTATCTCTCCATGATGGTCAATTTTATCTGACAACTTGACTGAGCCATGGGGTGCCCAGATATTTGGTCGAACATTATTCTGGGTGTGTCTGTGAGGGTGTTTTTGGATGAGATTAACATTTGAATTGATAGACTGAGTAAAGCAGATTGCCCTCCCCAGTGTGGGTGGGCCTTATGCAATCAGTTGAAGACCTGAACAGAACAAAATGGCAGAATAGGAGGCAACTTCTGCCCAGTGCTTGAGCTGGCTTTTTGGCCTTTTCCAGTCTTTAGACTCAGACTGAAATGTCATCTCTCCCGGGTCTCCATTTTGCCTGCTGTAGATCTCATGACTTCTCCGCACCAGTAAATTCTCTCTCTCTCTCTCTGTATACACACACACATACATCCAATTGGTTCTGTGTCTTTGGAGAACTCTAACACATTCTCTAAATCAAAGTAACAAAGATTCTTGTGGGGGAGGGATGTAAGGAATTTAAGAAAAAGTTGTTTTACCTCAAAGAACTTAAAATATGGGAGACATAGAAGAAATGTATAAAGTTAAAAAATAATATAATTCACGGGTGCCTGGGTGGCTCAGTCAGTTGGGCGTCCAACTTCAGCTTAGGTCATGATCTCGCAGTTCAAGAGTTCGAGCTCCATGTCGGGCTCTGTGCTGACAGCTAGGAGCCTGGAGCCTGCTTCAGATTCTCTCTCTCTCTCTCTCTCTCTCTCTCTCTGCGTGCACCCCCACTCATGCTGTCTCTGTCTCAAAATTAAATAAAATGTTTAAAAAAATTTAAAAAAATTATATAGTTCGAGTAATTGCTGAAATACTAGCATAAAAGATGTCAAAATGCAGTGCAGGAGTCCTTCAGATGGAAGATACAAACAATAAATACCTATCCTTCAGGCAGATATCATCAGAGAAGCTGATGGGGTTGGAGACTTGTCACAAAGGATGAGAAAGACAAGAGAAGGCTTTCTAAGAGTGGACGTGGGAGAGAAAATTGTAGCTTGTTACTGAATAGAAAATTCTGGTAGAAATGTCGCCTTAATGTAGGAAGAAAAAGAAATATAAGACTGAAATGCAGGCTAAGGTAAGATTGTGGAAGGCACTGAAAACCAGGCTAAAGAGTCTACAATTAATTTTATAGGCTATATGTTGCTAATTAATATTTGCCAAATGATACTTGAGAAAAATTAGTCTGGTGGGTATAGTAGGTTGAAGGGTAAGCCCTCAACGGATAAGTCCATCCACAACTTCACAGTGTGACCATCTTATTTGGAATAAAGGACTTTGTAGATGTTATTATGTTAAAGACTTTGAGGTGAGATCATCCTGGATTAGTTTGAAACCTAAATCCAATGACAAGAGACCTTATAAAATCCAGGAAAGGAGACACACAGAGATACAGAGGGGAAGGCCATGTGAAGATTGAGGAAGAGATTGGAATGATGCAGTTATAAGCCAAAGAATACCAAGAATTTCCAGCAACCACTAGAATCTAGTAAAGAGGCATGAAACAGATTCTCCCCCAGAGACTCCAGAAGGAACCAACCTTGCCCACACCTTAATTTTGGACTCCTGACCTCCAGAGCTGTGACAGAATAAATTCGAAGTCTCCAAGTTTGTGATAACTTGTTACCGCAGACCTAGCACACTAATGCAATGAGGATGTGTAGGGAGATTATAAAGGGCAATGAGCCTAGAGATGGAATAGATTGCCAGTGGTAGTATATTTTCACAACACAAGTTATTTCTATGAGCTCTACTGAATCAACATAGTATTCTGTACTGAGGTCGCATAAACTGTCTACATGACACGAACACTAACAGGTTGGAAAAAAATTTGTCCAAATTTTAGGTATCATACAATCCAAATCCCAACAAGAAATTTAAAAACATAACACGATGTTTGTAATCACTGTGGCTATGGTTAATTTTATGTGTCCCCCTGAATGGGTTGCCCAGAGAGCTGGTTAAATATTATGTCAGGGCATGTCTGTGAGGGTGCTTCTGGAAGAGATTAGCATTTGATGAGTTGAGTAAAGCAGATGGTCCTTACCAATGCAGGTGGGCATCACCCAACCTGTTGAGGGTCTGAAGAGGACAAAAAGGTAGAGGGGGGCTGAATTCACTCTCTGCCCGATTTCTTGGGCTGGGACATTGATCTTCTGTCTCTTTTCTCCCCTGGTTCTCAGGCCTTCAGATCCAGGCTGGAATACACAACCTTGGCAGTCTAGTTCATAGGCCTTTGTATGACACCTCCAACCTTCCTGAGTCTTGGCAGGAAGATTGTGGGGCTTCTTAGACTCCATAACTGTGTGAGTCAATACCTTATAATAAATCTCTTTATAATAAATCTTTATGTATGTAGGTCCTATTGGCCTGTGTCTCTGGGAACAATGACTAATACAGTTGTGTTTAACTAAATTTAGTGAGACAATTTCTGTAAATGGATGAATCCTTAAGTATACGCTCTTACCAATTGACCTATTTGTCTCCTTCCTCCTTTTTAGTACAGCCCATCCCCATGGCCATTCTGGAGGCATCTGCTGAATTAGGATGGGTTAGGCTGGGGCCTCCGTGGGCTGGGATGAAGGGATTTAATTCTATAAATGCAGATGACTCAGTAAAATGATGATATTGATGACACCCACAACAACTATGGTTTTGAGGATTAGGAAACGTTCTAAACATTCATCAGCATCATTTCGTCTCATTCCCCCAGTGACTTCCCTCCTATCACATAAAAAGGCACCCAGACTCTGAGAGATTAAGGAACTGGCCAACGTCACACAGCTGGTAAATGACTGCCGGAACAAGGATGTAAGTTTGTCCAGCTCTAAAGGCTTATTTAACTCTTAGCCAATCCCCTTATGAGTAATCATATAATCATGGAATTGCAGAGAATTAATGCTGGAAGCACTGTTAGAGATCATCTAATTTAGGGGTGAGGTTTGCTTACATACCAAGGCCTTACAGTGTGGTTTTGTGTGATCTGAGACGAGGATCAGGGCTTACCAATAAAGACATGTTCTGTAGTACTTTAGTTGTGCAAAGGCCAAGATGATATGGCATGGAGAGGATTTGATGCCATTCGGTTTTCTTTTAAGAGCAAAGAGCTTTCTAGGAAAAAAAGCAGTAATGCAAAGGTCAAGGCTAATGCCTTGTGGGAAGAGCAAGACAGATTGATTTATAGGGATTGGAGTGGAAAACGTGGTTTAGGAATGACAAAGAGGAAAAAAATAACGTGGATTGACTGCCCGTATTTCAGGGCTTGTTTATGTGATCTTGGTTAGGGAGGGCTTAGGACAATGTCATTTAGAGGAACAGAGATTGTCATTTGCAAGAAGGATAGAAAGATTTACAGCCAGAATGCATAATAAATTAGAAATTGTTTGATTAGTATTAAAACTGGACCCCTACTTGGTTTATTTACTTGGTCAACAGGTATTTTTGAGTTATTGCTGTGTGCCAGCCACTGGACTAGACACACAGATGCCACAGGGGTTCTGACAGACAAGGTCCCCACCCATGTGGAGCTCACAGTCTAGCCAAGGAGACAGATATTGACCAAATAGTGGTACATTCGTTATGTAACTACAATTTAACAAAAGCTACCAAGAAGTATGTTGTGCTATAAGACTATACAAAGAGGATCTCTCTCTCTCTCTCTCTCTCTCTCTCTCTTTTTTAAGAGGATCTGACTTAGTCTTGGATATAGTGGTGTTTAAGCTGAGATCCAAAGGATGAGAAGAAAGAGGCTGAATGGAGAGGGAGGAACTTTCCAGACCAAGGCTGGGGGAACAGGTAAGTGCAGAGAGGAAGTGAAAGAGAAGCCGGTTCAGCCAAGGACTTGTTAATGATTCTGGATTTTATCCTGAGAGCCATGAGAAGTCATTGGAGGTTTTCAAGCAGGGAGTGACATGATTGATTTGGCAGGAGGCCAGAGAGGGATTTGGGCCAAATCCTTGTTATTAATGATCAGGTGTCACTTGTCTGGCCTTGCCAACAGGAATAACTGTGGATAAAAATAGGATGATGCCAGGTTTCTGGATCCTGACTCCATTCCTCAGGATCATAGCCTTCCACTGCTGGGTGGCTAGGGCATCTGCCTCGGGCCTTGCGTTGTTCTTCCAGATCCTGCCAGTGTGGGGCCAGATGATCTTGTCTGTGTTGAATTCCCATTGGAAGAGAGCAGGCACTTGTGGTGGGGGAAGTTCTCAAAGGAAGAAGTGGTGATGAGCAATCAATTCTAGAAGCAGAGTGGAGTCAGCCTGGCCAGTCACCTCCTGCAGGCCATTTCTACCCTGCAGCAGGTGAGCTTGGGGCCCACAAAAAACAGAGAGTCAATTCAAAGACCACAGTACATTCAGCTCACACAGACCTCCAGGGCGCAGGCTTTTTTTTTTTTTTAAATCTATAGCAAATTTATTCATAATTATGTCAAACCTCAAAAACAACTAAGTTGTCCTTCAGGAGGTGAATGGTACAACAGTAGTAAATCCAGATGTCGGAATACTGTTCAATGATAATAAGAAGCTATGAAGCTACAAAAAGACGTAGAGGAATCTTAAAAGCATAAGTGAAAGAAGTGAGTCTGAAAAGGCCATATGCATGTATTTTCAGGGTTCTCTAGAGAAACAGAATTAATAGGAGACAGAGATAGATGGTAGATAGATGATAGATAGATAGACATTTAGATAGATAAAGAGATTTATTGAAAGGAATTATGGCTCACACAATTATGGAGGCTAACAAGTTCAAGAATTATAGTCAGCAAGCTGGAGACCCAGGAGAGTGAAAATGTAAGTTTCAGTAAGACCCCAAGTCCAAAGACGGGAGATCAATGTCCCAGCTTGAAGACAGTGAGACCCACAGAGCAAATTCTCCCTCCCTCACTTGTTCCATTCAGACCCTCATCAGATTGGATGAGGAGGCTCACCCACATTAGGGAGGGCGGTCTGCTTTACTCAGTCTACCACGTAAATGATAACCTCGTCCAGAAACACCCTCACACACATACCTGGAATAACAGGTGTAGGCTGTTATAGGGTATAGGCTTTTAAGGCTGGAGATGGCTTGGCATTTATCACCCTGGTGTCTTTATTCCTTTTTATCCTGCCTCTTAACCTAGCTGACAGTTCCTTAACCTGGCACTCCAAAAAGAAAGATTTAGGTGGGTACTACTGTAGTACACAAATGTTAAAAAACAGAGGCTTAGGGGCGCCTGGGTGGCTCAGTCGGTTGAGCGTCCGATTTCCGCTCAGGTCATGATCTCTCGGTCTGTGAGTTTGAGCCCCTCGTCAGGCTCTGTGCTGACAGCTCGGAGCCTGGAGACTGTTTCGGATTCTGTGTCTCCCTCTCTTTCTGCCCCTCCACTGCTCATGCTCTGTCTCTCTCTCTCCGTCAAAAATAAATAAACATTAAAAAATTAAAAAAAATAAAGGCTTATATTTTCTGACGTGCTAGCAATGTCTACCCTAGGACTCAAACTCAAGAGAGTGGCATGGATTCCTAGAGAGGCGTGGTATAGGTGACAGATCCTCAGGCACAGCCACTTTGGACAGAAGCAGCATGTGGCTTCGACAGCCTTGGGATTTGTTGACTACTTACAGACATAACTGGAATGAGAGCGAACACTCATAGTGCTTGTTACGTCAGTCTACCTATGTGTCTAAGCTGTAAATGTGTGTCCAATCACGTAACCCCTGCAATAACCCTGCTAAGTGGATGCTATTATTATCACCCTCATTTTACAAATGAGGAAACAAAGGCACAGAGATTCTTCATGGCTAGTAAAAGGCAGAGCTAGGATTAGAATCTAGGCAGCCTGGTACTAAAAGCCATGAGGTCAAGCACTCTACTTACCATATGCCTCTCTGGAACGAAGAACAGGAGACTGACTAGGCTTCTGGCTATCCATTTGTAGACAGGTTCTTATAAATGGCAAGTGCCTTATGTCTTAGTCTGTCCAGCGAGCTGTAACAAAATACTGCAGACTAGATGGCTTATAAACAGCAGAAATTTATTTCTCATAGTCGAGGAGGCTAGAAGTCCAAGTTCAGGGTGCCAACATGGTTGGGTTCTGAGGAGGGCCACCTTCTAGAAGATGCTGACTTCTCAATGTGTCCTCACATGGTGGGAGAGGAAAGGGATCCCTCTGGGGTATCTTTTATAAGGTCACTGATGTCTTTTATGAGGGCTCCACCCTCATGATGTAAGGTCTCCCAAGGGCCCCACCCACTACTACCATCACCTTGGGCGTTAGGTTCTCAACGTATGAATTTGGGAGGAACACAAACATTCAGATCATAGCACCCTGTTTATAAGCCAGAGTGGAGACTGTGTCATTGGACAGACATTACACTGAATTTGGCTTCGAGGTACCAGGGACCCATGGATCAAGAAGAAGATAAAGAGAATCTCTGACATCTTGAAAATGGAATTTAATTGGAAGAGACCCTGAAAGGAAGAAGGGTTTCTCAGAAATTACTTGGGCACCAGAACGGTCACAATTCACATAACTAAAAACACCAAGTATTCACAGCTATTTCATATACCACTTTATAAGAGAGAAGTTAGTTTCTCTGGCTGATGGATGCCCTCCCCAACCGCTCCCCCACCCCAGAAAACTGTACAAATTAACCCTTTATTGGGCAAAATCTCCCAAATGAATTTTAGCTGACAGAAATACTCTTTTAGATTAGCTGCTAGCCTGGAAAAAGAGAAGCTATGAATTATTTTCTTCTTCCTTATCTCCATTTCTGTCTACTTACTCCTTTGAGAAACGTTAAGTGCCACCTATGCTTCATGGCCCATCTTGAACCCCACTAACGTGTGGGATATCCAACTAAATAAAGGAATGTGTGCTTGTTTTGGAAGCTGCTGCAAGGAGACGTATCTGGTTCTGCCTGTTTTCCAAATCTGACACTGGGGGGAAATACAGAGGTTTGGAAAGGTGCGACTGACGGTTGTCTAGGATTGGTCTGCTCCAGTTTTGGGGGTGCTGACAGGCATGATGACCTGACTCTGGCTGATGAGGAGCAGACTCAATACCCAGGCACCTGATGACACACTCTGTTGGGGCCAAGACAGAAGATGACATTGGGGGTTGCTCCAAATCATTTTATAACTTGCATTAGAGGCATATAGGAAGATTCATTGGGTAGGGCCTTGGTTTCTCTATGGGCATAGGGCATTGAATTGATAGAAAAGTAAATTTAAGATGTAAAACTTTAATATGGTGTTGAAATCGATGAGATATTTTAAATCTCCGGGGCACATTGAATTGGCCTATCTGTTGAGTTTGGGTGGATGAAATGACTGCATATAATTGGAAATGGAAAACAAATGACATGGCTTCTTGATTCAGTGTTTATTGTGATACCTGAATGAGTTAAATTCAAAGATTTCTGGGCATAAGAGGAAAGATACATCCACCAAAGTTCTGAGGGACTAAATGCCTACCCCCTTTATTCCTGGTGGGTTTATAGAAGCAGTGATGAGAACTGGAAGTCAAGCCACTGGAATTTGCTGGAATCATTAGATAACTATCTACAAAACAATAAATTTAGAGCCTGACCTTATATTGTAAACCAAAATAAATTCCAAAGTGAAAAAAGACTTAAGTGTAGCTTATAAAATACTTAAAGAATGGGAAGAAAATGCAGTTGAAAAGCATGTTGTGGCAAAAGTCTCTCTAAACATAACCAAAGTCAGAAATCGTAAGAAAATATGAACAGATTTGACTGCCTAAAATTTTTTTAAAAAGTGAAGCCAAAACCACACTCAGATACCACCTCACGCCAGTCAGAGTAGCTAAAATGAACAAATCTGGAGACTACAGATGCTGGTGAGGATGTGGAGAAACGGGAAGCCTCTTGCACTGGTGGTGGGAATGCAAACTGGTGCAGTCGCTCTGGAAAACAGTGTGGAGGTTCCTCAAAAAATTAAAAATAGACCTACCCTATGACCCAGCGATAGCATCGCTAGGAATTTACCCCAGGGATACAGGAGTGCTGATGCATAGGGGCACTTGTACCCCAATGTTTATAACAGCACTTTCAACAGTAGCCAAATTATGGAAAGAGCCTAAATGTCCATCCACTGATGAATGGATAAAGAAATTGTGGTTTATATACACAATGGAATACTACTTGGCAATGAGAAAGAATGAAATATGGCCTTTTGTAGCAACGTGGATGGAACTGGAGAGTGTTATGCTAAGTGAAATAAGTCATACAGAGAAAGACAGATACCATATGTTTTCACTCTTATGTGGATCCTGAGAAACTTAACAGAAGAACATGGGAGAGGGGAAGGGGAAAAAAAAGTTAGAGAGGGAGGGAGGCAAACTGGGAGAGACTGTTAAAAACTGAGAACAAACTGAGGGTTGATGGGGGGTGGGAGGGAGGGAAAAGTGGGTAATGGGCACAGGGGAGGGCACCTATTGGGATGAGCACTGGCTGTTGTATGGAAACCAATTTGCCAATAAATTTCATATTAAAAAAAATTAAGCTAAAACAGCAAAAAAAAAAAAAAAAGAAACCAATTTGACAATAAATTTCATATTAAAAAAATAAAAAATAAAAAAATAAATGAAAAAAAAAAGTGAAGCAAAATACAAGCCCACTACCTAAAAACAGAACATAAGCAAAATTTAAGACAAGCAAAACACTTAAAAGCGTTTGCCACGCATGTCACAAAGAGTTGAATTTCTTGGTGTGTGGAGTCCTTTCAGTTACATAAGAAAAGGCCAACACGATAGTGGAAAAGAGACACAGGAGGTACAAAGAAGTGAAGCTATATGGGTTGTCCATACATTTATGAAGCAATGTGTCAGCTTCCCGAGAATCAGATACACTTACATAGCGGGAGGCCATTGGGATCTCACACCTTGAAAAAGAATAAAATGGATAAAAGGATAGCGGTGGAATGAGTGGTGTAAGGGCATGGGGACATCTGTGCTTGGGAACACTGCTGGCAGAAAGGTAAATTGACACCTTCCAGACGGCAACCTGGCCATCTGTATCAAAGACTTAAAAATAGACATGTGCTTTCAAACAGAAGCTGTACTTCTATTTATTATCTCCAGGAACTAATAGTGGGTATGTGCAAAGATTTAGCCATGAGGCTGTTTATGGAAGTGTTGTATAAGAGGCAAAAATCAGAAATCGCCTCAATGTCCAACAATGGACTTTGATCAAGGAACTCATGCTGTGAGTGTATAACAGAAAATTCTAGCTATGAAAGAACTAAATAGAGTTGAGCAGGCCTGAGGCCTCCCCTGTCCATGGACCCCGGGCTCAGTGGCTCCTTTCTCCCTCTGTGGGGCTGGTTCCCCTTTTGAGCTTTTGGAGCAATGTTCCCCTTACATGTCCCCACTGAAAGAGATGTATATACTCTTACCCTGACTTCCACCCTCAGCCTGAGCTGGGCTTAGGGGTGTCCCTGCCCAGGAGGAAAGGCCCATAATAAAGATAAGAATTCCCCTAAAGTTGGGGCACCTGGGTGGATCAGTCCGCTAAGCATCTCACTCTTTCTTTCGGCTCCCGTCACGATCTCACGGTTCGTGGAATTGAGCCCCGTGTCAGGCTCTGTGCTGATAGCACGGAGCCTGCTTGGGATTCTCTCTCTCCCTCTCTCTCTACCCCTCCCCCACTCGCTCATGTCCTCTCTCTCTCTTTCTCCCTCTCTCTCTCTCAAAATAAATAAACATTAAAAAAAAAAAAAGAGTTCCCCTAAGTTAATTTATGAATTTAACGCCATTGGAATAAAAATCTCCGTTGACTTTTCTCCTTGAAACGTAACAAACGAATTCTGTGGTACTGAAATTCCCTGGTAGATGAAATGGTTAAGCCTAGTCGAAAGCTTTTGAAAAAGGAAAAAAAAAACGATGGGGGGAACTTGTACTAGCAAATCATAAAACATACTGTGAATTCCCCAGCAGGGTCTTTTGTCAAGTTAATAAAACATAACTTGTAAAGTTCCTGGGAATCGCTACATGGCAGTTGGTACTATTTTATTCCTGGTGTAGCTTCGATGAAATTTGCAGGGTTGGAGGTACAATAAAAGCAGTGCCCGCCCTCTTCTCTCTGCTGTTGAAATAGGGAGTGAGGACTTCTGTGTGGGAAACTTTGGTTTGGGACCCAAAGAACGTCCAAGGTTTGGAACAGCAGCGGAGGAAAGTGGCCCTGCTCCAGGACAAGTGTGTTGAGGGCTTAAATCAAATTGGAACTCATCGATCAATATACATTGCTCTACAGTGCCGATTCTCTAGCGGCTTCACCCTGGGCAAGTTCTTTAACCCCTTGAAGCCTCTGTTCTCTGATGTGTAAAATATGGATTAGTCATTACCATCTATAATATTGCTGTGAGCAATAAATGGTAGTGCGTGTAAAGTTTTTAGCGTATTGCCTGGCACATGGAGAGAATGTCCTAAGCAGTAGCAATGATTGGTTTTGAAGCACCCAGTTAGTTTCGCTGGGCTCTGCAGGGCAAGGATGACTGAGCCAGGGGACCGAGGGCTCTGAAGTCCTGGGCTCCAGACACGGTGAGGAGCGCAATGGGAGACTGAGAACATGAGGCCATCAGGAAAGATGGGGATGATTCTCTTGATATTTCCAAGCACACTAGTAGTCATGCGTGTGGCCTCCGATTCCCCGAAGTCAAGATCAGGCTTGTCCACGTATTGGCTGCTGTTCACTGGTCAATAGCTCTGCTCTGCTCTCCTTCTGCCCTTTCATTGATGAAAGCCTGAGACTCAAGCCATCTGTCATGTCGTTTTTCTTTGCAGACGCACCATTTTAAAGTTGCCGGAGTGGATTGATTCAAGAATCTGTTTCTTGTCGACAGGCCCACCCTTGGCATTTCTGACCAAGGCAAGAGTGTCAATGGGGGACAAATGCTAGCATCTTAAATCAAACATAGTCATCCTCACTATTCCCAGATTCCGTATTTGCAAACCTGTCTACTTGCTAGAATGTATTTATAACCCCCGGATCAATACTTGTGCCATCTTTACGACCATTGGTACGTTCCCAGCTGAGGTAGAAAAAAGCAACATTGCCTTCCCATTTCAGCTCTCGTACTAAACAAATGTCCTTTCTACAGCTTAGTTAGTGTCATTTTTTTTTTCATTTTTGTGCTTTTGTTGGTGATTTTGCTGTTTAAAACGATGCCCAACTGTAGGGCTGAAGTGCTGTCCGGTGTTCCTAAGTGGAAGACGACTGCCATGTGGCTTACAGAGAAAATGTCTGTGTTGGAGAAGCTTCCTTCAGGCATGAGTTTTAATACCGTTGGCCATGAGTCCAATGCTGATGAGTCAACAATATATATTAAATAAGGTGTCTTCAAACAGAAACACGCATCAACAAGGTCATGTATTGATCGGTTGACAAGAAGTATCCAGAGGCTCACGGCAATATAACCCTGTATCTCCCCTAGGAGCAATGGTTCAGTAGTCTCTCATTCAGTGTTTGTGGAGACTTTATAGAACATAACCACTGTGAATTAGAGACTTGACTGTATGTTCTTCCTCCTACTAGGGCAAATATACTTTCAGAATGACCTGGAAGGCAGGTTCAAATGGCCACACCTATGCTGGAGATCTGGCTTCTGGCTGCGACTCACTTCTCCCTTTTCACCCCCCCAATTCCATTGTGTGCCTGTGTCTGAACTCTGGAGGCCACAGGTCCGGGCTCTGCACACAGCCCTGTAAACCACCCCCTTGGCCGCTCCCTGGGCTGAAGTGGGCAGATGCAGGGAGAGGGCAGGGCAGGCTTCAGAAGCAATCTCTGGGCCACCTGGGCAGGGCATGTTGGGCCTAGGGTACTGGACTGTGGTCTAGAAGGTTGAGGGCATCACCCTGGCTTCATGGATTTCTCACCATATCCAAAGTGAGGCCTCTGAAGGTCAAGGCTGAGGGTTATAACTGCCTGCCAGGACAGCTGTTAACCCCGAGCCCGTGGGAAACCATTGCTTGCCAGTCAGGGTAATTTTTCATTTCTCTTGATTGCTTCTCAGGTGACTAGTCCAAAGCAGTGTGCAGGGACCTTGTGCCCGGCGCACAAGAGTCTTACCCTTTCTGCTCTGTTCCTGCATTTTCTCCTCTGGGTTTACAGCTGCTGCCACAACTTGAAGTTATCTCTTCCAAATGTGGCTGTGAACTCTTCTCATACCGCAGTATTCCTGAGTGGTTGCAGGGTAATAAGCTTGGAGAGGAGGGTCTCTTTTTTCCCCTTACTATTCATCCTAACGTGACCGGACCCCTCTTGTCCTTTGGACCCCTCTTGTCCTTTATGTGGGCGGCAAGCAGTGATTACATCAGCAACTCCGCAATTACCAGCTAGCGGTGGGGGAGGGGGGGAGCAAGGGTATTAACTCGGGCACCATTTTGCAAGTAATTAAAAAGAGCATTCCTGGGATGAATTCTGGGAGGAACTTTTTCTGGAAGCAATATCTGGAGGGTTTCCAGATCTGAGTTCTAAAGGAGGCTCCCAGCTGCAAGGTTGGAAGTGGCTACAAAAGGAATAATAATTTTCAGCGCCCTGATGCTGGTGTTCACATTTTATTGGTACTGGGTCCCTCATATGGTTTCCTCCTAGAAAGTCAGGAAAAAAGTTGTACCAGTTCACTCATGGGATTATGAAATTAGTTTGGGGGCTCCTTACTGTAGCTGAGCATAGGACAGTGTTAATTAAGCTGATGACCTTTGCTTTGTGAACTGGGGACAAGTGTCCTTGAACAACTTTGTGTCCAGGGATGCCCCACAGCTAAAGACCCTACTTTGTCTCAAAACCCGCATGTCCTAATTTTGGGAAGAGGGAATGTTGTCAACTGTAGGTATCGAATACGCGTTTGCAGAGAAGCCACATTAAGCATTGGGTTAAAAGCTTTATTTTACGAAATGGAGAATTTTAGAAGCAATGTTGTAATTCAGAGTAGCATTTGCATATTGTTGCCTTGCAGCGAGTTTCTCTTCCTTCTTTGTCAGAAAGTGAGGTTTACCATAAGCCAGGAGGAAACGTGGCTTTGGCATTCAACAGCTGGGAAGCTGAACGAGTGCTTAAATCCCTCCATGCCTCGGTTTCCTCATCTGTGAAAGGAGCAGACTGTGTGTGTTAAAAGCTGGCTGTAAAGGGCAGGTTGGGCCGCGTGCGTAAAGTGCCTGTCACATAACGGTGTTCGAAGTCATGTCATGAATGACACAGGTGCTGACTCTTTGACCAGCCCTCACTTTCATTTTTGGCAGCCTCTTGAATCCCGGGATGTCTCCTGGTTTTAGACTATTTGCAGGGAGTGAGCCTGCCCACTTTGCTTTATCACTCGGTCCTCGCACTGCCCTGAATTTTTGCTTCTTCCTGGACATGCGGGGCCCAATGCTTCCCCGACTTTCCCAAGCTTCCTATGTGCTCAGGGTTAGAGGGAGGGGCTTTTCCCTCTTTCTTTTCTTCCCTTCCATCATCCCATGGAGCAACTTCATCTGATTGAAGAAGTTGGAAGAAACAAACTGCACAGGCCCAGCTCAGACTTTTTTAATCCTTTAATCTGGTGAGCTGCTCTCTGGGAGCAGCGGTGTCCTTCTGTCCTTCCAGGCTGTGCCATTCCTGGGTGGCATCCCCACACCATGTGCCCCGAGGCCCTCATTGCCTGCAGGCAGCCCCTCACAAAGCTCATCTGTCTACGGATGTAACCTCTAACCTCCAACTTGGAGTTTCACTAACAACTGCCCCTACGGTCCAATTTCCAAAGCCCTCATGGCATATTGGTTAAGAGACTGGTCTCTGTCATCCGAGAAACTGGGTTCAAATTCTATCTTTGCCATTAACTGATGTGTACATTTTGCAAACTTCTAGGCCCTGCTGGGCCTGAGTGTCTCTTCTAGAAGAGGGGGGAAATAATAGAATCTACTTCATAGGTTAGTTGGGAGCATTTGATGAGTTAGTATACACAAAACACTCAGAACAATACCTGTCCCCTGGTAAGTAGTAAAAAAGCATTAACTAATTGCCACTCCCTGGTCAATATTTTCCTCAACTGATTCAGAACTTGCTGAGGGAAGGTGGCTGGTGGACACTGGGACCCTCAGAGATCCAGTTCCTCCCCCTCCATGGGTCCCGACCACGCTGCCACTACTCCTGAGCCAGGCCCTCTCCTGACCTCCCCACCTGCCTTGGTCATGATTCCCACGGATTTCTGCTCAAATGCATATCCATTACTTTTCTCCTTTGTAACTAGATTATCCTCTCTGCTGAAGAAGAAGGGAACAAAATGGAAATTGAGTATTAGCCTCGTCCTCTGTCATTAGTTGTCATTACACCATTCACCCTGACTGTGGGCCTATCCCTTCCGCATCACGTTATTAATTCAAAGAGTTAGCATGCCTCTGTTTCTTTGGGTGGTCTTCGTTAAATTCTATACTTTCTGCATTTCAACCTTCAGGAAATCATTCTTGGAGATATGAGCCTCTGTTTGGTAGTTATCTTTGGGTTTTCGCCCTCCACTAATCTTTAGCAGGCTTCTTAAAAACTGAGCTCTTTAAGGAGACACCGGGCCCCCTAAACCCTTTTATATTCCCTCTTGGGAATAGCTATGTGCTGCGTGCTATGTGCCATGGCTATGGGAAGATAAGATACCCATTGCCCCAGGAGAATATGCAGTTCAGTGGTGCTTACGTCTTATTCCAGGGGGTCCTAAGAGTGTTGCAGGGACCCCTCAGGGGTCATCAGGGGGAGGGCGTGTGTGTGTTGGGGGCTGTGTGTGGTTGAGGTTTTACCCTACCCCACCATTGTTCCAGACTGTTCTGCTTTTCTTTGTCCTGCATATTGGGCTTCTGTGTAAGATTCCATCCAAAGAAAGGATTGCACTGTTTTGTTTTGTTTTTTTCCAGTTTGAAAACCATTGACCTAATTTTTTCCACTGAATTTATGCAGAATGGCTTTTTATAGTGGTTTGACTCTCCCAGCTCGGGTTGGGCCAACAGGATGACAGAGGAGTCTAGCCAAGGCGTTGGCACCAGTCACACACAGAGTCAAACAGTGCCGACCTCTGAAGTTGTCTCCCAGCTGAAAGGCTCACCTTCCGTGTTGGAGAAAGACCTTTCATGGTCCAGTCTAGTACTATTTGTGGTAATACACAGGATTTTTTAGGGGAGGAACCGTACATAAATTGATCCCAAAGGCAATCTCTGAAGAGTTCCAAAAATATTTTAAGCAGTGACAACACTGTTGAAATAAGTTTATGGGCCCCTAAATATGCTAGAAGCTCTAAAATAAGCTCTCAAAATCTTTTAGGACACATGATATCACACTGTAACTTTCCAAAGGGTAAGAGACGGGATTTTGCTTAATTAACTTTGTGAGTTGTTTGCTAAGGCAAAAGCTCAGAGATCTAAGATAATCAGGCATCAACCAACTGCTAAATCACCAAACTACTAAAAATGCATCTACTGTAACAGATCAGACTTTGTGGCTTATTCTGCTTTTATAAACATATTTAAAAGATCCAGATGTTTGCTTGTACATAGAACATTTCTGGAAGATGCTCTAGAATGGGAGTTTCATGAGGCAAGCCTTTTTCCCCTGCTTTGTTTTATTAATGTATCCCTGGGATGATGCCTGGCATATGACACATATTCAATAGATACATGTTGAATGAATGGATTCACAAGAAAATGGTAGTGGTGGTTAGCTTGGGGGAGTAGGAAAGGAGGCGAAAATATTACTTTTCAATTTATACCCAGCTATGGTATACCTATGAGGAGGATAGTGCTTCTCTTCTTGCATTTTTACCTTTACTCATAGAAAGGAAGAGACTTCAGCTTTCCTTTTCACTGTTGTCCATTGCCCTTATGACCGCCACCTCTACCACGCTGAGGAGAAATGTATACTCTGGGACCTTGCGTTCTTAGGGAGCAGGATTTGGCCCTTCCTCTTCCGGTTTCCATCCCCATTGCCTTGTGATCCTGGCCTCACTTGGAAAAGTAGGTGTGGCCATAATTATACTTTCAATTTCAGGTTTCCTACCAGTGCCTTCCTTGCTCATGGGACTGGATGGAAGTAGACATTGGAGTTTGTTCTTCAAATCTGGACATTTTATTTATTTATTTCTTGAAGTGTATTTATTTTTGAGAGAGAGAGAGAGAGAGAGAAAGAGAGAGAATCCAAAGCAGTCTTCATGCTAGGTACAGAGCCCGATGTGGGGCCTGAACTTGCAAACTGTGAGATCATGACCTGAGCTGAAATCAAGAGTCAGATGCTTAATCGACTGAGCCACCCAGATGCCCCAAATCTGGACATTTTAGATGCAAGCAAGGTAGTGTAAGAAAACTTTGGGATTAATAAGTTATACTTTGTTTCCCATTTGGTTCTTGTTTTTCTGGGCTTTGTTCCCTCAGAAAAGAACTACAGAGTGGCCTGTGGTAGTTTTCAGGAGCCCCAAACTCATCCCAATCCCCTGATTCTGTAGTGCTTTTGTGTATTCAGTTTGTCATGTACATATATTATTTTTGAAAGAGAATATGGATGAGAACATAATAACAGTGTGGAGAGTGGGCACGGAGAGTGGTTTTTCTGTCCACCTACAACAGAATAATTATTTTTCATAAACTCTGTTGGAGGCAATTTGCATTTATAAACAGGAGAGATACTAATAATTGGCTGGCAGAACGGTATGGCATGAAGAAGCTCTTTGAGAAAACTGGTTCATGGGATCATTAAATGGTTGAAGTAAAAATGCAAAAGGGCAGAGTTGCGGTGAGAGACTTTGCAGTCGGAAACCGAGACGAGCGAATTCAATGGGGGATCGCAGGGGGCAGAGTCAATGCAATATAATGTCTGAAAAAGGATCACAATACTGCCACACACACTTCAGAGGAGTTGCTGCACTAGGAATTGAGTAAGGATGAACACTTTTGCTCTTTGGAGACGGTCTCTGCTCTGTGCGCTAAGCACTACTGTATGTTAAGCACAGAAATTTTTTATGCGTATCAATCCAATGAGGAAAGTGCTCTCATTATCCCATTTTACAGATGAGGAGACGAACACAGAGAGAGGCTTAGGCTACACACTACTAAGGGCAGAGGTGGGATCCATGGTGTGGCTTGTACAGGCTCCAAAGGGACAACCGCGTCCATCTGTTCCCAAAACTATATTCCATGGTGTCATTTTGGCGGCTTGATATCTGTCCGCGTGGGAGAATTTACACCACAGAAACTGGCAAATACTGCACATGGTGTTTTTTCGTTTTAATTTTTTTTGCCGGAGATGTGGTTGCTAACATTTACTGACATATCCCCCTGGCTACGATTCAAACCCAGGTGGTTTGATTCCAGAGCGTTTTGGCAAAGGTGAATGTTTTCATGCCAAATTATTGACGATAGTATCCATTTTCTTACTGCATCAGCTACTTTTCTCCGGGTATTCTGTTCCAGCCAAATGCACCCTAATCGATTCCCAGTGCTTCCTTACAGGATTGTTATGAGGATTAGATGAGATGATGTACTGGAACCAGTTAGAATAGGGCTTTCCATAGTAAATGTTAGCCGTGGAAAAATGCAAACAGAAACAAAGCCCTCATGTCATCATGGCCCCTTTATTTCACATTATTCCCTCACCTTCATAGAAAGCAATCAGTGGCAAAACTGACCATGTCTCCATTTTCTCTCTCTTCCATAATCTATACCCTGGGGCAAAACCTAAATTAGTTAAGAAGAGAAGTCATCAGAATAACCTGGCGATCCTGTCATGTCACTTCCAAGCTCTGTGAAAAGAAAGCCTGAGCAATGACAAACTTTCATTTACTTTATGATGCTCCCCCTCCCCCGTCCTGTGTCTGCCCTCCCCTGCCCACCCTCTGTGGGGGTCCAGGGAGTAGAGCCACCACCATGACGACGACGGGGGCCTGGAATGTGACCAGCAGCGCATCTGCAGGCTAGGACACCATTTGGCAAAAACCTAGATTGGTATAGAAGACACGGCACTATCATTTGACTTAGATGCTAAGGGCTTTGGGCAAAAAAATAATGAGCCCTCCCTCATCACCAGGAAGGCCACAGTCATACTCCTGAGCGGTCACAATGAAAATTGCTGGGTGCTCACCGGATGTCGGACATTCTTCCAAACATTTCACAGGAAGCATTTTATTTTATTATGCTAGCAATAATCTGAGTGAAGTACAGTAATTGTCCCCATTTTTGAGAAGAGGAAACAAAGATTCAGACATATTAAGTAACAGCCTTGGCAAGTGGCTAAAGGAATCTGGAGCCTGTGACAGTTTGACCCCAGCCTTCTTGTCCCCAGTGATGCCAGCGTGCTACCTTGAGGGAATGGGGCTAAAAGCGTAGCCCTGGGGCTCCCAGGCTGTGAGAGCATGGGCAGGCAAGAATTTCCACTGAAAAACTCCCCTTGAACCATTCTTGCCCATGACCTTCTCTGACGACTAGTTCCCTGTAACCTATTGCCCTGGCTTTGGGTCACTTAATACGCCCAGCCTTACAGACGTCGATTCAATATTCTTCTGGGTCTCATTTTCACTACTACCTTCCCCTGCCTCTACACCAGATGATGTGGTTCTATTTTGGCTCTTACCTGTGCCGTGAATGCCGCCAACCAGTGTATTTTATGGACCACCTACGCTCTTGAGCTGGTCAAAACCTGACTCTCCTTCTCTGAGATATCCACTCTACTTTTCAGCCAACATGTTAACAACACATTACGATCGAAGAACTAAGGCATTGTGCATCTAAAGACAGAGGTTTAAGATATTTTATTAGGGAACATACATCAATATTCAACAACACTTAAATATTATGGCATCCATATTTAGAAGGGCAATATAAATGCTTATGACTTGAACAGTCACTTTATTAAACAAATGAAATAAATTCCTTTTAAACAGTGGGCTGTATGATTCATAAAGTATATTTTTTCAATAATTTATTCATCTGCCTAGTCATATGTACATTTGTTTTCTTCAAAAAAAAAAAAAAGAACCAATGTGATTGTTCACCACATCGTACCATAAAACAAATGAACCTGTAAAAATGGCATGTAAAAAATTCAGAAACACCTAAACAGCACATTCCAAAGATACTGAATCCATTTAAAAGGAATTAGATGCTTCAGAAGCAATCACAGTCAGCTTGGGTGTCATATATATGCATTAGTACGGAATGCAGCAGCAAGTTCAAGTATAACAATTCACACGCATGAACATATTTATCTGACTTAGGAGAGAATTCTCGCTTTTAGAGCAAAGAACACATATCAAACTCTCAGCGAGGTTCAGATGAATTTTGTTTGTTACATGGAGGGAAAGGTGGTGATATCAACTCAATCAACCAAGTACTGAAACCTGGAGAAGGTGGCATGGTCCACGAACACCGCATAGTTGGCAAATATCCCTATAGGGGCCTTATTCACCGCAACAACTGTAAGGGTTACAGGAAAAGCGTAGCAGCGAAAATCAGCCATTCAGCCCACATTTGCTTCTCTGGCAAAGTGGAAATGCCATGTTTGTATTTTTAACACATCTAATGAGTAGACAAGCAGAAAAGCTGCTGTAAGCCAGGAAATGTCACGGGGTTCATGTTTGAACGGCATCAGCTTTATTTACTAAAATACAGTTTTGAGTTCACAGACAAAATGAACTTCCAGAATGATTTTCTTTAGCCCCAGCAAGTCAAGTCCTTCCCAGTCGTTAATTGATTGTAGAAATGCAGTTCCAAGGTCTTCATTTTTGTTTCAGTTTCTCCCACCACCTCTGCTGCATTTGATGTGCAAAATCTCCCAGGTACCCTTAGCTACTATGGCAGCGTCCTGATACAGCATAAGATACGACCCTTCAATGATGGATGTTGTGAAAGCCAGCCTCGTGGGTCTGTAGTGATCCATTTATTTTCTGCATTGTGTGTGTGTGTGGGGGGGGGTGGTGGTGGTGGTGGTGGTAGGGAAAACTCTTTATTTTAATATTGTACAACATTTCCTTGTTAAAAACAATTCTTCAATTAAAAAAAAAACACTGAATTGCATCATGTAAGACTTGTTTGCAAAGACTTCCAAAGCATTTGGTTATTCTTAATGATTAACCATTTCAGGTTCAACAAATGTTTATTTGCACAATGAGAAAGAAATAGACTTTTTTTTTTTCTGTTTAGCCATCCCACTGTAATGCTGTGTTAAGTCTTGAAAACAAAGAGAATCAGACAATTGAGAAACCAAGGCTTTTCGATATTCAGCCAGGCCAAACATAGGAGCTCTAACAGGAAAGCCGCTGGTTCATTATTTACTGGCTCTTCCTTGGTTCATCCTTGGTTTAAACAGAGTAAGAAGAAAACCAGGCATGGTTTTCCTGCACGGAACCTGGGGAATGGGGTTTGCAGAGCCAACTGGCCACCATGAAATGTGAGGCTGATTTCCATGTGCCCCAACAGACTGGAGGGGGAGGCAACCCCAGCACATACCTGAGGTTCACCAGACCCTGGGCCTTTGCACGGGCTCATTCCTTACTTGCTAGGAACGACTCCCTCTGTTTCCCACTCCATTTTGTCCTCCAAGATCCAAATGAGAGGTCCACCCTTTTTAAAAAGCCTGACTCCGAGGGTGGCTTTAGTGCCTTACACTAAACTCTCCTGGCCTTGCGTGAGTTCTTGCGTCACAGAGTTTACCACGTTCTACTACAATTGTTGACTTTCCTGTCCTCTCCGTAGACCACAGGCACCCTGAGAGGGAGGATCATGTGTCCACCCTTGTTTCCTCCACTGTCTGGAGCTGAGCCTGGAGCCCTCATGGAATATTACAGAATGGACATAGAAGGGAAAGAACTGCTGTATGCAATGACAGCTTCCCTTGGAAAAAGGTGATCTGGTTTTGCAGCATGGCCTCCTGTGCTTTTACAGACATGCTAGAATTCGAGGGACACAAAGGGAGCTTAAGAATGCAACAGAGGAAGTTGTACTATGCTGACTCTCAAAACACTGCACTATTTCTCCCCCAAACCTGCTTTTCTCTCTTATTTTTACGTCCACAGCCTCTCCTTCAGTCACTATTGTCCCAGTAATGACAAGAGTAATATGTTAGACTTTTGTCTTAGTCAGGTGAATGTTCAACAAAGAAGTAAATCCATGTGGCAGGTAAGACTTACAGATTTCTGAGGTGGATTCAAAAGACAGTGGGTAGCAGGAAGCGGGGGGTGGGCTGGCACCCCCTTCATTTGACCATGAGGACAGCACTCACGGCCATGAAGCTGGCTTCATGTGATGGATGTATGCCTCCTCAAAAAAAAAAAAAAAAAAAAAAAAAAAAAGGCACACTGACCTTTAATGACTTACATTAATACTTTCAATATACTAAGCATCATGCGTAAACATGACCAAAACTGTAGAGGGTAAGAATTCTTACTACGAACCCAATGTATCCATTTTCGAAAGTCAACACGACCAAAATTCTGTAGAGTAAGAATTCTTACTACGAACCCAACGTATCCATTTTCGAAAGTCAACACGACCAAAATTCTGTAGAGTAAGAATTCTTACTACAAACCCAATGTATCCATTTTCACAAGTTCAAACTTTGGTAGAGCTGGTTCTTTGTAAACTGAGGCCCACATTTATTTCCCTGTTGGCCAACCCAGTCCCATTCTGCTCCCTATGAGACGATGTTCTCAGTTTTCCTTCCCCTAGCACTGAAAGAATGAAAAAACTCTTCTTTGTAATTTGGGCCAGCACCAACCCGTTCACCCTTGCCATAGCCCGGCTTCTCAAAACCCAGAAGACCGAAATAGCCATAGACTGTGTTTACACAAAGCAGAGTGTGCCAAGAACTTCATCCCCGAAAGTGACTTTTCCCCCTCCGTTTAAAGCAGGTTTGAGATTCCGAGTCACAAGAGACCATTTGGCCCGGAGATGGCAGCAGGTCCCTGTCAAACACAGCTTCTCAAGATGGCTGCCTGCCCGACACAGACTGAGCCACGATGGGCGGAGCTTGCGGTATGGATTTTCCTGTGGAGCCGCCTTCCCGGAAGGGTCCCAGAGATCGTTTAAGGGGGTCCACAGAAGTGCCAAGGCGCTCACTGGCAACTTGAAATTAGAGCTGAGATTGACTTGGTGTTCACGTGATGTGGGTTTCAAGTCTGGCTGAAATCAAAACTGCCTTGGGGGGCATGCCTGGGAATTTGCTATTTTGTCTTGCATAAACTTCAGATAGTCACCCAGGCCTGCTGGTGCCCTATTTCTTTAGATGGTTTTAATCCCAAACTGTGCTTCAAATGTTCTACTGTTTTCCAGGCGTCAACATTACTTCTCTTTCTTATAACATCGTTTATGTAATTACACACACACACCTTTTAATAAGGACTGCATGCTATGTAGTGTCTTTCAGACCACGGTAACACAATGGCTCCTATTGCCAAGTAAGCAGTTAATTTGAGAAAGATTGCAATCACCATCACTAGGGACTCTCATTCTAGGCTGTCTATAATCTGAGAACTTGGTGAAAAGCTGTAAACTAGTACAGTGGGTCTGATTTTTTAAAAATTAAAACAAAATGCTCTGGTAGGGAAATTTCCAACCCCAAGAAAATAGCATAGTTGTGGTAGATGGTGGGGGGGGGGGGGAGGCGGGGTGTACATAACTGAAACTTGGGATTAGGTGCCCGCATTCTAAATTTAGGAATGATAGCACCAGGCAATGGTACAACACCTCTTGCGACTTTCGAATGAAAGCGCTATTAGTGCCTTGAACTAGTGAAGACTCACGTCTGGACACAGATCAGTCTGAACCGAGGTAGAAAGCAAAGGAAAGTGAGAGATTTACCCCATTGTTTCTTGCATGGGGAGTTCTCGGTGCTTTAAGACACCTTAAAGGTGATGTAACTTATAATAATGTTCTATTTATATAGTGTTTGGGAGAGGAAATGAAGACAGGGAAAGGGTGCCAGCGTTTGTTGGGTGCCCGCGATGATTTCATACGGTTTATCAGCCCATGAGACATTTTCACGTGTGCTAGTTCGTTTGCCTGCCCCATGTCCCAGGTGAGAAAACGCAGTCAAGGGAGGTCAAATGACTTGTCCGGGATCACTTAAGTGGGTACAGAGATGGGGGCCTGAAATTAAGCCCCGGCCTTGTGGCTCCCAGGCCACGGCTCTTCTCGGTTCTCTTGTGAAAACACTTCTTTTGTAAAGTGACTGAAAAATCTTACATTTCACCATATCTGAATGCGCGATGGACTTGGCACAGAGTAGATGCTCTAAGTGTAATTTCTCCTACTTACTCTCCGCATACTTTATCACAGTGCCCCGTGTGGAGCACGCTCATTTCGTTGTCTGCAATATTGGGTTAAGTAGGTGCGGTATTACTGGAAAGTGGGCTGCCTGGGACTTGTTATGCCCCAGAGACAAAAGGAGCTATTTTCTTCCCTCCACATCTGATGAAGAAAGCATGTGTCGTGGTTCAGGCTGTAAAAGCCGAGGCAAGAATTGCTGTTGCAGAATGTCAGTGACCACGGGTTGCAGTTGCGGTATCGGCATCGGACACGATGTTCACAATAGTAAAGGCCGAGGGTAGGGGGAGCTGCTGGAGGTGGGGACAAAAGCAAACGTGGGACCCCCCCTTTTTAATCCAGTTAGTCTCTAGCCAACGTTTGCCTCTCTTAAGAAAGTACGGAGACAACTAACAATGAGCTGTTATTCGAACATTTGGAATACTTGCTTGTTTTGTTCTTACAAATAGTTCATCATCTTACTTGAATAGCCTTCTCGTCAGGTTGCATTTGGGCAGCCTTATTTTTGATTAAAGCTACCTATTCGTCGACGCTCCCTGTTTCTCTGCTCTTTGCAAGGACTGTCACCTCTGCTAGGGCACAGGGGCTGGGTGGGGGAGGTGCTGTGGACTGCAAAGCATTCGTGCTCAGCTTTTGATTAATGAGCCAAGGGCCTCCCAACCACTGAGACTTCAATTAGCCAAGCTGCAAAGCTGAAACCTTTTCATTATGAAGATAAGGCTGAGTTTAGCAAAAGGAATGAGGACCAGACTGGGGAAGAAAGACAAGTTTCTTGTTGTCGTCTTTTCTGTTGTGGTTGTGTTTTAGTAGAAAAATCAATAAGCCATTGCTACACTCAATCAATATATCCCAATGTTTTGGGATGGTTTGGCCTTAAACACACTTAATACTTTGGTAGGCCCTGGCTTTTCATGTGATTTTTTTTCCTCCTGTAATTTCTAGATTGGATTGAAGCTGTTCTGAAGCACAAACTCTTAGCCAACAAGGCTGCTCCATTGTGATAGATACTGTGGGGCCAGAAACCCTTCCAGTAAGAGATGTGCCCCAGGGAGGGGGCAGGGGGATGGGAAACCCAAGTTCCTTGCCCAGAAAGCACAACAGTAGATGCTATGCAGTTAGAGCAGCCCCAGTCCTTCCAAGTGAGGATAAATGCTCTTGGCTTCCCAGCAGGAACCAGGCAGAAGAGAAGACATCACTCCGTGGCTGTCAGAGAAGCACCTTGCGGGCGAACAATTCGTCTACAATAAAAGGCTTAGGTGGGTGGATAAAACAGAAATGGGACTGAATTTCCCAACAGAAGCAAGGTGACCAGGCCGAGATAGTCTGAAACCACACAGGGTGGGCAGCATTCCCCGAGAGGCAGGAGCAGCAATGACTGTATACTGTATCCCTGAGGGCCAGGGACAGGAATAGTGGGAGGTGGTCTTCAGAAGGTCAGAATTAAGATACCTTTTAGCAGGGAATGACCATCTACATCCACACATCCAGCCAAGTCAGTGTAGCTTCCTTTCCTCTACTCTTTCTAGGCTGGGAGACAGTGGAGGAAAAGCTACCCAAAGGCTCATTGGCGTTCATTTTTCAAGCGGCTCCTGGTGCAGAGCAGACGTTGAAACATAGCATGAACTCACCCATCGCTGGGATTGGGACCCAGTGGTGATCTTTCCCTCAGTCTGCTCCTCAGTGACCCATTTCCTGGGACTGGGCTCTGCTGTTGGTTGTTCACCCCATTTATCTCTGTCTCACTTTGCTCTCAGGGTCTAGGTTCTGTCCCCTTCCTTGGTGGTGGTCTGCTTTCCTGCATGCAGATGCCTCCCAGGGGATCCTATGCCTGCCCGACTCAAGATGGCAGCTAACCTGTACTTCCTCACTGCTGTGCTCGGCACCCCTGATTGGAATCTCACTGTAACTTTTCAGAAGCCCAGTAACTATTACCTGAGCTGTCCTGGTGCGTCATCTGGCATTTCCAAGGCCCTGGACTTGATCTTCCAGCCCCTTCCTGTAACCAGCGCTTGGCTCTGGTCCCATGTCCCTCTTCATCCCCTGTCTGCTTGCTTGCTCAGGAGGGGCCCTGCTCCTTAGATAGGATCCCCTAGGGGCTGTGCACTGCTCTGGGCATCCAAAGACACATGACAGCTCCTGCTCTCCAGGAGGTTTCATCTAAAGACAAAACCTGTAGAGGCACAGTGTAAAGTACATTTTAAAGTGAAAAAAATATATAGATAGATTTTTAAAAAAGCAACAGAAGGATGAAAAAATAAAGTGCACAATTGGTTGTCAGGCCCAATCTAGAGAGAATTTGGAGAGGATGGTCAGGAAGGGCTGAATTTGAACTTTTGATTTGAAGAAAAAAATCTGGATAAGTTTTCATGGGCAGAAAGGACAGAGTGGGGAGGAAAGTGTTAGGAGCTAAATTCCCCTACTCTCCCCTCCCCCCCCCCCATTTCGTCTGTTGAAGCCCTAATCCCCAAGACTTCAGAATATAGCTGTGTTTGGACAAAGGATCTTTAAAGAGGCAGTTTAGGTTAAATGAGGTCATTGGGGTGGGCTCTGATCCAATATGACTGTGTCCTGAGAAAAAGGGGAGATTAGGACACAGACACACAGAGGGAAGGTGATATGTAGATGCTGGGGGAAGGCGGCCATCTGCAAGCCAAGGAAGGAGGCTACAGAAGAAAGAAGCCTGCAGAACCTTGACCTCAGACATCCAGCCTCCAGAACTGTGAGAGAATCAATGTCTGGTGTTGAAGCCCCTCTGTCAGTGGTACTTTGCTATGGCAGCCCCAGCAGACTACTACAGGGGGATTACAAATGCACGGAGCCGCATCAGCAGAAGCAGGAGCACACTGGGTAGGAGAGCACCCTCTGCGTAAAGAAGAATGTTTCCTGGCCCAAAGTTATGATGAAAGAATAGAAGGAATCCATGGGTAAGTTCTAGGAGCGGAGGGGCTGGTGGGGACCGGGTCAGGGGTGGGAGCACCACATGAGAAGGAGCACCTTTCCCCCAGTTGAGTTTTGTTGAGTTTTGCCTAGGGTGTACCTTCTGAGGGAACAATCATTGCTTAATGCTGACATGAAACCAAGTTTACTTTGGGATTGATTATGGTCTCGAAGGCCCTAAGGGCTAAGAGGAGAAGTGAAAAGTAAAGGCACACAGAGGCAAGAGACAAACAATTCAGAAGAGAAAGAGAAGGTGACATTGTAGGGCTCGGTAAAGACTTTTGAAACGTCAGAGTGAGAGGTGGCACTGATAAAAGAGATGCTTACCTGTGGATAGGGAGAGAAATAACCCAGAAACCACTCCTGAGCCCCAGCACTTTGTGTTTGCATCCTTCATTTGGAACTAATAGTACAAGAACAGAAAGACCGCAATGGGGCACATGTTCAAGTCCTGGGGGAGGGACCTGAAGTGTACCTCACTCTGTGGACCCATCTTCTGCCTGGGGCTCCCTGGAGGCTCCGGGGATCCGAGCTTGCAGTGTCAGGCTTGACTAGGGGAGGGGACGGGAGAAGTGAGGGAAACCCCCCCTTGTCACCCAGAAGAACTCTGCACGGAGCACTGTATCCCAGGGGAATAGGCACCTTCTGGGACAAGGGTGCCTACCCCAGCATTCATTGCTCATAAGTTTAAAAAATAGTAGAGGGTGGAATGATGTAGAGAGAGAGGCAGGGATGTGGAAGGGAGACTGGAAAGGAGAGAGGGAAAGGACCAAGATGGAAGGGGACGGAGAGGGAAGAGAAGTGGCCACGTAGTGTGGCCCAAGCCTTCCTTGCTGTGCCCAACGTAGGCACTGGTGTTAGCACTGATATTTTTGGTATTGCTACATTATTATATATATTACTGATATAATTATTTATATCTCCAGGTCCTTCCTTACTAGTTCTGCACCCACTCCCATTCCATGCCTTACCCCCTGGCCCTGCTGCAGAGTCTCATCTCTCAACACTGTGGACGTTATCCTAGGCCACCAGAATTGCACACCTTGTGTCCAACTGACAACATATTCTTCCCCTTCACTGCCCAGCAGGACCAGAGAGGGGACGGGGAAGGAAGTCCCTCCGATAGCATGCTAACTTCGAGAAACATGGCTTTGTCATCACAGGGGAGGGTTAAGTGTTTCCCCACAGCAATGCCATTTTGAGTTTAGTTAGGTCATGTCAGACGTAACCAAAAATGAAAAACAGGGAAAGAAGAAGGAAAAGGATGAGCAAGAGAGGGAGAAGTCCTGCTAGAAGCTAGTATTTGTCTTTGGAAGATATCCTTTCCCTCCTGCACCTCTTTCTGTACCCTCCTTCTTGGGGATCCCCAGGGTGGACCCTCGAATTTCCTGGTGCAGGGTGCTATGATCTGAAGGCCTTCCCAAGAGCCAAGTGAGGCCCCCAAAGCCTCTAGGGAGCCCCACTTCAGCAGGCTTCAGTGCTCCTGACGGGATTTCACACTGGTCACGGTCAAATGGCACTCACTGATTGTTGCGGAGTCCGATGGATTGTGCTGGGAGATTTTGCCAGTGGTGTGAGAAGCTGAAAGACCCCCGCCCCTGCCCCAACCTCCCTGTAGACTCCCGGAGCTTCTGCAGCCTGCTTGTTCTACAGAACCCGAAAGTGGGAAGGGGTGGTTGGTGCCTCCCTCTTGTCCTCGTGCCCGGATAGCAAATTGCAGTGATGAACTCAAATATGTCTTTTGGGTGAGTGGGTTACATGGAGCAAGCCGCCCCCCCCAACCCCCCCGCCACGTATGAACTTGGCACTCTCCAACAAATCATGAAGGTTGGAAATACTACTGTAGTCAATCGGAGATGTATCAATGGCATATTTTTTTAAAAAGATGCTTGTAAGCTAGACACTAAAATCCACTGCTTGACATTATTATTAGTATTCCTATACCATAAGCTAGAGATGCCATAGATCAAGGACGGCAAAGTAGAGCCCATGGGCTGTATCTGGCCCACGGCCTGTTTTTTATGCAATGACCTATGAACTAAGGATGGATTCTATGTTCTTAGAGGATCGTCCAAAAAAAAAAAAAAAAAAAAAAAAGCAAAAAACAAAAAAAAAAAAAAAAAAAAAAAATGTGTGACAGAGACCATATGGCCCACAATGCCTCCAATATTTACTATCTAGCCATTTACAGGAAAAGTTTGCCGGCCCCATGTATACATTAAATAGATTTTTTATTTTTTAGTTGGTTTGGGAACACCCCTCCCCTCCCCCATCTATAACAATGCTTCTTGGCAACACGCATTCTTGACTTTGCAACAGATGAACTTGGAACACACCCAGCTGGGGACTGTCTGTGCCTCTTAAGTATTTTTTTGTGCCAAATGCAGTGCCCGGTGCAGGGGAGGAAGAGGGTAGTTTGCCGACAATGACAAAACGGTACTGTTAACAACCACCCTCAGGCTCACCTGAGCCTTCCGGAAAGTCCCTTTTCCATCTTTGCATTCCTGAGGTCCTTAGGTTGTTAATCACTGCTGGCTTTGCCTTACAGTGTCACCCTATTGAGGAAGCCAAGAGCCCCCTGCCCTGCTTACTTCCTTGGCTCTGGTCCTGCCTATCTAGGGAGACAGAACAGAATCACATTTGCTTGTCCTTTCGCCAATAAGGAAAACAGAGACAAATGTGCACTGAACCCCTAGGACAATCTTGCACTGGCCAGCCGCTGGCAAGGATGTAATAGCAGAGAAGGTGACAATGGAACTGAAAATGTGGATCAGAGACAAATGAGTGACATATGAAATTCACGGTCCCAAGAAACACAGTGGACCTTGGGGATACTGAGGGCATCACGAAAAGAGGAGTCAGAGGTTGGATATGGGGCTATTCAAAGCATCCTTAAATCTCTATGCCCCCTTGTTTCTCCATGTGTTCAGTAAAGATAACACACCCTTCCTTCTCTCTGTCCTTCACAGGAATGACCCGAGATAGGCGAAATTACCTGGACAAGGACAAAGCGTTACATAAACGGAAGGAAATACTAAGCTCACACTGGGACTTTCTGTTTTAGCTTCTTTTCTGTTGCATCCGAATGCACCTACTGTACCTGGGCTTTTTAACAGGTCAGTGCCTTCATTATTTTTTTCCTACAAACACAGTATGGATTTGCTCTTAGATTTCTTCTTATCTGATCAAGTCTCTACTTCTCATAGTTTAACACTAAGCATTTCTAGCTTATGAGGTGGCTACGTTGACTATGATATCAAGGGACAGTGATGTAATTAATGACTGAGCGACACGGAAAGGAAAGATAATCATTTTGTTTTGGGAAACAGAGAAGCAACCAGCTTCAGGGCAGTTCCTTGCTTATCAGTTGTAGCAAATATTACTAAACCATGCATCCCGCTTTGAGCGATGCCCGGGGTAGGTCTTCCCTTCCTTCTCAACACTGCCCCCTGCCCACCGCCATAGCTTTCCTTTTAGGCGGGAGACTCAGGAATCCATATTGCAGCAGCAAAGAAGAAATGACATTTTCCTGCACAGGGCAGATGGGTTCCACCCTCAGCCCCCATGACATCTGGGTCTCGGGAGGCATGAGGGAAGCAAGGCAGATGGGGGCAACGGCAAGGGGCTGGGTGTCCTCTGCCGAAATCCCAATTTGCTTTTTGCCAGCCCAGCCCCCAAAGTCATCTCCACTCATTCATCTTGCGGGGACTTTGGAGGGCCAGGAGGCCACTGTTGTCATTGCCTTTTGAAGACGGTGGACCCCACAGCAGCCTGGGCTCAGCCCTGCTCCCCAGCACAGCACGTAGACAAGGAGCAGGTGCCAACAGTGTGTTCCAATCGGGCTGGACCGGAGCTGTGTGCAGGCAGTTTCATGGTTAAAAGTCCTAGTAGTATAAAAAGAAATCAGATCAACGGTGAGCACACCTCTGATGCCTTCCTACTGGCCACCACTGCCTTCTTTTGGGTCACCCTAGTTTTGCTGGCGGAGTTACCTTCCATGTGCTTGGGCTCCCTTCTCCCTTTTGCTGACGAGCAGAGCTCTTTCCTTAATTAAGTCAACAAGCACTCATACGCAGAGGCAGCATCTCTTTTGGCAAGGGGACCTGTGCAGAACCAACCCCAGAAGCAAATGAGAATGTTTGTCAGGCCGTGATCAAGTAGCTGCGATTAATGAGCGAATGATTACCTGCCCCGGCAGATAGTTCCGAAAATGTTCTCGTTCCCAGGCCGGGACCACGAGACCTACTGGGTCAGAAGGTCTGTGTGACAGTTCACTTTGAGGGGGTGAGGCAATCCGAGATACTCAGGGCATAAAGCTTTCATTTGCAAAAGGAAATCCAAGAACAGGTGAATGCCAGCTAATCCATAGCCACGGATGCCACCTGATTCTTCATTTTCAAGGGTTGCCTATGTGTCTGGCTACCTGGGGATCAGCATTTTGAGCCATTTCCCTATAGGGACTGATATGAAATCCACATGCTTGATATGCTCTCTGGGCTCCGTGTAATTCCTGGAGACATAGCTATAATTCCTTCTCTTCTCTCTCTTCGACTCAAACAAAACAAAACAAAACAAAACAAAAAACACAACCCAAAATGATGTTGGAATACAGGTGAGAGTAATGTTGTATCTGTTTTTGGTCTGTTTTGAAAAGAGATCTACTTCCTGAAGGTGTGCCAATTAACTGTGGCTGGTAGTCAAGAACATCAACTTACTACACAATGTGTTTCATACCCACAACCGTGTTTTGCCATTCTGGGCCAATGAAGCCTTTTCTGCATTCTCTTATATGCCCTTCTTCTCCCAGTTTGATATAATTTGTCTTTCTTTCCAGGCCTGAATAACTTACCGTGTCATTATCCCCTAAAAATTGTTGCAGTCTGAAAGGTAGAATTGTACACACGAGATCCTCTAATTATGATCTGTTTGGGGGATTTGGCTGGGGTGGAGTTTGGCAACACATTTACTGAGGTTAAATGGAAGGCAAATCCCAAAGAGACAAGACATTAAAACATTTGGGTGTAGTTTCGTATCCTCAGCATATCCAATCTAAACTGGGGAGCATTCGCCCCTACTAATTAGGGGGCAGAGGCACTGGGAGAAACAGGTAAGACTTTAGCGTCATAGGCAGCTCCAGGACTGAATCATGGTTCCTCACTGGCCTACAGCAAATCTTTAATCACTCTTAACGCTCAGATTTTTATCTCTAAAATAGAAACGTGAAATTGATATGAGATTTAGAGCTAATGGGGTACAAGACGCCCTGCCAATGCCCGGCGCACCAAAGAACCTAACAAAAAAGCCTTAAGAATATATTTATTTACCCAAACATCGCTGTCCACCATGGATGGATGATCCCAGGTAGGTAGTGAGAGTTCAAAGCCTCAATATTTTGGGAAGCGTTAGCATACACAAAATGATGACAGCAGAGTGGTCTTGGATGAGACACAAGTGAGGCAAGAGGAAGAAAACTGTGACAAGCAAAGTGCTCTCCTGAAATCCTTGCAGTAACTTGGGGAAATGTCTGAGTACAGACATCCAAGGTCTTTCTTAAGGCACGCAATTTGAACTGCAGAAGCAACTCAAATTTTGCCCATCCCATTACGTCAAGTTGATTCTTTGTGATGTTCAGAGAGTCTCAAAGCAACTGCTTTTTATAACACATTTGAGAAAACATTTTGACCACTGTTACTCTGGGTAAAGTCTTCAAACTACAAATAGAAGCAGTAAACATGTGAGTATAAATATGACAATCATTTGTTTAACTGTGACAATTTTGGAGAGTTTTTGGCATGCTCAAAGGTACAGAGATTTTTGTGGATGAGTAAAAAATAACTCAAGTATTGTTTATCCCACTTTGACTAAGTCTTGGGTGACATTATCGATTTCTTGTAAAATTGGCATGTTTATACTTAATATCATGTTATGGGAAAGGAAATAAATGTTAAAGTTTGCCTCCCTGGAGGGAGTGTGGTTGGTGAAGAGTGTAGCAGATAATTTATTTATGGATAGTTTCACATGAATACAATTGTCATGGCTTTTATCTGATGACCGAAAGATTTTCTAGCTGCTTGTTCTGACTAGAAATGGCATTAATGCTGGCTTTCTGGTGATCCTTAGCTTTCTAAAATCCAACATTTAGGGGCACCTGGGTGACTCAGTCAGTTAAGCATTCAACTCTTGATGTGGGCTCAGGTCACGATCTCACGGTCATGAGATCGAACCCTGTGGGGGCTGTGCAGAGCCTGCTTGGGATTCTCTCTCTCCTGTCTCTCTGCTCCTCCCCATCCCCTCCCTCCCCAAATAAAATCTAAAATTTAAATTTGTCTGGAAATGTGTTTAAGAGAGCCATATTTTACGGAAACAAAACATTTACCATTCTTTTCCCGGGGATGCTGTTCCTGTAAAAGGGAGCCTGGGAAAAGTGGTTTTTAAAATTCAGATCCTAGACGAAACTCTCGTCAACAATGAAACTTATCTTTCCTATCAAGGCAGAAGAGAAGTTTTGTATGTTCAAGTCCTTTCTTGATGCTTACATCCATAATAGGACACCCACATCTGGTAGAGCTGTTATGGGACATGCAGACAAGCCCAGAGTCTAAAAATCCAGCCAATATCTAATGCCAGAATCAAAGTTATAAGCACAAGGCATACATAGTGTGTGTGTCTGGTCAGCAAGAGGACATTCTCCAGAAAGGGTTGAAAAGGCAAATTATTTTATGTCCCGGCACAACCAGCCACAAACTCAAATCCACATGCAAACATCCCCCCCCACCCCGCCCCATGGCAGTGCGCAAAGGTATTAGCCTTCAAGGCGCACTTGAAGAAATTATCATTGTGCTGCGAGGGAAGAAGAAAAGATCACAAGCTCCTACCTTTGCTGTGAAAGTTAAACAAGGGCTGCAATCTGCTTGGGAATTCTTAAGAGGAAATTACTCAAATGGGGGGAAGAGGCCACAGAAATGGTCGACCAGTAGTTTTTAGACCAGTGATTCTAGTCCAGAATTATTCTAAAAACGTAAGTCTTATTTTAAATTCTTACTGTGGCACGTGAAAAATATTTTAATTTTTGCATATCGTAATTATCTTCATCTTTAGTAACATTCAGAGTCATGAAGGTTTACCAAAATTTGGAACACATAAAGCAAGTTCCCCACATCCCTGTAGAAAGTGGGGATAGATGAAGTGAACAGGTTCCTGGATCTTTTACCAGAAGCAAAGGGCCTCTGTCAAAAACTATTTGCAAATTCCTCCTTTAGATGATTTTCTGGTGACCAGTCAGTCTCCTCTCAAGCTAAGCGTGTGTATCTTTCAAAGTTCGGGAAGGGTATCCCTGGATCATAAGGCTCATTCCACCAGGCTGCATGTGCATTCAGGACCTTGAACCTCATTCATTATGCGGTAGCGAAGCAGCTGAGAAAAAACGGAAGTCAGGATGTGCCTTTCAAAGTACTGCAAGCTCTGAATTTTCATAACGGAGTTCTGGAAAAAGTAAGCCATTTGCCAAGAAAAGCCTTTCCAAGCCACATCAAAAAGGCTGTGCAGTAAGTATGCAGCCTCTTAGCATGAAATCAGCACCCACTCCACCCCAACCTCTTGATCTTTAAGTAGGTTTCACAAGAAGCCTTCCTCGATTTGATCTTGGCATTGGCTACTGGAATTTTTTCTGTAGCAGTAAGTTGAAAAAACGGGCCCTCACCTCTACTGTCTCCTATCAGGAAAAGCCACCTTTTTTTCCCCCAACTATCTAGACCCGAGCATAGAGGATGTGCCTCCATTAATTCCGAGGCAAAATGAGTGCCCCCTCCCCCTCATCTTTAGGGAATCAGGGGGCAGCATCCAGTCAAACTGCTGCAAAAGGTAAACCTCACTGCCACGTTCCACCCAAGTTAAGCAACTGGATGGATCAGAAATGGTGGAGTTTAAAACGCGCTCTCGAAAGAATGTGCCTGGATGTTGGCCTCCATCTTAAGGCTCTTCCTCTCCAGGCCCTCTCCTTGTAAATATCCAACGTGGCTGTCAGTAAGTTTAGCCTGAGAATAAAATCCCCCTCACTCCATCAAGAAATAGCTCCAAACTTAGAGTGTGTGCTCAAAATATTCGTGATGAAATCATAACCTTATATTTATAGTCTTTTGGATTGTGTATGACATTCTGTTTCCCATGGTGGTTTTCGTTGCAAGGGCCAGACGTGGAAAGCGGCCTCAGAGGATGACCGCGAGAGCATTAGCCTCAAGGAAATGCTGTTTATCGTCATTTAGAGCTGGATGGTCGTGTGACATCCCCCTTCTTCCCTGAGCCTTACCCACTGCCCAAGGTCTCCTCCCCCACCCCGTTCCCACATGGTCCCTGGTCTGATGGTCCCGTCTTGTCATCCAGGAAGAGTGAACTGGCCTTCTGAGTAGGAAGTGGGGTGGGTGCCTAAGATCATCCCCCGCCCCCTGCCTTCCTTCTGACCTTTCCTGTCCTCTAGACTTCCTCCCCATTTTCACTGAGGGAGATGGTGTGGATCTTAATGGTTGGAACTTGGTGGTTCTCTCCATGGCTGGGGGTCGAGGGCCCCATACAGCAGCACACCTGCAAAAAGCTTTTACTTCTCACCCGGGCTGTGGTGCAGGCTGATTGGTCTTTGGACACTGTAATCCTGGCAGATTCACGGGGCATCGAAGAGAAAAATTTCCACTCACAGACCCCATCCGTCTTGGAGATCTTATAGAAGGTCTCTCCCGATCCCACTGGAATGCGCACCAGGTCCTTGTGTTGGCCCTCCAGGGCATGGCTGGGTGGGTGCAGGGTATAGCTCAGGGCGTGTTTGGAAGATTGCTTTCTGCGGAGACACTGGATTCTCAAGACATTCTGAAAGGCCTTTTTAAACTCTTGACTGGAGCATGGGTATATAATAGGGTTGATGCAGCTGTTTAGGTATCCGAGCCAAAACGCTATTTTAAAAACTGTTTCTGAGGGCTTGAAATCAGGGAAGAAAGACCCTAGAAGAAAACACACAGATTCATACACATTATTTGCAAGCCAACAGACCAACTGGCTAGGGAAACAAGCAAATAAAAGCACACACATACTTTCGTATCTCTAAAATGTTTCAAATGATTCCAAATGCACTTGGGTTTCTCATTTGACCGGCTAGCCCCTCTGAATGTAGCCCTTTCGTAGTATCCTCGGAGAGGAGACCCTTCTCACCTGGTTCACGTGTGCAATACGTATTAAGGGAACCGACCCATCGGGTGGGTATGCACCAGTTCTCCATGATGAAACATCACGTGATGGTGGCGACGCAACTTTAAATAACAAGACGACGAAATTTAGGCTGAGTCGGCACATGCAAGTTGTTTTGACTGAATTTAAAAACAAGTTGGAATCCATTAAAATAATCCATATCGAAATGGGGATACCTAAATATGCCCTTTGTTCCTCGAAGGGGTGTTATATAGACACAGCCTAAATAATTGCGAATCTCTTCTCTCCTGAGCAGGGGAGTTGTATGTTTTTTTTTTTTTTTTCAACGTTTTTTTTTTTTTTTTTTTTTTTTTTGGGACAGAGAGAGACAGAGCATGAACGGGGGAGGGGCAGAGAGAGAGGGAGACACAGAATCGGAAACAGGCTCCAGGCTCTGAGCCATCAGCCCAGAGCCCGACGCGGGGCTCGAACTCACGGACCGCGAGATCGTGACCTGGCTGAAGTCGGACGCTTAACCGACTGCGCCACCCTGGCGCCCCGGGAGTTGTATGTTTTAATGAGAATCCAGCATGCACAAAATACTGGCTTTGCCAACTTTTGGCCAGTGGTTTTCTACCACGCTGAAATGATGCCGATTATTTTTGATGCTGCCTTTTGAGGCCTCCCTGCTCGACATGCTGTAATGGCTGCCAAATGCTTGTCAGCCACTTGACCTTCAGGGTCTTCCAAAGTACTCCACGTAAGCTAGCTTTCTGCCATTAATATATTTACTCTAACCGCATGCACTGCTTTCCTGCAACTGTTGCCCATTTTTTGTCCTCTTAAGTTGGGACCCGATGTCTCAAATGCTCCTTCCCATCCTCTTTACCTGTTCAAGTCTTATCCATTAATTTACACGGGAGGAACCAAGTTGCAGACCTCTTTACATCTTATACAGTAATGGTCACGTAGCTCTTGGTAGCACAGTGACAAAGCCATGGAGACTTAACGCAAGAACAGTCTTAGGGGTTATCTTGTTTAATTTGTCAATTTTCAAATTTAAAAAATAATGATCGAAGAGGTTGTTGCAAGCTTCATGGATAATCACTAACGTAGGGATGGGTAAAGGACTCACGGTATTCTTCATTCTCTGCACAACCTTTTTTTTCTTTTGCTTCAGCCTAAGATCTTGATTTCCTGTCTCTTTTTCTCTCTGCTTGACAGACCCATCAGAGTCATGACAGACTACTGGATGCACTGAAAATCCACTCTGGCAAACGTTGTCTTGAAATTTAGCAGCGGATCTCACAACTACAAGCAAAAAGTGAACTTAAATATTGCAGAACCGAAGAAGACAAAATGGGACGGTGGTTATGGGAGCATTTATTACCTCTAAAACTTTAGGACCTATGTTCCCTTATGGGATCTCAAAATATACTGGAATAACACGTCTCTTGGGAAAGAAGATGGTGTATGGGGAGTGAAGTGTACAGTTGGGGGAAGCTAAATTGGAGAGATGTGTTTTCAAGCTTCATTTGAGGGGTGGAGAAAGTGGCCATTGCCAACATAACTGGTGGTTTTGTGTGAATACGGTCAGTTCTAGAAAAAAAAATCATCTTAACATTATGATGCCTATAGATTGTCCACTATTTCTTTCTAACAGTGCCAGTGACATGATTAAGTGAACACTCTTCACAAAGACATGTCTTGGCCTGGGCTTAATGAGGATGTACGAACAGGGCACACCTTGTCTGGGGATCTCACCATTCTGTAAATCAGGTAGGCAGGGGAGTGTATTTCTCTTATTTGAAAAACGTCAATAACAAAGAAAAAAATATATGAATTGTGAATGTGAATGCTAATAAAGGGATTTGGGAACCCTGGAATTTCCCACAATCCCTTCAAGGTCACTATGCTCACAGAGCCCAGTTTTGCATTCATAAATCTCAATAAATCTCTTCTGTCCCTTGAACCTCCTTGAACTCCAGGCCTGGTGGACCCAGAGCTGAGCGCTTGGGCTTTCTCTATACTGGCCTTCCTGCTGTGTCCACAATTTAAGAGGTAAATACTGGTCTCCCCTTTTATGTGCTCAAAACACCATCTCCTCCCTGCAGCTAGGGTATAGGGTGAGACAGGGAGGTGGTTAAAATGCATTTACACCAAGATTGGAATGTCAGATGGTCTCCAGCTTTAATGTTCTGGACATATTGTCTTGGGTAATTTAAGTAAGTCTCTAGACGTTGGCTTTTCAGACTGATTGGGAGATTTTTCTGGACAAGAGGCCTTTCCATAAATGACCCCTTTTAATTTATTCCATTAAGTGTGTGACAGCACCTGGATGTATCTAAACCTAGTCTATCTGCCCATTCCCAATCTGACAATCCTACAGGAGCAGGTCGTGGGATCCACTTCTCCTGCTGGCGATGTTCATCCTCCCTTGGGGGTGATTCTCTTTCAGCAGCTGCTGGCGGAAATTAGGAGAGGTACTCACAACTGCACTTCCTTCAGGAACTTTCCAAAAAGGTGAGAAAAGCCAGCATGGGGTGTTTCCCTCCTTATTCACATCCTTCAATCTCTTTTTGCCGTTCATTTTTCCTCCCCTAGGAAGGGCAGATTGTGCTGGGATCCGGCTTGGAAAACAGTTGCTGCTGCCTGGTCCCGAGTGGGGTCCCTTCATCCAGCCATCCTTCTCTGTCCAAACCTTCCCACTCAGGCACTGTCTTCTTGGCAATCCCCACTATTTCTATCCCCAGCTTCCATTTCTTCTCAGATCCCTTTCTTCTTGATGATGACGATGCTTTTTAGGATGGGAAGGCTCCTGGATCGTGCTACCCCCTGCTTTCCACCCACCATGGCGTGGGGCACCAGGGCCGAACCCACCGGTTGGGGGACTGACATCTCTGATCTGGGCGCCTCTGACCTGGGTACCTCTGACTAGACCATAAGCCCCATCTGAACCTGTGCTGTATCAGGATTGCTCGCTCGGGGAGCTCTAGAACCCAGCACAGTGCTTGCATCTCGAAGGCCTCCTCCCAGTTACTACTGATTGAATGGCCGACCCCTGTCCTCTCCATGATTCTGCTTCTGGACGTGGCCTGGCTTTCTTCTCTGCTTGACAGCTGTAGCCCTGTATTTCTCTTCTTGCTGGTGCTTTCCTTCTTCTGCTGCTCTTTTTTCTTTCCCTTTTTCTGCCCAGCTTCTGTTCAACCCTCTGGTTTTCTCTGTAATAGGGTTTCACTATCGTTTTCTCCTTGCTGCATCATCTGGTATCTAACACTGTAGTTTTTCTCATCGGGCTTCCTAGGAAGAGCCAGAGTTTTGAGTTACCCACGTGAGCATAGGGGCTTCTATGTCTCTTGTCTCCATTGGTTTCTTGTGTTCCTCAGCACTCCCTGTTCAGACTCCGCTTCGAAGGGAGCAAACTGCTTCCAGCTTACTTCTCTGAACTCCTCCCCCTTCAGGTCAGGTCATCCCTTGCTTGTGCACCCGCCTGGGTAAAGTCTTGAGCTTTGGAAAAGCCTCGAGTCCCTAGGGACTCTTTCACCATTCCACTGAGTTCCCTTCCACCATTTGGTCCTGCTACAGAATTTCTGACTCCTTTCTTTTGGGGACTATCCAAACATCTTGGTCAACTGAAACTTGATCAGATGAGTTCATCCCCAAGCACCATTAACATCTGCACCCTTGAAGTGAGTATTCAGAATCCTCACCTCCACTGTCAAGGCCTCTGGATTTCAAGGGGAAATTGAAGCTGATGATTTCAAATGACACCATTTATGACTCGTCACTCAGTGTCCTCTCCATTGGGAACACGTGACCTTTCATTTCTGATCCAGGCTTCATCTGTAGGCTTATGATAGGGGACACTGGGAGCCATGGACATTAAGTCTTGGCCACTTCTAGTCACATTTTAGGTGTTTTCTCTCAATGCCCCCAACACAAGAGAAAACCAGTTTTTCTGCCAGTGTTGGTCTCCTTAATGAGTTTTCTGCCAGCGCAGCTCACTCTAAAAGGCGGTGAGGATACAAATGGAGTTCTCAAATTCCAACCCAGCACTGGTAATTAGAAGCTTCCTCTGCAGTTCAACTCTCTCAGAATCAGGGTGACTTGGTATGGAAGCAGAAAGCTATGAGTCAGTCTTCTCAGTTCTTACCTCCCAGCTTCCATGCTTCATTTCACCCACCTGAAAACTTGACATTTACCTTAATGACAACTTTGGGAGACTCTGGGTTATGATAAGCCCTAATTAGCTGGAGTCACGGAATGCCAGAATGCAGAGACTGGCAGAAACATAGAGCCTAGCCACCACTGCCTTCCTTCCTTAACAGATGAAGACGGTAAGGCCGAGGAGAGGAATGGTTCCCACAAAATCACCTGGCTCATTTGTGGTCCCACCAGGCGCAGACCCAGATTCTGCTCTGCTTCACCCATTTCTGCTCCTGGCGTTGTGTGCCATTTAGCAACCCCACCATGGCACGGACGTGTTAATGGCCATTAGGTCCAGCTGTTGTCATAGGATGACGACAGGTCTTTCAGAGATAATGAGACGCAAAGGGGAGGAGAGCAGCACCATCAATAATGACAGCATTTAAAAACCCGTAAAGTACTGTTCAGACACTGGAAAAAAGCACAGTGGGCGATGATCTTGGAACGGCCCATCTGCAGGGTATCACATTCTGAAACTTGGGGTTTAGATGACTCCAATTAAAAAAACTGTGGACTCCAAAAGAAGCAGCTAATGTTATGTGACCATGGGAGAAAATGACCCTCATTGTTTCTCCCCGTCCAACCAGTGGTCTCTCTGTGAGTGTGGTACCAGTCTAATGTGACTGGTATGCATCCAATGAACAGAGGAGAGATCCGAGCTGTCCTACGAAGAGGCGGCCAGCTCCCCAGACCAGGAAGTCCCGGTCCAAGCAACATTCAGGCCAGGTCGGTTGGCATCTTCTTACCAAGAAGCAAACTCTGCCCCGTTGAACAAAATCCCAGCGAAAAGCTATAGGAATCAGAGGGTAAGCACAGGCCCAAGTTTCTTATCATCCCAGAATCTACCAGATGTCTCTGGGTTGGGCTCCCAGCTTGGCTGTCACAGTGACATGCCTGAGCCCTCCTGAGGTTCATCCAGGGACCACCTTTGAGCAGTCCTCAGCCAGACAGGCGTCTTTAGGTTATCCACCTAGAATGACGGTCAGAATATCTAACAATGCTGGCCAGATGAACCATGAGCTGGAACCCCAGGCTCTCAACTTAAGATTCATGGATAGGACTCCCATGAAGTGAAATACAAGTCTGTGTATGTACAGAGACTCATCTTCCTGAGAAAAGAGGATTCAGCTTCCATTGGCTTCTCATTGTGGTCTCGGGGACACAAAAGTTGGCTAAGCCTGGCTCCCAGCTACTGAGAACCAGCTGTACCGCTGGCCGGTGTACCTCACTGAGCCCGTTCATCCTGATGACAACATTAAGCTTACAAATGGGGCAAGACGATGTTAGTTCAACACCTCTTTAGAAGGACCTGCTCTTTTCCATTTAACTGAGCTCTGGGCTTGCGCGTGTTAGGGAAATGATAGGGTTGCTCCTCTCAGAGAGTTAATATGTTGAGTCTTTTCTGAACTTTCTGGGAGGAAGCTGGGATAGCAGTCAAGCAGAGGAAGGCTGGAAGTGTGGCAGGGTGCAGTGAGTAGGGGAAAGATGCACACAGCACGGAACAGAAGAAACCTGGGGCGCTACGGGGACTGCCCAGTGCAGAGGGCAGTGCTGGCCCTTTTCCCTTTCCCCAGGGACTGGGGTACATTAGTCTCCGGTTTCTGTTGTCAAGAACCACTGTTTCTTCCAGCCCAGGCGAGAAAAGAGGTCACCTGGGGAGGCATTCTCTCATACCTCACAGTTCTGCAAGTGGGAGACACGTTTTTTAAAAAGTTAATTTATTTATTTTGAGAGAGAAAGCGTGAGGGGGGAGGGGCAGAGAGAGAGGGATTCTTTAGATCTGATGCTCAGGGCAGGCCTGATGGAGGTGAAATTTAAGTTTTGTTCTAAAGGATGAGAAACAGCTGAGTGTTCTAGGCAGAGGGAAGAGTTGATGCAAAGGCCCTGAGGCAGAAAAGCACCCCGCATGTTCCAAGCATGGGGAGAAGGTCAGTGAATCCCAAGGAGAGGGAATCCCAAACAGGCTCCACAAGGTCAGCACAGAGCCCGATGCGGGGCTCGATTCCATGAACTGGGAGATCATGGCCTGAGCCAAAAATGAGAGTCGGACGCTTAACCAACTGAGCCACCACCCAGGCACCCCAATCGGGAGACACTCTTTATGAGACCCTTCTGGCTGGCCAAGTGTGGCTCTGCAGAATTAGGGATTTTACTCTGGAAGAGTCCAGGCTGCTCAAGTCAAAGCTCTACAAAAGGCTTCTCTCACCAGTTGGCAAAGCCCCAACCAGCATGTTTCCTTTCAGAAAAGGGGACTGGGTCTTCCAGATCACCTGTGTTTGGCCCCAACCCCCCGCGATAACTCGGGGGAGAAGAACTCGTGTCCAGCTGTGTCAGACCCTAAAGAGCACCTCGTGCGGTGTGTTTCCTTTTGAAATGAATCCATAATTCAAACGCTTCCAAAAGCCAGCGAGATTTTTACTTTTCCTCCTTTACTTCACAAAGCACAACTTGACTTGGGAAAATGCTAGCGATTACGTCGTCTTGTTCTTTTACCGGTGGTTTCCTTAAAAGTGCTCTCCTTTCACGAACCAGTTTATTTCCCAAACGTTACCACGTTCGTTAGGGTCACCCTTGTTTCGGGTCTCCCGTCTGAAACGTCATCTCTCCACACAAGCTTCGTCCCACCACCCGGTCTGAAGAAGAGTAGTCCTCGGCCTGGCGTGGTTGCTTTCTTCCGTGGCGCGTGTCGTGGTTTGTACGTTCTCAAACTTTCTTTTTTTTTTTCTCGTGATGAGGACTCTTCAGATTTACTCTTAGCACCTTTCAAGTCTGCAATACAGTGTTAGGAACTGTGGTCACATGCCGTACATCACAGCCTCTGACTTACTTGTGCTACAACTGGAAGCGTGGACGTTTTGACCCCGTTCCACGTAAGTTTTCTTTGATCGTCTTACCCTCCGGAGCGTGCAAGAGGCCCGGGCTGTTGTGCTTTACTGGCGTGCTACTCCAGGGTCTGGCTCGGTGTCCGAAAGGAGGATGCGTACTTGACTCCTCCTCCTCCTCCTCCTCCTCCTCTCTGCCTCTTACATTGCAACCGGTCCCCAAGCCTCACTGACGTCTGCCTTTGAAACACCTTTAAGACTTGCCTTTTCCCTCCACACCCGTCCCAGCACCCCTGCATTATGGAGGCAGAGCATGGAGCGTCTCTTCGCTTCCAGCCTTGACCGCCGTTAAGCCAACAGCGCCCGGTCATCACCCTGCAGCCTCGTCGGGACCAGGGACCAAGAAGGCGCGGATCGTTGTTTAAAGCTGGGTGAGCCACTCTCCCTTCCCGAGCCCTAGTTTCCACGTCTGTAAAATGAAAGGTTTGCACCAGGCCATCGTTGCCACCCCTTGCCCCCTATAAAAGCATTCAACGTCGAGGAAAACTGAAGTGGTCAAAAGTGAGATGGCATCTGTCTTTCTCTGCCTGACTTATTTCATTTAGCATAATACCCTCCAGTTCCATCCATCTTGCTGCAAATGGCCAGTCACTTGGTCAAGCGAGATGATTAAGGAACCCTGTGAGGGATCGCCGGAAGGGAAGACGGCAGACCGGAAGGGAGGGAACCCAAGGTTTGGGGCTAGGTTTTGCGGAGGACATCCTAATGTCCTTCCTGGAGATTTGTGTCTCAGCTGGAGGGGAAGAAGGGCTGAGAGGAGACATCCAAGGGCTGTGGTCATGAGATACACCCACGAGGGACACATGCAACGTGGAGGCCCACCGATAGTGAGTCACACGGAGCAAGAATGGCATTTGCTCTTTGGCACGGAGCACAGCATGGTCAGCCTGCTGGAAGCTCCAGGGCCCCCATGCCCCTCGGTAATACGGGGGCTGCTGAGTGGCTATGATGCTGGTCGCCTGGTCATCTCCAAGGGGATGGGACAGAAAGAGAAGCGACGGCTGGAAGCCACGAGGAAAAATTTTCACAAATAACAAAAAGGAAGGGAGGAGTTCCAAAAGGCTCAGTAATACAGTTAAGGGAACCTCATAATGGTGAGATCTGTCAGGATGCGTGCTGTGAATCATCTTTGGGCTGATCGCAAGATCAAATACAAGCTCATCACCTGTCACTCAAGGCCCTTCATCATTTGGTTTTCACCAGCCTTGCACAACCTCCTCACCCATTATTCATTCATGTAACAAATGATGCACTTAGCATCCTCAATCAGGCAGCCTTTTGTAGATACTGGAGCTAGAATGGTCAGGAAAATGCATAAGGTTCCTGTTCTTGGAGGTTACATCCTGTGAGTACTTCCAATAGATGCTCGTGAAATTGAATTGCGAATTTCCAACACCAAGGCTTTCTATTGGCCATGGCAGACTGTTCACCGTAATTTGGTTAATCTATCCATGTGATGATGGCTCTCCCCTTCATTCTCCTGCTTCTCTCTCAGGACTGTCCCTCTCCCCTACCTCCATCTATCTGGAATCCATTCGGATGATCTAACTTCAAAGCTGTGTTCAAACTCCAGCTCACTCATGAACCCTTCCGCATGGCAGTCTATCTTGTCTTTTCCCCCATTCCCCCTAATCACTGGACCTCACTGCTTTTCTCTATAGCACTCATCACCACCTTCTTTTTTAAAATAAAATATAATTTATTGTCAAATTGATTTCCATACAACACCCAGGTCTCATCCCAACAGGTGCCCTCCTCTGTGCCCATCACCCACTTTCCCCTCTCCCCCACCCCCATCAACCCTCAGTTTGTTCTCAGTCCTTAAGAGCCTCTTATGGTTTGCCTCCCTCCCTCTCTGTGACTTTTTTCTCCCCTTCCCCTCTCCCCTGGTCTTCTGTTAAGTTTCTCAAGATCCACATGTGAATGAAAACATACGGTATCTGTCTTTCTCTGCCTAACTTATTTCATTTAGCATAATACCCTCCAGTTCCATCCATGTTGCTGCAAATGGCCAGATTTCATTCTTTCTCATTGCCAAGTAGTATTCCATTGTATATGTAAACCACATCTTTATCCATTTGTCAGCTGATGGACATTTAGGCTCTTTCCATAATTTGGCTATTGTTGAGAGTGCTGCTATAAACATTGGGGTGCATGTCCCCCTATGCATCAGCACTCCTGTATCCCTTGGGTAAATTCCTAGCAGTGCTACTGCTGGGTCATAGGGTAGATCTATTTTTAGTTTTTTGAGGAACCTCCACACTGTTTTCCAGAGCGCTGCACCAGTTTGCATTCCCACCAACCGTGCGAGAGGGTTCCCGGTTCTCCACATCCTCGCCAGCCTCTATAGTCTCCTGATTTGTTCATTTTAGCCACTCTGACCGCTGACTCATTTCTATACTTATTTCTTTCCCCCCAGCTTTTCTTGAATACAAACTCCCTGAGGGGCAGAAGTTCCTGCCTTTCCATTTCGCTGCTGTTTCCTCAACACCTCTGACAGTTTATGGCATACGGTAAGCCATGATAAACACCAGTGAACGAGTGACATGTTCAATCCTTACGCTTCTAGTCTCTCTAAAGACACACACCGCTTCTTGTCCCTCACATCTCCCTCAGTGATGAACACAGTTCTCAGTAAATGTTTGCTGCATTAGGGGCTGACACTTGTTGATGGGAGAAAATGGCATTTTGAATCAAACTCCGGCTTCAATTGCTCACAGCTGGAAACATATGCTTATGTGGAGAAAGCGGGCCGTCTTAACTCGCATTCCAACACTTTATCTTCCCCATCTGTGAGGCGCTCGTATTTACATAAAAACAAAACCATTCTACAAATAATTTTGTACAGCTAAGTCGCAGGCACTTGATGAAATTATTACTTCCAGTACTTATAAAGATATTTTATGGGGTCTTGTAGGCAACCTCGGAGCCTGTAATTACGACAGCAGCCTCTCATATTCGTAGGATGCAAATCCAAGGCCAAACACCACAAATCCGACGCGGTGACATGAACGACCCAAATCGGTCACCCAGGGAGGAAGCACGGGAGTTTCTCAGCACGATGTCCCTTCACATTCAGCTTAAAGGCTCAGGCAGGTTTCATTCCAGAGTCTTGCCAGAAAGGACACGGGTGAGTTGGCTGGTGCTTTTGTAGTAAGAGGTAAACAGGCGAGCAGGCAGATGGACTTTGGGTTCTGGACTGCCTGTAAAGAGGCCAAATCCGAGTTCTCCGGATAATTCCCTACTTGGAAATGACACACTAGGTCCTCTCACCGGGTCACCCAGAGGTATGTGCCCTGATACTATGGCCATCCTCCAGGAATATCATCTAGCTCTGTCTAAGGCAGAATCTGAAGAATACTTTGATCTCTATTCCCAGCTCTGGCATCCCCCCCGCCCCTGCCCAAGGTAAGCCAGAGAGCAGGGTTGTGGGGGGGGGGGTGCTGTGGACCCCTGCCACCTCTCCCCAGTCCTAGGCTCAAGCTGGACCAGACCAGCTGAGTGCCTCACTTCCACCAAAAACAGGGGGTATTCGAACTGACATAACATACATGCATAGGTATTTTAATAGCTTGTTTTCAAAATATACAGTGTCTTTTGGGAAGCTATAATATGGCTTCTAAATACAGCTGGGCAAACCAATTTTCAAATGCAAAAGGGATTGGAAACTTTTTCTCTTTAATTTGAAAAGGCAATAGGGGGCGCCTGGGTGGCCCAGTCGGTTAAGTGTCTGACTCTCGGTTTTGGCTCAGGTCATGATCTTGGGTCATGAGTTCGAGCCCCGCATGGGGCTCCATGCTGACAGCACAGGGCCTGCTTGCGATTCTGTGTCCCCACCGTCTCTCTGCCCCTTCCCTGCCTGCTATCTCTCAAAATAAATAAATAAGCTTAAAAAAATAAAAAAGAAAAAGGCAATAGAGTACGGCACTGTTTTAATTACAGACATCTTTGAAACAAAGAACTGACCATGTTTCTGTCTTTCATAATAGATGCAATATTGAGAAATCTCAGTTTTGCTGGCAGTGGACAACCTCACTGTTTTCAAACTTAGGCAAACCTTCTGTAGTCGCAACTGAGAACCGTCTGATATTCAAACAGGGGAGAAAGCCATCAGGGAAGCTCGTCCATTTCCATGGTTTCGATTTCCTTCTTTGCCTAGATGACTGTCAAACCTCTATCCTAGGGCATATCCGGCTCCTGAGCTCCAGTTCTGCGTATACAACTATTACTGGACATCTTTCCTGATGTTTCCAAACAATTTCATCCTTAACATAACCAAACGAACTCACTGTCTCTCACAAAACCTGCTGTTCCTTCTCTCCTCCATCCATCCTCAGTAGATGGCACCCTTTCCCCTAAGCTGTCCCAGCTGGAAGCCCACTATCACCCTCAACCTTTCAGTCTCCCACTCCTCTGTGACATCCCTCAATCTCCCAGTCCAGACTGCTGAAACTTCTTTCTCCTTGTCGCCATCCATCCGAGCCCAGGCCACCATCATCTCCAGCTAGGACCATCTGTTCAGCTCACTAATTTCCAGCCTTACCTCCTTCCAACCTACTGTCTACACTGTAGCCGGAGAGATTCTAGGAAAGCAAACTTGATCATCAATTCCTTGATCAAATCATTTCAATGACTCTCCACTGAATTCAAGATCAAGTTCAAATTCTGTACTAGCACTTACGAAGTCCACAGGTTTGGGCGACTTTGCTAGATAACTAGTTAGTAGAGATGGTGATCCAAGTGCCCAAAGACTCTAGTTAGTATTACAGAGAAGTAGAAAATTATAACCAACAGGAGTTGAACGTCTGCATAACTGTTAACCGACTGATACGGTATCTTTAGTTCACTAGGATGTGGTTTGGGGTCACAGTGGTTGACATATCATAGTTTAATCCTAAGAAATAAATATGTGGCAACCAGAAGAAACCATGTCCACTAAAAAGTCTTCCTAAGGCCAGAGAAGAGAAACCACTCATGAATTTCTAACTGTCCCAGTGGTCGTGATGACAGTGGTTCAGAAAGTTCTGCAAAATTCCAGAGTCAGGAATAAAGATGCTTGAAAAATAAACAAGGAAAATGGTGAAGAAGATCCAAAGACAGGGGCAAGTGTATTTGGGGCAGCCCGAAAAGAACCAATCCTTGCTGTGTGTTGTGATGTTCCGTTACCAAAAACAGTGCCATTTCTAGGGAAAGGCTGCTCCCAGCTGTTGTGATTCCCCTCGGAAATGCCCACGCTGTATTTGCTCAGATTAGGTGATTAATTCAGAACACATCTGATAAGTACAAACAATAATTTCTGGATGTGCTGCTTGGACCCAGAGCCTTCCTGAGCACCTCCAGCACAGCCGGGCTCATTCCCTGGGCAAGCGTTAGAGCCACAGGACTCTTACCTGGCTGTCGTTGTCAATTTGTCTTTCATCCATAGACAAATTTTCACGGGAAGAGAAGAAAGCTCCCGTAGTTTGTCAAAATGAAACTAATGATAGGAACTTGGGGGGGTGCCTGGGTGGCTAAGTGGGTGAAGCATCTGACTCTTGGTTTCGGCTCCGGTCGTGATCTCACAGTTCGTGAGTTCGAGCCCCGTGTTGGGCTCTGCGCTGACAGCGCGGAGCCAGCTTGGGATTCTCTCTCCTCCTCTCTCTGCCCCTCCCCTGCACGCGCTGTCGCTCTCTCTCAAAAAATAAATAAATAAACCTGTAAAAAAGAGAAAATAATGACCCTCACTGTTTTGCATATTCCAATTTGATTCTGGTGAGGCAGAGGTTAGCTCCACGATGTGCCTCAAGACGGGTATCAGTGTTAGCGAGTGGATGGCACAGAAACGTGTTTGAACCTGGAGGCTCCGGCAGGCTTCCATTTTCCTAGTTTTTTTTTTTTTTTTTTCCCATAAGACTCACATTTATCTAGGAATTTCTAAAGAGGGAGGCCGCTAGGGGCAGGGAGGCCAACTAGGAGACCAGGACATTGGTCTGGCTTCAACTTCTGACCAATGGCTAGAAGCTGGAGGAAGGCAGATTCGGGCTTTCCTGGAAGTTGTTCTTCCCATCAATGGAAGCATCCTGGAATACCCATCCCTGAGGTGTCATACTGGGGATTCAAGCATCATAAAACATCCTATGAAGATATTCCTTAAGGTACATTTTAACCCTGAAGTTTTAAAACTTCCGAAGAAAGCCAACACCACTGGGGAAGGAAAGTTGGTTGTTCTGAACATCTTGCTTCCTTTCCAATGTGGCAGTAAAGACATTGTGCACCAGAAGCATTTTAAGAGGTACACACATATAAGGTTATGGACACGTCACTGGATCTGACAAATGATTTGCTTAGCATGACTTACATTTTTCTGTGAGTGGGACTAATCTACCTACGTTTCAAGAATTCCTAAATTTTATTCACTAGCCACTTGGGATCCAATATACACATTTTGATCTAAATTGTTGTTGAAGTCATTTGTAGCCACCTCCTGTAAACTCTCGAGGCACCTGACATCTGGGCTACAAATGGATAAGGATGCAGAAAGGGTAAGACACTTGCTCAGGGTTGCAGAACTGGTGAGTGGGAGGACTAGACTAATAACTCTGGTCTTCACTTCAGAATCTTTCCATTATTAATCCATTAAAATTTTTCATTGCAACAGTAGACATATGTCCAATTACTTGGGAGCTCTCCAAGAACTGCCTCTAAAAAATATGGACCCTTTCTTTTTTTTTTTTAGTTTTTAAAATGTTTTATTTACTTTTGAGACAGAGAGAGACAGAGTATGAGCAGGGGAGGGGCAGAGAGAGAGGCAGACACAGAATCCGAAGCAGGCTCCAGGCTCTGAGCTGTCAGCACAGAGCCAACACGGGGTTCGAACCCATGAACCGTGAGATCATGACCTGAGTCCAAGCTGGATGCTTAACCAACTGAGCCACCCAGGCCCTCCAAAATATGGACACTTTCAAAATTACTATCTCGGTAGCTAGCATTTGGATATCAAGTGTATACTTTGAGGTCCTTGTTCACTTTTTGAGCTCATGACCCACATATGCATTTCTACTTAGATATCTACAGGAGCTTTGATATTAATGTATGTACAATGACACTCTCTAATCTGCTTGTCTTCTAGCATTCCTATCTCTAAAAATGATTATTAACATTCACTCACTTGTTTGTGACAAAAACTTGGTCCCAGTACCTTGTTCTTGATATCTCCAGTAGATTATAACACCTAATGTCATCCAAGCCTTTCCACATCTCTCTATATCCACTGTCATGGCCTAATCTGTCACCTGTAGGATCCCTGTCATTGGTCTCCTGCATGCATGCATAATCCTCTCTTTTCTTTAGGATGATCTTTATGAAATGCAACTCCAATTCGGTGACATCTCTGCTTATATGTCTCAAATACTTCCCAGTGCTCTTAGATAAAATCCAAAATCACTAACATGGTTCATCAAGTCAAATGTTCTGGTCTTCCTTCCCTCTTCTGTCCTGTCTTGCATACCTTCCTTGACTCCTCCTCTGATCACTCTGATCTTCTCTGGATTCATGGAATGCTTCTCTGCCCCGGGACCTTTGCACTTCCTGTTCTCTTTGCATGGAATATTATCTCCATTTCTATCCCCTTTGCAGTGCTAATTCCTCTTCATCCTTTAGGTCTTTGCCTAAATCCCAGTTCTTCAGGAAAACTATCTGTGATCTCCTTCTGTACATTCACATACCCCAGATTACAGGCTAAGAGAAGTTCTCTTGTTTAATGCTACCAAAGCATCTTATGCTTTTCATTCATTGTACCTGTCACACTTATTTTTGTAAGATTACATGTGTATTGATTTGCTTAATGTCTTTCCCTATACATATAACTTTCATCAAGATAGGAATTGTACTTGGTGCATTGTAGGTGCTTAGTAAATATCTGTTCATGAATAAAATTGACGTTCATCGAACACTTATTATATGCCAGACATCATGCAAGTTATTTCCCAAACATTATCCCATTTAATTCCCCTGTACAGCCCTATGTGAATACATTATCAACCTCATTTTACAGATGAAGAAACTGAGGCTCAAGGAGTTTAACTGACAACTAAAGGAAATGTCTGGGCTCAGATTCAAATCCAGGCTTGTCTGATGCCAAAGCTCATGCTTTTAACCCTCAGATTATGCTGCCTTAAGAGTCAGTCTGTGTTTTACCGGCTTTATAGCGAAATTAGTGCACAGTGTTACGGTACTCAAAGTTCAGTACAAAAACAGTCATCTGAGTGGCAAAGAAAATTAATCACACATTTCATGTACTATTTTTCAGAAAGCAGAGACATGTAGAACTCAAGTGATTAAAATAGAAATCCATTCTTGAGTGTTAATAATTTTGTTTGTTCAGGATAGACATGGTTGGCCATGTGAAAAACCACGAACACTATATTCTGTCAAAGAACCTTTTGATAAAACTCTATTAATAAAGTTTGCTTAAAAACAATCAGGTAAGATTAGGTCAGAAGGTGGGCCTGACCACTTGTAAAGAAACACCAGACAAAGTCCAGCCTACAAGGAGAACTGAGATCCGTAATCCTTCAACACGGAGCGTAAAGGGGAAAGCGAAGGACAGGAGATGGAAATAGTCACCATCTATCTTGCTGCATAAAATTACTGACTCCTGCCACAGGCTTTTGCCACTCTGTGTTCCCTGGGAAAGAAATCCTGGCAGTTCACTTACAAGTCCACTGCTGAGAGCAAGTTTCTTCCCTTGCCTGTGCCTCAGTTCCCACATACTTGTGCGCATGGTGTTGGGTTGTAAGCATTCATTGCATCTGAGCTCTATCTTCTTCCATTGTACCAACTCTGCATCTTTCAGAGTATCCTGGTTATTCATTGTGTCTTCACCTGGTCTATTTTTAACCTGCAGGGAGACTTCTCAAGGTCAGAAACCAGCTGTTCTGAGTATCTGTGATGGGTCTATCTTCGTAGTGAGATGTGCCTGGACTTCCTGTTCTGGCTCTAAGGCTCGGGCCACCTGTGAGCCCTCCTTGATAGCCTGTGGACTCCATTATCTTCTTAAACCATGACCAGCCAGGCTGCTCTGAGATCCCCAAGTACTTCGAGTACCTTATTCAGTGTACTGGGGAAAAGGTACATTCCCATTGACATATGTTCACGTTTCTTGGATAGCCTGTTGTCCGATAATACTTAATTTTGGTTACAAAAAAGAAAGGTAATTTTGTTCACCCGGAGGTTTTCTTGGACCAGCTTGAGTCCTATTAGGCAAACGATAGGTGCCTGTTCAAGGCGTGCTGTGTCCAGACCGGAGCTAGGGCCACATATTAATTACACCGCATTTCTCTCTGGCACTCTTTCCCTGTGAAGGGACATCTGGCCTTTCTACCACACCAGGCCCTTCTGTTTCCTGCTTTTGTCTGTTGTAGATGAAAAGGCTCCTAGGAGTTAGATATGGTTTGATTTTGTTTTTAAGGTTTTAAGGCTTTTAAAGTTTCCCGAGCTCATAATACCTACCAGAGTTCTTCAGAACACCATGAAGGGGATGATGGTGATTCTAGGAGTAATGACTAGAATAGCAGACGAAATTTACTGAGCACGTTCGAGTTTCTGGCTTCATATTAAGTGCATGACCTCGTGCTTTGCCTTATCACACCCTGTGAGGTGTATACTGTTTCTCCCCAGTGTACAGATGAGGAAACTGGAACTTAGGGAGTTTAATGAGTTGCCAAAGAACCATCAGCCAGTGAAGCTGAGTTCTAACCCAACTCTGTGGGGCTCCGGATCCTTCACGGCACCCCCTAATACCGAACTTGCTGTAAATCCGCACTGCCCGCTGTCTGGCTTCTCTGCGGCTAAGCGGTACTCAGTGTTTACCACTGAATTCCCACAGGCAAAATGAGATCCTGGTTTAGACACCAAAAATGAAGCAGTATTGAATCCATTATTAAGAAATTTCTAGAAACTTCTTTTTTTTTTTTTTTAAATTTTTTTTTTCAACGTTTTTTATTTATTTTTGGGACAGAGCGAGACAGAGCATGAACGGGGGAGGGGCAGAGAGAGGGAGACACAGAATCGGAAACAGGCTCCAGGCTCTGGGCCATCAGCCCAGAGCCCGATGCGGGGCTCGAACCCACGGACCGCGAGATCGTGACCTGGCTGAAGTCGGACGCTTAACCGACTGCGCCACCCAGGCGCCCCGAAACTTCTTAACATAAACATTTATTTCACTTTCTTTTTCGAATTAGTTTGTGTTTAGACACTAAAATAGTTTGAGAAAGATCATAGCGGGGCACCGGGGTGGCTCAGTCAGTTGAGCGTCCGACATCAGCTCAGGTCATGTCCTCACAGTTCATGAGTTCGAGCCCCACGTCGGACTCTGCGGACAGCTCAGAGCCTGGAGCCTGCTTCGGATTCTGTGTCTCCCTCGCTCTCTGCCCCTCCCCCGCTCATGCTTTTCTCTCTCTCTCTCAAAATAAACCTTAAAAGTATTTTTTTAATAAGAAAAAAGAAAAAAAAAGAAACATCATAGCAAGTATGTTAAAAAATATTGTGTAAAAAAATTGTAAAACTGGGGTGCCTGGGTGGCTCAGTTGGGTAAGCGTCCGACTCTTGGTTTTGGCTCAGGTGGTGATCTCACAGCTTCGTGTGTTCGGTCCCGCATCAGGCTCTGTGCCGGCAATGCACAGCCTGCTCGGGATTCTCTCTCCGTCCCCTGCTGGCCCTCACCCCCCATGCTGACTCTTCCTCAAAATAAATAAATAAACTTAAAAAAAAATTCAACAATGCTACAACTAACACATGCTCAGCGTGCACACTCTGTACCATCCGTAATCACGGCGCCCACGTACACGCGTGTGAACGTGCACACACGCGAAACAAAAGTCAAACTGTTATGCTATGATCTAGAAATAAGAACACACTTTAACAACCGGGACTGTATTTATAGCACACGCTTTTGTGACCATACTTTTTCCACTTACTGTATCATGAACATTTTTCTACTTTATTTTTACCCCAGAACACTATTTTTCACGGCATCGTAAAGTATTTCATCATGTAAATATAATAAAACTTATTTGTCTACCCTTCCTAATTTGAAGTTTTGGTCTTTCCAAGTTTTCTCTATATAAATAACTATAAAACAAATGCGTGGATAGGTTTGGAAGGCACATTACGGAGGATTTTCTCAAGACAAATTTCTAGAAAAAGAAATCTGGGTCATATGATAAGAGATTTTTGTATGTTTTTTTGATACATACAGACTTAGTTCTCTCTGGGGAAGAGATGTCTTTTTGCTCTTGTGCCCCTAATAAAAAAAAAAATAATGGCGGGGCGCCTGGGTGGCTCAGTCGGTTGAGAATCCGACTTTGGCTCAGGTCATGATCTCGCAGCTTGTGAGTTCGAACCCCGTGTCAGGCTCTGTGCTGACAGCTCAGAGCCTGGAGCCTGCTTCGGATTCTGTGTCCCTCTCTCACTCTGCCCCTCCCTCACTCATGCTCTGTCTCTCTCAAGAATAAGTAAAAAACATTAAAAAAATTTTTTAAAAATAATGGCAATATGGTGATGACAATGACAATGAACTATAATGAGTGTCTACTATGTGCTAAAACATTGTGCTAGTTTTTCATGTACAGGTGCTCCATGAGATTGGGTGCCAAGAAGCCCATTTCACAGAAAATATCGCTGTTCCTCATCGGAGTAAAGAATTAAATCCCCGCCAAGGACTACAAGGAACTGGCCTCTGCCTTTTGGCAATAAAGTATCTCATAGCCATGCTGAACCTCTTTGTTATTTCTCAAACTGCCAAGATTTCCCAAACTCAAAGTCTCGATGCTTGATTTTCCCTTCTGGGGAGGCTCTTCCCTTGGGATTGCCTGTCTAGATCTTTCTCTTTTATATCCCTCCTCTGAGATGCTTTACCTGAGCATATTATCTAAGGAATACCTCTTACACCGACTCCCCCTACCCCCCGTCAGCATCCCTGTCACATGAGCTCATGTTATTCCTTTTTATTCCCTATCAACTCTTGTCACTTTCTGAAACATTTTTCTTTTTTTCCCCTTTTCTCCAACTTTTTATTTAAATTCCAATTAGTTAACATACAGTGTAATGTTATGAAATATTTTATTTTTTTATCTCTTCATTTTGAGAGAGAAAAAGCGAGCGAGTGGGGAGGGGCAGAGATAGAGGGAGAGAGAGAGAAACCCAAGCAGACTCTGTGGTGACAGCAGAGCCTGACTCGGGGCTCAAACTCATGAACTGTGAGATCATGACCTGGGCCAACATCAAGAGTTGGACGCTTAACTGACTGAGCCAGCCAGACGCCCCAATATCATGAAATAATTTTAAATTGTCTATTCCACAATGAAATGTAATCACCCTAAATGCAAGGAGCACAAGAAAAAGTCCTGGTAAACAAAAAGAACTCAATACATGCTTGCTGGCTGTACGAATAAATAAATTCTGTGTGAAAGAACAGCTAGAAAGAGCCATCAATATTGGAACCCAGATCCGCTTCAAAAATGCTTGCTTTTAGCACTGCACCGCACAGAGAATGCCTACCCCACCCCCCCTCAGCAGCAGGAAGTACTCATTTTCTCTTGGCCAATGTGATAGGTAAAATATGATCTTTTTACATTTTATTAGTCACTTGTATTTCTTGTACTTTGCAAATTGCTTGTTAATTAGTTCTTCCCATTTGCCCATTGGGTGTCATCTTTTCTCATCATTTGTAAGATGAGTTAAATATTTCTTTGGGAGGTAAGAATAATTCAGAAAAGAACATACAATTAGAGCGACAGGGATAAAAGTCATTTAATGAAATTTATCACCAATCCCTGATAAAATTCTCTTAATGCTCCATCACTGGAAGGATGACCTCTGAGCAGCACAAAAACATATCAAGTTCTATGATAATAGTTAAATGTGAGATATACTAAAGTCACTGCTTTCTCAGTAACTCTCTTTGCCTCGGCTTCCTTTTATATAATGCTTACCTCATGTTGTTAATCAAATGAGCTAATATTGGATTAGTGCCTGGCACGTAGAAAGTTCAGACACACTGATTTACTATTACTTAATCCTATGAAACATACAAAAATAAAATAATAAATTTATAACTATTTGTTAACTAAAGTTTGTATTTTAGTATACCCATGCTCACCTTTGAGGAGTAAAATGAATTATTACAAAGATGCTCAAATATATTCAATGAAAAGAGAAACGCAGATGACGTAAAGTCCTGCAGAAAAAGACAAAATCTCATCATCTTTTCAGCCTACGGTGCTGGAAAAATTGAACATCTACACACAAAAGGTGAATCAAGACATAGACCTTACACTCTTTACAAAGTTTAGTTCAAAATCCATCACAGGCTTCAATGTAAAGCACAAAACTATAAAACTCCTAGAAAACCACATAGAGAAAATCTAGATGACTGGGTATGTGATGACTTCTTCGTTATGACACCAAAGGCGCAATCCATGAAAGTAATGATTGTCAAGCTGGATTCCATTAAAATTAGGAAATGTCTGCCCTGCCAAAGTCGATGACAAGACAATGTGGTGACAAGAAAACAGACTGGAGAAATATTTGCAAAAGACACACCTGATAAAAAACTGTTATCCAAAATATACAAAGAACTCTTCAAACTCAGCAAGAAGAAAAACAATCTAAGTAAAAAAAAAAAAAAAAAAAAAAAAATGGGCTAACGACCTTAACATACATCTCACCCAGGGAAGATACACAGATGGCCAACAGGCGTATGAAAGATGCTCTGCACCATATGTCATTAAAAAAATCCAAATTAAAACAACAGGCGATACCCCTACAGACGTACCAGACTGGCCAAAATCTGAAACATCGTCATCCTTTGAAAGACGGTTTGGCTGTGTCTTACAGAACTAACCATACTCTTACTATACGATCCAGGACCTCTGCTCTTTGATATTTAAAAAAAAAAAATTTAATGTTTATTTTTGAGACAGAGAGAGACAGAACGTGAGTGGGGGAGAGGCAGAGAGAGAGGGAGACACAGAATCTGAAGCAAGTTCCAGGCTCTGCGCTGTCAGCGCAGAGCCTGACACGGGGCTCGAACTTGTCAACTGGGAGATCGTGACCTGAGTTGAAGCTGGACACTTAACTGACTGAGCCACCCAGGCACCCTGTGCTCCTTGATATTTACCTGAAGAAACTTAAAACTTATGTCCACACAAACACATGCACATGAATGTTTACAGAAGATTTATTCGTAATCGTCCAAAATATAGATGCAACTAAGATGTCCTTCAGTACGTAAATGGATAGATTGTGCATCCTGCACAGAACAGTATTCAGTGCCAAAAAAGAAATGAGCGATCAAGCCATGATAAACCATGGAAGAATCTTAAATGCATATGGCTAAGTGAAAGAAGCCAATCTGAAAAGGTTGCACGCTGTATGATTCCAAATACATGATATTCTGGGAAAGGCAAAACTATGGAGACAGTAAAAAGATCAGCGGTCACCATGAGTTAGAGGCAAGGGTAGGATAAATAGGTGGAACACAGAGGATTGAGGGCAGTGTAACTATTCTGTATGACATTGTCATGGTGGATATGGTCATTACAAATTGTCCAAACCCTATAGAATGTAAATACCAAGAGTGAACCCTGATGTTGACTATGGACTTTGGGTGATTATGATGGGTCAATGTACATTTATTAATCACAACAGATGTACCACGGGTGGGGTTGTTAATGGCGGAGGGCTATGCATGTGTGAGGGGAGGGTGTATAGGGGAAATCTCTGTAGTTTTCTTCTCAATTTTGCTGTGAACCAGAAATTACTTTAAAAATAACCTTTTATTAAGAAAGCAAAGACTTCAGAGTTAAAACTAGAACTATATATGGTCATGAAAGCACCCAAATACAATGAAATAAAAACAAATCCCATTGTGTGGTAAAAAAACGATATGCTTGGAACTATATACTAAGCCAAGGCAAAAATAACCTGGGGCAGCAATCTTCGTATCAAACAATGATTCAAGCCATAAGGAATTTTCATGGATAAGTAGGTTTTCTTTTATGTTGATAAAAGGAATATACTTCCCAATAAAGCTGTATTTGTTCGCTTTTTATGTATGAAATGATACTGGATACATATCTTTGAATATGTATTGAATACATTGAATACATTGAATATGTATCATTGGATATGTATATAGATTTCAAAAGCTCTTAAGGGTGCCTGGGTGGCTCAGTTGGCTAAGCATATGACTCTTGATTTCAGCTCAGGTCATGATCCCAGGGTCATGAGATCGAGCCCCACATGGGCTCTGCACTGGCTATGGAGGCTGCTTAAGATTTCTCTCTCCCTCTGCCCCTCCCCAGCTCATACATGTGCATGCTCTCTCTTCCTCTCTCCCTCTCTAAAAAAGCTCTTAGACAAAACCAATAAAAACTATACTCAGAGTAGAATGACTAAAATATAGACACAGCAAAGTATCTACTGGTAATTTTTGAGTAGAAATCAAAACTACAATGACAGGCAACTGAGAAAATACTTTTAAAAGGTGAATTTCATGTACTTTTCATGTGTCACAAAATACACTCTTCTTTTGATTTTTTTTTTTCAAACATTTACAAATGTACAAAAATCATTCTTAGTTTCACAAGCTTATGGAAAAAAGAGGCAGGTTGGATTTGGCCCGTGGGAGCAATAGTTGCTAACAACTAAAGCAAAAATTATCTCTCACTTTAAGGGGAATTTGTGTGAAAGCAGAAGAAGGGTTTCTTTCGTCCCTTGATTATTAAAAATGTTTATTATGAACAAGACAAAGATGTCTAAAATTATAATTAATGAGTGATGTTCTAGAAGACTACATCAATGCCTTGAAAGAAGAAAAGAACCAGGAGCTATAAATAATAGGAGAGAGGGGCGCCTGGGTGGCTCCAGTCGGTTGAGCGCCCAACTTCAGCTCAGGTCATGATCTCAAGGTCCGTGAGTTCGAAGCCTCGTGTCGGGCTCTGTGCTGACAGCTCAGAGCCTGGAGCCTGCTTCGGATTCTGTGTCTCCCTGTCTTTCTGCCCCTCCCCTGCTCGTGCTCGGTCTCTCTCTCTCTCTCTCAAAATAAATAAACATTAAAAAAATAAAAAAAATCATATTTCCTAGTTTGACTACTAAAAAAACCTAGAGAAAATGATCGATGCAAGTTTTAATAACCACCCCACTAGATAGTGTCACCTAAATACTGTTTTCCACTACAAGAACTAAGGATTCTTAGAGAGACGGCTGCTGATTCCAGGTCTGGTCAGGAAACACAAGCACACGTGGGGTAGTCATGACAGACTACTGGATCACGTCATAAGTACTCAGGAACTAGCCTCAAAAAGTTACCACTAACCAAAGTTGCCACAATTGAGACTCAATAAAGATTTTAAACGCATTAATCATCCCAATAAGATTAATAATGTGCTTCAAGCCAGAAGTTTTAATGATGCCGGGCACGGGGATCCTCACTGATTACCTTTGTGGATGCTAAATATCCACTTTATTCTTTTTAAAATTGGGAAATAGGTAAGGAAGCCAGGATTTATCCTGGTTTTCTGGTAAAATCTACATCGCAGTGAATCAAATAGGTTGATGAGTGAAAGTTGCTCCTTATAGGTGTTTTCAAGCTATAAAAATGAAGATAGAATGATAGAGTTAGGATGTTGCCATTTTGCAATCTAAATAAATAAACTGAATTGATGGATCTAGGCTATGGTCTTCCTTATTGATATCTTAAGAGAGTCGATAAAACATTATGTGCCTCCTGATGGAAGTATATACCACTAAGAGTTAATTTTTTTAATTTTTAATTTTTTTGTTTTTTAGCGTTTATTTTTGAGACAGAGTGAGACAGATCATGAGTGGGAGACAGGCAGAGAGAGAGAAGAGAGACACAGAATCTGAAGCAGGCTCCAGTCTCCGAGCTGTCAGCACAGAGCCTGACACGGGGCTCAAATCATGAACCACAAGATCATGACCTGAGCCAAAATCGGACGCTTAACCGACTGAGCCACCCAGGTGCCACAGGAGTTAATTTTTACAACAAATCAACATCTGAGAAAACCTTCTGGGATCTAAAGCCTGACCAATTTCCATGAACTGTAGGGGGAAAGGAGCACATTAAATGGCACCACAGGGATGAAGTCAGCAAAATCTAGACTAAGGAAAACTGTTCAAATAAAATAAAGTAACAATTTCAAAGAAAGGAAAAAAAAATGAGATCAAGGGAAAACTTGTAGAATAAAAAAGACTTAAGAACATAAAGGCATCTCACAATATATAGACCTTATGAAGATATCAATTTAAGCAAAAGATTCTAAAAGTATTATAAGAAAATTGGAGAAATGTGAACACTAATTCAATATATTGATAATAAGAAATTATTGTTGGCTTTTGTCTATAATTATATTATGGGTACATAGTGAAACAGTTACAGGTGAAATGATATGCTGTCTAGAATTTGCTTCAGAAGAATCTGTATTAAGTGGGGAATATGAATAAGATAAAACTGCTTACATATCTATTTAAAGTTGTTAAAATTGGGCGATAGGTATACCAGCTTCATTCCTCTCTTCTCTCTTTGTATATATTCGAGAATTTCCATTATAAAGTTTTTTAAATTAAAAAAGAGTAGAAGCATTTAATTATGAAGACAGTTCACTTTTTATCTGAATTTTTGGTGCTTTTGTCTGTATGTCTAAGTGTCTTAAAACTCTTTTTTTAAGCTTATTATTTTGAGAGAGAGTGCACGCACACACGTACCCGCACATGAACAGGGGAGAGGCAGACAGAGAGAGAGGGAGACGGAGAGAGAATCCCAAGCAGGCTCCATGCTGTTAGTGCAGAGCCTGATGACACGGGGCTGCATCACACGAACTGTGAGATCATGACCTGAGCTGAAATGAAGAGTCAGACACTTAACCAACTCTCTTAGGTGAGTTTGCTCTTTGGCTCATTTTGCTTAAAAGTCAAATGTATTTGGGACTGTGAGCAACAAAAGAGGTGAGACCTTTTTCCTCACCTCCTGGATGCATTTTGAACCAAGACTTGCAGAGATCCACTAGTAATTCACAGTATAGAATGTCATAAAAAGTGTCAGAGATGGTCAGTGAAGGAGGGAAGCATTCATGGAGGAACGACTGTGACAAATGGTCCCTACACTGGGCCTCGGGAATGGATAACAAACAGGTGCACCTATGAGATGAGGGAGGGAAGGGAACCTTGCAGAATGGAGGGTCACAATGGATCTGGGCGGAGATATAATCAAATTAAAGACGGCTGGGCGGAGATGAAAGGGAGCCTCCGAAATCAGGCAAAGGCATGGAGACTGATACCGCGATAACCCAGCAGCCTCTGCAGTATGTGATCACAGAGAACTCTTGCAAACACACAGCCTTGCTTCTACGGTAGATATGTTCAGTATCTGTTGGAGAGGTTTATTTACTCACTGAGCAAATATTTATAGAGATGGGACTTGAATCAGGTATGAAATGAAGAGAGTCATATTCAAGGATCAGTCCTCAAAGCTCTCTTCCAATGGGGCTGCAAAGTGGGTAATAGATTTATTTATACTACTAAGACATATTTGCCTTTCATGCTCATCCTGCCACAAGCGTACAGTGGAAGTTCCAGAAAGGGACATGACGTGTATTATTGTGACGGGACTCTGAATGCAAAAGTGGGGATGAGGACCAAGATGTCCACATATTAGCCAAATAATAAAGGGATTTGCAAAATATGGAATATTACTTTTTTCCATATTTTTTTTAAATTGGACAATATAGTTCCTTGCACAAAAAATGCTAGTTACGTTAACATTCACGGGTTTCTTATTGTTATTTTGAAAGAATAATAAAATTAAAAAAAATTTCTTAGTTCTAATTTCTAATTAGACATCAACAGATATAGATATAACAAAAGCTCTTTGAGGGTTTCAATAGTTTTTAAGAATGTAAAGAAGGCCTGAGACCGAAAGTCTGAGCTCTGCTGTATTTAAGTGTCTTAAGGATATGGAGAAAAGAAGGGATTTGAGGGGGCTTTCAAGGGCAAAGTGGTCAAGGACATGGTGATTACTTCAATAAATGATCATTAAGCACTCACTATGTCCAAGGTGCTGAAACGAAGCAGGGGGACTAAAGGTGTCTTCAGGCTTGTCGAGCTGGTTATTTGCGTGATTCAAAGTCAGAGCAAACTGTTTATCTGCATGACAAATCGGTTAGCTTTGGATAACTTCTAGTGATGCTCCAAATATCTGCTCTTTTAGCTGAGTGTTTGGGCAAAGTTCGGGTCTCTCTCACTCACGAAAGGACAGGATATTACCCCACGCAGAAGCAACACATTCTAAAAAGGAGTCCTAATATGTTAAGCAGATCCAAATATACTTTTCCCTCTGCTTACACTGCCATAAACACTGTCACCCTCTCACCTACCTCCTGCTTGTTCTCATTTACTTTGTTCCAAGGACATTTTTAATTCCCAGATTATTTCCCCAGACAGAGATAATAATTCAGTTGCCTTGACATGTCATTTAATGTGTGTGTAGAGAAAGCCAACTCATTTAACTAACTGGAGTCTAATGAAAAGTAGCACTCGGATGGCATCTGCTTACAGAAAAGACAACAAAGCTTATAAAATATCCTAAAGTTTACAAAAGGAGGTAATCTGGGGGGTTATGTAGATTACCATTCTTCAAAAGCCACGTGAAAGGTTACTTCTTTAAGAAACTTATCCAAAACACCACTCGCCCACCACCATCCCCATGTCAAAATTAAACACTCGTATTGTACTCCCCTGAGCACTTTTTCATCTTATGTCTTATTAACTTCTTGTATATGACACTTTGTTATGCTTTTTTCTGCTCTCTCTACCCAGGCATATCCTTCAGAGCAAGTGTTTTACTTTACTGATTCTCAACAATGCCTTACATGGTGTCAACTTTCAATCATAAATGTTGAATTTAATTAGCTAAAAATCCTGAGAGTTATCAACATTGCATTTATTTATTTAATGCCATAAAAATAATAGAATTGGACACAATATATGAAGCACCTGTTTTGAGGCATTTAGGGGTTTGATCCTTGAGAGAAGGGAATGCAGGAGAGGTGCTCCACAGTCACCCTGGCTTGAACCCTAGGGGCATTTTCTAAAACAAAGCACAGGGAAGTTCACGAAGCTCAGACAGACAGCATCTCTCTGATAGAGGGAAACAGAGGTTGTGGCTCAGGGATGCGGAGATGGGTGGAAGCTGAAAGGCAGGGGTCCAGAGAGGAGAAAGTGGTGCAAGCAAGTCTCAACAGTCTGCAGATGGGTCCCCTGGAAGGGATCCTCAAATATTTCCATGTAAGCATAGGATGGGGCCCCTAGAAGACCTGAGAGGCAGATCAGTTTGATTCTGTTGAGACCTGGCTTTAGGTTTTATTATTACTTCTAGGGCTAGAGTAGTCCTGCTCCTGAGGCATACTTTTCTGGGGTGTCAGCTGAGCCCAGGATATGGAACAAGGTCTCTACTATAGCTGGTTTCAATCTTCAATGTGTTCTGTTGAGCTCACAACCCCTAAGGATAATAAGCGAATATTTTGGACTTCATGCCAATAAATTCCACAACCTAGATGAAATAGATAAATTCCTTGATACACAATTTTTCAAACCTGATATGCAAAGAAACAGAACATCTCAATACATCAATTTATGTAGAAACATTAGTGATCTAAAATTTCCAATTCAATTTGGAAAAGAACAAAGTTGGAAGAGTTATGATACCTAAGTTTGTGACTTATAGTATTGTATGAATGTAAGAATACAGATTAACTGAAGGGAACAGAGACTCCAGAAATAGACCCACAGTCAACTGAGTTTCCACAAAGGTTTAAAAGAATTCAATGAAGGAAAGGAAAGTCTTTTCAACAAATGGTGCAGGAATAATTGGATATCTGTAGAGAAAAAAAGATGAACTATGACCTTACATACTACACAAAAAAATAATATGATAAGGTTTTATGAACCTAAACATAAGCTACACCTATGAAGTTCTGAAAGGAAAACATACCAAAATACTGTGTGATCTTAGAGCAGGGAGACCTTTCACAGACAAGGCTTAGAAAGCAATAAACCATAAGTGGTTAAATAGGCTTCACCCAAATGAAAACTCCTGTTCATCAAAAGATAACAGTAGAGATGAATAGACAGGGGCACCTGGGTGGCTCAGTCGGTTGAACGTCCAGCCTCGGCTCAGGTTATGATCTCATGGTTCATGAGTTCGAGCCCCATGTCAGGCTCTGTGCTGACAGCTTAGAGCCTGGAGCCTGCTTCAGATTCGGTGTTTTCCTTGCTCTCTGCTCCTCTCCCACTTATGTTCTCTCTCTCTCAACATAAATAAATATTAAAAAAAATAAAAGCACAATTAGATACTACTACAAGCTCACTATGATGACTATAATAAAGAAGACTGACAATACTACCATTGTGGGGGAGCCAGAAGAATTCTCCACGCATTGCTGGTGAAAAATATAAAAACACTCAGGAAAACCATTTGCCAGTTTCTTATGTTGTTAAATCTGTATCTATCCCATGATTTAGCAATTTCTACCTGGGTCTTTCCTAAGAGAAATGAAAATCTATATCCACACACAAAAAGTTAGTATGTGAATGTTAAAAGCAGTTTATTCCTAACAGATCCCAAACTGGAAACAATGCAAATGTCCATCAACAGGAAAGTGGATGACTGAATTATGATCTATTCTTTCAATGGAAACTACTCAGAATGGAAAAAGGAGCAGCTATTGATACTTGCAACAAAAGAACAGATCTCAAAAAACATGCTGAGTGAAATAAGCCAACCACAAAATAGTACATGTATGGTTGTACTTACATTAATTTTGAAAATGGGCAAAACTAATCTCTACAGATGAAAGTCAATAAATACTGTAGTTTGACTGAGAAGAGCATGGGTTCATTAAGAAGGGGCAGGATGATGAAACAGTTTTTACTTCAGTAGGGTAGAGTTTACATAGGTATATGCATATGTCAAAACTCGTCAAAAATGTAGACGTAAGATGTATTTTATTATATGTAACTTATACTTCAAAAGCACAGTTACTCAACAAAGAAAGGATAAATAACCGAATTTAAAAATGGGCAAAGGATTCTCCAAATAAGAAACGAAGGACCAGTAAGCACATCAAAAGATGTTCAGCATGATTAGTCATTAAGGGAATGCAAACCCAAACTATGAGCTACTATTTCACACCCACTAGGATTGTTTTAATGGAAAAGATGGACAAGAGGAAGCATCGGTGAGGATGTGGAGAAACTGGAAGCTTCATACATAGCTTGGTGGGGTTGCAAAATGGTACAGTCATTGTGGAAAACAGTCCGGTAGTTCCTCAAAAATTTAAACAGAGTTACCATATGACTGCAATTTCACTCCTAGGTAGATATATACTCAATCAAGATAACTGGAAACATGGCCATACAAAGACTTGTATGCGAATGCTCAGTTCACTGTTACTCATGATGGCCAGAAAGTATAAACAATTGATGAATGGATAAACAAAATGTGGTATATCCATACAATGGAATATTATTTAGCCATAGCCAGGAATGAAGTGCTGATATATGTTATAACATGGATAAACTTTGAAAGAAGTCAGACACAGAAGGTTAGATATTGTATGAGTCCATTTTTATGAAATATCTAGAATAAGTAAATTCAAAGAGACAGAAAGTAGATTAGAGGATACCAGGGGGCTGGGGGAATAGTGGATAGAGAGCTATTTCTTAATGGTTATAGAGCTTTTGTTTGGAGTAATGAAATTTTGGAAATAGATAGTTTGTGATGGTTACACAACATCATGAATGTAATTCATGCCACTAAATTGTACATGAAAACGGGTACGTGAGGGCGCTTGTGTAGCTCATTCAGTCGAGCATTCGACTTGATTTCAGCTCAGGTCATGGTCCCAGGGTCATGAGATCAAGTCCCCTATCAGGCTCCACACTGAGCCAGGAGCCTGCTTAAGATTCTTTCTCTCTCCCTCTGCCTCTCTCCCCTGCTTGCACACTCTCTCTCTAAAATTAAAAAAAAAAAAAACAGTATGAGAAACAATACAAAAATAAAATTATATTGGAAAATAAGGTGGATTAATGGCTACATAGAAGCATGCATAGATATGTGATAAGAGTGGGCATATGGGCAATCACTGTAATTCTTTCAACTTTTCTCTATGTTAAAAATTTTCACCATAAAATGCTGGGGGAAAAAAAAACAAGCAACAGAGAATTTCTGTCCTGGCATGGCAGCAGAAGCTCCTTATGCCCCATTCTTTTGTGATTAAAACTAAAATTTATGGATAAATATTTAAAAACTTGGGGTGTCTAGGTGGCTCAGTTGGTTGAGTGTCCAACCCTTGATTTTGGCACAGGTCATGATTCTCTCTCTCTCTCTCTCTCTTCCTCTGCTCCTCTCCCCCACTCGTGCTCTCTCTTTTGCAAAATAATAATAATACTAATAAAATAAAATAAAATAATGAATAAATAAATAAATAAAATAACTGAAGACTCAGAAAAGTAAGTAAAATGTAAAAGTAAAAGATGCTAGATTGTGCGTGGGTGTCAAATTTAGAGAAGCAACTTTTGAAGGCAGGACGGGGTGGGAAAAGTTTCTGATTTGTTTTGTTTCCTTCTTCCTCATTGTTTTGCCTTGAGGGTGGGCCCCGGCTGTAGAGCTAAATGGGGGCACTTGCATGGGTGGCTAAACGTCCCTTAAAAAACTTCCTCTTTCTGGCCAGAGGTACCATTAAAAGGAGTTCTTGTGGAAAGAATGGAGGAAATCCCAAAAAAGACATGACTGGAGAAGTATATTGCCTAATTATGTGTATGAACCTAGAGAAACCTCAGGATCTTATCTGAGCCACTATGCACCATGCATGTATGGGACAGACCTAAACAAATATAGCAAGGTCTTAGAGAACTGAACTGAATCACTTCCCACAAAAAAAAAAAAACAAAAACAAAAACAAGACACAATTTGCAGTCTCAAAGAACCAACAGTTTAAAAATATTTAAAAATTAGAAATACCAGCAGTTTCCAGAGGATTGCAACAGGACCCAAAACCTACGCAATATAACATTCACAATGTCCAGGATACAATCTAAAATTACTCAAAATACAAAGAATAAGATGGGCAAAGGAAAAGTCCATCAAAAGAGGTCAGCCTTGAGATGACCAACATGTTTGAGTTATAACAGTAGTTTTAAAGTTTTTATTTAAACTATTCTCTGTAAGATAAAGGAAAACATTTGAAATGAATGAGAAAAAAAATGAATTCCAAGCAGAGAAATAGAAAGCATAAAGAAGAATCAAATGGGCAATTTAGAATTGAAAAATATAGTATCTGAAATTTAAGAATCACTGGATGAGATCAGTAGCAGAATAGAGATCACGAACTTAAAGATAACCAATAGAAATGATCCAATCTGAACAACAGAAAGAAAAAAAAAATAATGAAAAAGTACATGGAGACTTAGGGGCCTGTGGACCAGTATCAAAGAATCTAACACACGTGCCATTGGGATTCCCCAAAGTGAGGAGAAAGACTTTGGGGGCAGAAAAGAATATTTGAAGAAATAAAGGTCAAAAAATATCCCAAATTTGGCAAAAGCCATACATTTACAAATCTAGGAAGCTCAGTGGACCTCAAACAGAATAAACTTGAAGAAAATCATGCCAAATACCTCGTAATCAAACTGCTGAGAACCAAAGATAAAGACAAAAATCTTAAAAGAGCTAAAGAAAAAAAGACAGATTACATACAGGGGAACAATGATTCAAATTCTTGCAAGTTTCTTATCAAAAACCATGGATCAGAAGACAGTGAAATAACATCTTTAAAATTCTGGAAGCAAAGGAACGGCAACCCAGAGTTTGTAGGGGCAGCAAAGCGATCTTTCAAAATAAAGGCAAAAAGAAGGCATTTTCAGATGAAGGAAGACGTGACAGAATTTGTCACCATGGGCCTACTCTGTAAGAATTGCTAAAGGAAGTTCCTTAGGATGAAGGAAATTGATACCGGAGGGAAATGTGAACCTCAGAAATAAACTGGGAACAACAGAAATGGTAACTATAAATGACAATTTTTTTCACTCTAAAGTTCTTTAAGCCAATACTTACTACGGTTGAAGACAAAAATGATAACATCTCATGGAATTTTATAAAGATATAATACATCTCACAATTATAGCAAAAGGTCAGTGGTGGGGACTTAAAGACTCCTATCTGGTTGCAAGGTTTCTACATTTTATGTATAATATAAACTAAACTATTATATAATAGAATAATAAACTACTCTAATAATATATTTATATTTATGTATAAATATAAACTAAGTAGACTGTGCATGTATACATGTGTGTAAGTATATAGATATGTATATTGTAAACTCTAGAACAACCACTTAAAAATAATACAAGGATATATGGAAAAAATACAATGGGTACATTGAAAAGAATACCAATAAATATTCAAATAATCCAACAGAAAGCAGGGAAGGGAAGAGAGTGAAACAAAAAGTGCAAGGCACAAACAAAAACAAATGATAAAATGATAGATCTAAATCCAGCTACATAAATAGTCACATTAGATTTTAACTAGTCTAAGTTAACAAGGCAGAGACTGACAGAATAGATAAAAAAGCCAGTTCCTACTATATGCTGCCTATAAGAGACACACTTAAAACAAACACATGGAGACTTTATACACACACACAGGCACTTTAAATATACACAGACGTATTTTTAAAATGCACACAGAGGGGCGCCTGGGTGGCTCAGTCGGCTAAGCGTCCGACTTCAGTTCAGGTCACGATCTCACGGTCCGTGAGTTCGAGCCCCGCGTCGGGCTCTGGGCTGATGGCTCAGAGCCTGGAGGCTGCTTCCGATTCTGTGTCTCCCTCTCTCTCTGCCCCTCCCCCGTTCATGCTCTGTCTCTCTCTGTCTCAAAAATAAATAAACGTTAAAAAAAATGCACACAGAAAATTTTAAAGTGAATAGATGAACAAAGGTACCACGCAATCAGCAAGCATAAGAGGGCCGGAGTGGCTATATTAATCGCAGAACAAGTAGATTCCAAGGCAAAAATACAAGAGAGAAAGAGGGCATTTTATAATCATAAAAGAAAAAAAATCACCAGAAAGAGATACAAATTATAGACATGTGCCTGCCAATTGACAGACCCTCGACATCCATGAATCCAAAATTGACAAGCTTTAATGGAAAGAGGGATATAATTTTACAACGAAAGCAGATTGTAAATAGTCCCCTCTCGGCAAAGAACGAGTAGACAAAACTCAGCAAGTCACATACACTCTGAATGTTATCAACCGCCTTGATCTATCGTCATTTACACAGAACATTACACCTGAGGATGCAGAGTACGTATTCTTTTTCAATGCACATGGTGCATTCATTAAGACAGTCCATAAACTGCTTCATTCAAAAAGTCAGTTCACTTAACGGGATTGAAATCGTACAAAATCTGATCATATAAGAAATCAGAACAATAAGAAATGTAAGAAAACCCACACTATCTTACAATTACCCAACACGTTTCTAAATAACTCATGGCCTTAAAAATGAAATTGGGAGAGATATTAGAAAATATTTTGAACTAATGGATAATGAAAATAAGGCATACCAAAATTAATGGATGCAGCTAAAGCATCCAAAGATGCAGCTAAAGCTTAGAGGGAAACGTAAGCATTTTAAGCGATTACATTAGAAAAGAAGGAAGGCCTAAAATTGGTGACCTCAGTTTGCAACTTGAGAAGCTAGGAAAAAAAGAGAATAGTAAATACAAAATAAATAGAAGGAAGAAAATAATAAAAAAAGAAATCAATGGACTAGAAAACTGGCGTACGATAGAGAAAATTAAGAGGGTCAAAAGCTGGCTCTTTGAAAAGATCTACAGAATTGTCAAATCTCTAGCTAGACTGATCCAGCAGAGGGAGGGAGGGAAGGAGAAGAGAGGGAGATAAGAAGGGGTAGAAGGGGAGGGGGGGAGGGAGGGCAAGAGAGAGAGGAAAGGAATCGGCAATATCATATATCATGAATGAGAATGGTGTTACCATCACATATTATATAGACATCAAATGGACAATAAGAGAATATTATGAATAACTGTCAACAGATTTGACAACTTTGATGAATTGGACAAGTTACCAACAATATATGGAAAGGATAATACATTATGACCAATTAGAGTTTGTTCCCATAATACAGGATTATTGTTTCAATCTTTTAAAAAATCAGATGATAAAATTCACCATACTAATAGAATAAAAAACATATAATCATTTCAACACATAGAGAAAAATTATTTGACAAAACTAAAAAGTCATGATAAAAACTGTCAGTGAGTTAGGAACGGTAAATTGAGACATGGCATCTACGAAAAGCTTATAGCTAATGGTGAAATATTGAATTGTTTTCCCCTGATATCAGCTGAGATAAATAAAATAAAAGGAAATAAAAGGCACAAAAGTGGAAAAGACAAAGGAAAGCCATCTTTGTCTGCAGATGATATAATTGTGCACATAGAAAATCCCAGGGACTCTATTGAAACAACTACCAGAACTAATAAATGCATTTAGTGAAGTCACAGGAGACAAGATTAATATATAAAAATCAACTGTATTTTTATATGCTAGCAGGAAATGCTTATAACATACAAAGTTAAGGAAACCATTTATAGTAGCAGTTAAAACCGTAAAATATCCAGGAATACATTTTAAAAATTGTCAGGGACTTCTATGCATTTTTGTGTGTGATGACTGCAACTGAAATAACTCTAGGCATATCTCCAGTGTTTAATACGGTATTGCTAAGTATAACAATCATGTCTATATATTGGTTCTCTAGACTTACTCATCCTATGTAATTACAATTTTATGCTCTTTGACCAACATCTCCCCCATCCCCACCCTCACAGCCTCTGATGACCACTGTTTCACCCTCTGCTTCTAGGAGTTGGACTTGCTTTTTTTGCAGATTACACATATAAGTCAGATCATACTGTATTTGTCTTTTCCTATCAGGCTTGTTTCACTTAGCAGGATGTCCTCCAGGTAGGATCATCCACGTAGTCAAAAAAGGGCAGGATTTCTTTCTTTCTCACGGCTAAATAATATTCTATACATATTCTATATATTATATGAGATAACATATTGTATATATGTATACACCACACCTTCTTTATGTATTCTATTGATGGACTTGTGTTATTTCCATATCTTGGCTACAGTCATTAATGTTGCTATGAACTCAGAGTGCAGTTACGTTCGTGATCTTGATTTCATTTCCTTTGTGTAAATACCCACAACTGAGATTACTAGATCATATGGTAGTTCTATTTGGAAGAACTTCCATCCCATGAACACCGTCCAAAGGTTCCCTTTTCTCCTTCTCTCCACATCTTTGACAACACGTGTTACCTTTTTTCTCTTTGATAACAGCTATTCAAACAGGTATGGGGTGATATCTCAATGTGGTTTGAATTAGCCTTTCCCTCATGATTAGTGATGTTGAGCACCTTTTCATATATCTTTGGCCATTTGGATGTCTTCTTTTGAGAAATGACTATTCAGGTCCTTCGTCCATTTTTTAATCAGCTTATTTATTTTCTTGCTATTGAGCTGAGTTCCTTATACAGTTTGGATATTAACCCCATATTAGTGGATGGTTGCAAATATTTTCTCCCATTCCGTAGATTGTCTCTTCACTCTGTTGGTTGTTTCCATCGCTGTGCAGAAGGTTTTGTTTGACACGATCCCATTTCTACTTTTAATTTTGTTGCCTGTGCTTTTGGAGACATATCCAAAAAAAATCATTGCCCGAACCAATGTCAAGATGCTTTCCCCTATGTTTTTTAATATCAGCTGTTACATGGTCTTTAAGCCCTTTGGGGTTGATTTTTGTATATGGAATGAGATAAAGGTCCAATTTTATTCTTCTGCATGTGGAAAAATAGTTTTACTAACACCATTTATTGAAGAGACTATCTTTTCCCCATTATGTGTTCCTGGCACCTTTCTGAAAGACCAATTGACCATAAATACATGGATTTAAGTCTGGGCTCTCTATTCTATTGGTTCTATATGTATGTTTTTATGCAATATCAAGCCGTTTTGATTACTATAGTTTTGTAGTATATTTTGAAATCACGTAGTGTGATGCCTCTAACTTTGTTCTTTTTGCTTAAGACTGCTTTGGCTTATCACAGTCTTTTGTGGTTCTATACAAATGTTAGAGTTTTTTCTATTCCTGTGAAAAATGACACTGTAATTTTTTTCATCAATGTTTTATGGTTCTCAGTGTACAGATTTTTCATCTTCTTGGTTAAATTTTATTCCTCAGTATTTTATTGGCCTTGATGCCACTGTAGATGGGATTATTTTCTTAATTTCTTTTTTGTCTAATTCACTGTTAGTGCATACGAATGCAATTGATTTTTGTCTGTTCATTTTGTATCCTGCAACTCTCGTGAGTTCATTTATTAGTTCTAACAGCTTTTTGGTGCAGTCTTTAGGGTTTTCTCTATTTAAGATCATGTCATCTGGAAACAGAAAATTTTGCTTCTTCCTTTCTGATTTAGATACCCTTTATTTATTTTTCTTGCCTAATTGTTCTGATTAGACCTTCTATTACTATAAAGAATAGAAATGATAAGAGTGGGCATCCTTGTCTTGATCCTGATTTTAGAGGGGAAGCTTTCAGTTTTCCATTGCTGAGTATGATATTAGCTCTGAGCTTGTCATATATACCTTTATCAGGTTAAAGTACATTCTTTCTGCAACTAATTAGGTGAGTGGTTTTATCATGAAAGAGTGCTGAATTTTGTCAAATGCTTTTCTACATCTCTTGAGAGTGTCATACGATTTTTGTCCTTTATTCCGTTAATGTGGTGCGTCACATTTATTGATTTGTATAGGCTGAAATATCTTACTATCCCAGAGATAAATCGCACTCAATCATGGTGTATGATGCTTTTAATTTGCTGTCGAATTCAGTTTTTTAGTCTTTTGATGAGGATGTCTGCATCTATGTTACCAGGGATATTGACCTCTAAGTTTCTTTTCTTGTAATACCCTTGTCTGGTTTTGGTCTGAGGATCTTGCTGGCCTTGAGAAGAAACTGGTAAATTCCGGGGTGCCTGGGTGGCTCAGTCAGTTAAGTGTCCAACTTCAGCTCAGGCCACGATCTCATAGTTCATGAGTTCAAGCCCCACATCAGGCTCAGTGCTGATGGCTCAGAGCCTGGAGTCTGCTTTGGATTCTGTGTCTCCCTCTCTCTCTGCCCCACCCTGCTCATGCTCTGCCTCTCTTGCTCTTAAAAACAAATAAACATGAGAAAAATTAAAAAAAAAAAACTGATAAGTTCCTAGAAATATACAACCTACACAGACCAAATCATGAAATAATAGGTCATCTAAACAAACCAGAAATGAGGAAGGAGATTTCATCAATAATCAAAACTCCTGCCCAGTATAAAACCTTTTGACCTGATGGCTTCACTGGTGAATTCTACTAAGCATTTAAAGAAGCATTAATATCAAACTTTCTTAAAGTCTTCAGTCTTCAGTCAGAGCACAGACTGAAAATATTTGGAACATATATATCAAAGGATATGTGTCTGAATATATTCTGAATCTATGTGCCCAGAATATATAAGAACTCCTACAACTCAATAATAAGACAATATATTCAAAACAAAAAGATATGCAAATGATCTGAAGACACAATTTACTAAAATAGAAGCAAACAGCCAATAAGTACCTGAAAACATAATACACATTGTTAGTCATTAAGAAAATGCAAAGTAAAATCATCATGAGATACCATTGCGTATCCATTACAATGGATAGACCTAAAAACAAAAAACAAAAAAAACCAACTGAAAATAGCATGGGTTGGCAAAGGAAACTGGAAATCTCATACACTGTTGGTGGGAATGTAAAATGATCCAATCACTTTGCAAAATAACATTTGGGGAGTTAAAAAGTTAAAACACACATCTATGCTATGTCTCAGTCATTTCTCTCATAGATGTGTCCTGGGTGAAATAAAAACATATGTCTACACAAAGGCTTATATACAAGTTTATTTATAATAGCTCCAAACTGGATAGTCCAAATGTTCATCAACAGGGGCGCCTGTATGGCTTAGTTGGTTAAGCATCTGACTCTTGATTTCGCCTTGGGTCATGATCTCACGGTTTGTGAGATCCAGCCCTACCTCAAGCTCTACACTGACAAGGCAGAGCCTGCTTGGGATTCTCTCTCTCCCTCTCTCTCTGCCCCTACCCTGTTCCTATGTGGTCTTTCGCTCAAAAATAAATAATAAAAAATAAACATTTAAAAAAATGTTTATAGCCGAAACATAGCCGAAAAATAATATATATATTACTCAGCAATAAAAAGGAACTATTGATACACAAGACAGACACACTACTAAATCATGGTGAATGAAAGGAAAGAGGGAAAAGTGTACATAGTGTGATTCCATTCATGCAAGATTCTAGAAGTTCCAAGCTAATATATAGTGACAGAAAACGGGTTAGTGTTTGCCTGGGGGCAGACGTCCACGACTTCATAAGGGCCAGAGTTGTGCTCTGAACTACTCTAACATTTATCACTGTTTGTTTAACAAACAAATGATGATACAGACTGAAAAGTCTCTAAACTAAAAGTTTGGGGTCTAATTCCAGAATGGCTAATCCCAGAAGTCAGGTAACCTCTGGAAAAAGCTGTCCCCTTGGTGGTTGGTTGTATAGGAGATCAAACGAGATAACATGTATGAAAAACAATAGCAATTGTAAGGTCTGATGGAAATTTAATTTATTCTTATTATTTATTATTAGCAGCTAAGGAGAAGCATGAAATTAGGATTTCACAGCTCATCATCAGTGAGCATCAATGGTGCCCATTTGGAATCAGTTCTGGACACACACACACACACACACACACACACGTGCACACACACACACACGGGTTCCACAGATATCCGGGGCATAACTTAAAATTCTTTTCTAATGCCACTGGTGATTCAGAGGTTCATTATTGGCCAAAAATTAAATGCTATATGATCAGTTAGATAGCACCTCCTTGTGACCACTGAAAATGGGGTTACATATGCCTACCTCCCTCCTTACTTTATGTTACCTTCCTAGTTTGCCCAGGGCAGTCTCAGTTCCTGCCTGTTGTCTTAGCATAATTATTCATAGTATTTTCTTTTGTTCTTTCAAGTGTCAAGGCTTGACACCAAATTAACACTGAGTTCATATTTACTGATTAGGACCTCCAAGGCAGGCATCATTTCCATTCTAAAAACGAGGCAAAGTGCTTGCTAAAATGAAGGCAACCAAGACCTATGCCTGCTGCTGGTTCACCAGGTGCCTGGAACTTTCTAAATGATTTCCGTGTGTTATTTAATTTTCCAGAAATCTTATGAGGTAAGGTACTCATACAGATGAGAAAGTAGGCATGAGAGGCTAAATAACTTGCCTGATACCATGGAAGAAGGAAATGGAAGAAGAATGGAAGAAGCTGCAACCCAGCTCTGGAGCCCATGCTCTTAGTCCCTACACCCTTGGCCTTACAACAGGTGGCCACATCCTTTTTGTTTGAAGAATGAGCTACATTCTTCCTCTGAAGGAAGAAAGAAAATGTAGATCATGCCCTCACTTCCGCTCAACCTCTGCTCTCTCCCCTACCCCAAGCATGACCCACTGTGGGGAATTATGGCTGTCCTATTTTTAACTGGGTTGTAGTTCATTCAGCCTCCCGTGTTTGTATCAAAATAACGTCCCCACAGTCTTCCTTCAAGATGCAGTGAAACTGGTCTCCGAAGCCGAATGTTTACGCCAAAAAGTTGACTTTGAACATAGACCGCTGTTTTGCTCTTCCCTTGTAGTACAATAGATAAGAGGGTGCGAAAAGCTCTTTATCAAGTTGATATAGTGGCCCTAGGTGGAAAAAGAGCACAATTTAAGTTTTCTGTGACTTCTGGCTCAGTTTTAAAGGAATGTAAGTACAATGCCAGAGCCTGATAAAAATAGAAACTCTCCGGTGTCCAGGCTCTTCTCCAGATGGCGCATGGGAATCCAGATAGTAACTCATCACTGAGAAGGGTCGCTATTAATTAGTGGGAAGCTGTCGTGCCTCACATGGGGCAGTAAATGAAAATGGCTCAGGGTTTAGAGTGGAAAGGCTGATATTGCCAGAGAATCTGGGCTGCTCCTTAAGTCTCTCTGCTCTGGATTGAGAGTTCAGTCATTACAAATAACATGTTCGGTCATTACAAATAACAAATAACATTTCAAATAACAGGATGAAATAGAGCAATTACAGTTGGCTCTGGTTAGAAATGGCCCCAGGGAAGTTCTGGAAAAGAAGAAAGAACTGATCATGTATTCACATAAAGGATAAATGACGTTCTAGACTCCATTTAAGAAGTAAATGGAGAAACAGGGCAGCCTATCACCTCAAGTCATCAGAGAAAAGGTGACATCTGTGGACACCAAGAGAAGACGAATGAGGGGCAGGAGGAAGACCAGGCTCACATGTCTGGCTACCTGCTATTGGATGATCTGCTTCTTTACTGAGGGCCCACAGAGTTTGACTTTGGCTTTGCTCATAGTATAAAACTTTCAGAGGCAAGAATGCTACAAAAACAAATGTGTTCAATGAATGAGTGAAAAATTCCAGACACCCTTGGCTCATGAAGGTGGAATAAATATAAGACGAGAGAGCCTTATGACAGTTTTCACAGTAATAATTATTTTCCTTCATAAAGATCACAACTTAACTCCTTCCCATTAAGCATCGCCTTCTAAGAGGAATTTGCTTTTGGCCTTGGGGGAAGCCACTTACCTCTCCAGGTCTCCCTTCTTTATCGATACAATGGGGTGATCACAGCTATTCTCCTGGGGCTTCTTCTAGCAACTAAATAACAAGTCTATGTGCATGAGTCAAGGAGGATGACTAACCACATAGGGAGCTAAAATATGAATGCAAGAAATAAAAGTAATACAAACGATTGGCACAGTTAAGTTAGAAAGAAGAGCGGTGTTACTCTGATTCTGTCTGATTTGCCCTCAGAAAATCTCTCCCCTGGTCAGTTCTTACTGGTTTTTACAATTTAGAGTCAGCACCAGCACCACCCTCTGTGAAGAGCTGTTCCTGGATGCCACGCTGCTTTGTTCATCTCAATGTCTGGCTCTCTTAACAGTGAACACCTTTGAGAGAACAGCCGTCCTTCATTTGGGTCTGGGGTCTGCCACTGTATGTAGGGAATGGAGATGCCAGGACATTTATTAGATAAAGGAATGAAGATTTTTGTTGGTGAGAAACACTGGGACGAGTATTCTCACTGGTGGGAATGTGGCATGAACAAAAGTGAGGACACACTTAGAATAGTCAAGAGAAGACAGCGAGGGGTGGCTTGGCTAGAGAACAAGGGTTGGGGCGATACTGAGAAAGAAATCCACCAGAGGGGCCAGGACCACGTACTTTAGCTCCTGACCTGTAAATTCTGTTTCCTCCTTCCTTTTCAAGGACTCACGAAGTGGCTAATTCTCTCCATTATCACCTCTTGCTCCTGTCTGGAAACAGAACCAGTTCCTGAGTCTTTTATGCTAGACATACGGCCATGCACTCTACACTTTCTTACTTTTTTAAGTTCATACTTTGGATAACTAATACATTTACTTGGTTGAAACATTAGAACAATATAACAAGGTATGCACTGAGATATCATAGCCTTAGATCCTAACTATACTATTTCCCCTCAATCCTTACCATTTTTATTAGGTAACCATTTTTATTAGCCTCTTATTTATTCTTCTAATGTTTTATTTTATACAAATATAAGGAGGTTTTTCTATACAGTCCTATTTTCTTTTTTTTTAATTTTCTTTTTTTTTTTAATGTTTATTTCTGAGACAGAGAGACAGAGCATGAGTGGGGGAGGGGCAGAGAGAGAGAGAGGGAGACACAGATTCCGAAGCAGGCTCCAGGCTCTGAACTGTCAGCACAGAGCTCGACACGGGGCTCGAACTCACAAACCGTGAGATCATGACCTGAGCCGAAGTTGGTTGCTCAACCGACTGAGCCACCCAGGCACCCCAATACAGTCCTATTTTCTTGTATTTCATACACAAAAGGTAGCATACTATTATATACTTCTACACTTGGCTTTTTTCCACTTAATACATCTTGGTATTCAGTTCCCTGTCAACGTGTACAGACATTTTCACTCCTTTCAATAGCTGGGTTATATTCCCCTGTGTGTGGTTAGCAGTTTAGGAAACGAGTCCCCTATTGCTGATACTTGGCTTGGTCCTTATTTTTCCTACTATATACATGGTGGAAATGGATAGCCTAGTAATTTTGAAGAGTTTTTCAATTTGTTTTTTTACTTGCTGTTGCCTTTTTTCCCTTGGTGATCTCAGCCATCCTTAGGACTCCAGAGATGACTTCCACACTGATAACAAAGGCTTCCTGCCAGCGCATATCATCTCCCTGTCCAGCTGTCTGTGTCATACTAAATGCCATCTCAGAAACAACTCAACTGCAACTCTAAAACTGACCTCATTTTCTTCTTCTGAACCTCCTCTGCTTCTAGGTTTTCCTGATAAAAATGTATACACCAAGATGTCACGCTCACTCTCTTACTCATTAAGATGTGAAGCTTCTGTTGCCTGTAGTGACTTCCCTTCCTTGACCTTGACATCCAGTGGAGCAACAACCTCAATTTTTTTTTCTTGTACAACATTTGGGGCATACATCCTTCCTTTTTGTTCTGATTGTTACTTTCTAGTCCGTTAGAAAGTTAACTCATCCTGGGACATTTAAAACAATAATATAGAATTATTTTTTCCACTACAACCATCTGGAAAGCTTTGGGAGGGAAATCCCCCCAATTTGGATGGGATGATTTCCTGCCATCAGGCTGTCTCATTGCTTAGTGAAGAAAGTTTACATCACTGCTTATAATCGGAGACCTAGATGTCTATTTATCAGTGAGCTCTCTTAAGAGTAGGGACCTGCCTGCCTGTATACATCTTATCCCCAGCATCTCTATTGAGGGCAGGCATATGCCGCGTGCTAAGCAAATAACTGTTGATTCTGTTTCTACAATATAATTTCAATGGGCGGTTCCAATCTTATCTCCCACTAATCCCTCGAATGAACTTTATACCAAAGCCACTTGAACTACCATTGATATCTGCCTTTTTGGCTTTCATGACTTGGATCATGCCATTCTCTCTGCCTGGAATATTCTTCTCCCTTTATGTGCCTGCCACATATGTACTCTGGCCACATACTGAAAACCCATTCGTCTCCAAAACCCAGCATCTCTGACAAGTGTTATATGGAGTCCCCAAAGGAATCGCGTTATTCAGTAGAGGAAATTGAACCAGAATCCTGGTGTCTCATTTTCCATGAGCCAAGAAACACTAGAAACTCTTAAGATCAGGAACCACTCATTTCTATGTCCCAGGAAACGATGTCAACCTGTGCTAGAAGGCCAAACTGACCCTTGCCTTGCAACTTTTATTTATTTATTTATTTATTTATTTATTTATTTATTTATTTTTAAAATTTTTTTTTTCCAACGTTTATTTATTTTTGGGACAGAGAGAGACAGAGCATGAACGGGGGAGGGGCAGAGAGAGAGGGAGACACAGAATGGGAAACAGGCTCCAGGCTCTGAGCCATCAGCCCAGAGCCCGACGCGGGGCTCGAACTCCCGGACCGCGAGATCGTGACCTGGCTGAAGTCGGACGCTTAACCGACTGCGCCACCCAGGCGCCCCGCCTTGCAACTTTTATTAAGGAATGGGGATGATCCCATGGAATAATAGATAGTAACCATTTGTAAACACAAAATCTTCTCTGCCTCAGTGATATATATGACACACTCATATATATCAAACTCAAACAAGCATTAAGCTTGTACCTCTATTGTACACGAGGCACTGTGCTAGACATGGAATGCAGGGATGATCTTTTCCCTCAAGGGGCTGAGAGACAGTCATGGCCACTGAATTAGCCTCATAAAATGCAAAATGATATCACCTACGCAAACAAAGACAAAAGCGTGATAATCCTGGACACGGGTTACCTCTGTAAAGGCCATGGCTTGTCATATAATTTTGGCAAAGTCTCTCGAGCAATTTGATTCTCAGATTTCCTACACAGTTAATGGAACTTCTTTCTTAGATGGTTACACTCTATCCTGTGTCTCTGCTTGCAACTTTCATGACAGCAGTGGGACTCTGGTTCTAAGAGTTCCTATTTTGAAAACTGGCTGCCCTCCCCTTAACTAAACCCCAGTGGCTTGCACACATCTTTTTTGTTAACCATTAATGCTTTCAACTCAGAGGTCAAATCAATAAAGCCAAGATCTTGACCAACTTGTGGTCATCTCAAGTACCAAAGCCATTTTTACCAAAGAGTACTCATCCAAGTTCTAGTAGTTCAGGCAAATTCCACTTTGGGTTAATTTCACGATGCATTTCTGAATTCCCACTGCAATTCCTAACAAATGTAGTCATAATTGTGAATTTTTTCCTCTCTTCATCGTAAGGGTTGGTGACAGGCAGCAAGCTTAAAACAGCCACTCTCGTTCACTAGGGAGACAAGCTACATGTGTACTCTAAATGAAACCATCTGTTAGAATCTTCCAGCTCAGGAAGGAAATGGTGGGGAATCTTTCAAAAAACTCAGTTAAAGGCAACTGAATATTTATGGAATGATATAAAACATCTCAAATAAGAAGACAAGCCCTTATAAGCATCCTCCTCCTATGTCACACTGGCAATGTAGCCCTGGAATGTTCCAGCCTGAAATATGTCCAGTGATGTTTCTCGCAGAAAATAAACTAGTTTATTAGAGAGTTGGCACAGTCTTTGGTGGAAACCAGAACCAATATTTTAGGTCCGTGCCCCAGACCCCACATACCCACTTCCATAGAATCACGTATGGCTAACACATCTTTCTTCCTTGGACAGCAGATTTTGCAATCATTTTTAATTAGTATGCTTCCTACTTGACTTATCCTCAGACAATGTGAAAGCGAAATAAAAAATAAAGTTGCTTTAATTAAAAATATGATTAGTAAGTTATTTGGAAAAGTGTCTGAAAAAAAATCAAGAGTCACCTGGCGTGAAATTTTATTCTTTCATCATTTCTTCCAAATGTGCTTCCATACTCAACCACTTTTCGGAGTTAACTGATACAAAATCATGGATTTAAAGGAAATGATTGGAATCCATGCAGGACATTTGATATCACACACCAAGTCCACTAACAAACATGGACTCACTCTGGGTGCATTCACTTGTTCATCATTATTTTGTGTGAGGTCCTTGAGGGAGAAACGAAGGTAGAAGGCTCCCCATTGAGCTGTCCAAAAACAAGTTCACCCTTACCCCAACCTCTCTTCACACGTTGCTGCTAAACTCCAGTTCACTCAGAGGCCACTCGTGACACTCTTCATCAACCCATGGCAGCACATAAGTGGGGATCAACTCTCAAGTTCCTTGCATTTAAAAACAATGAGGTATAACTTAAGATTTGTAAAGTTTGCAAATCTTTAATGTCCAGCTCAGTGGTTTTACACGGATGTTCCCATGCAGGAAGCTGTTTCCCAGATCCAGACCCAGAACATTTCCAGCACCTCATAAGGCTTCCTCATGCCCGCTTCCAGTCAACGCTCCTCACAAAGGTAATGACTATATTAACCTCTAACACTATAGCTTAGTTTCACCTGCTTTTGAACTTCATATAAATGGTGTCATGCAGTATGTACGATTTTGTGTCTGACTTTGTTCATTCAACATCATTCATTCATATTGTCATAGGTATAAGTAGTTCATTTTTTTTATTCCTATATAGAATCCCACAGTAGGGATATAACACAATGTATTACCCTATTTAACAAATGATGGGCATGTGGGTTGTTTCTTGCTGGGCTATACAAATGACATTCTTTTTTTTTTTTTTTAACATTTACTCATTTTTTGAGAGAGAGAGAGAGAGAGAGAACGCGAGTGGGGGAAGGACAGAGAGAGGGAGACAGAATTTGAAGCAGTCTCCTGACTGCTGTCAGCCCAGAGCCCGACGTGGGGCTCGAACTCACAAACCGTGCGATCATGACCTGAGCCAAAGTAGGCTGCTTAACCAACTGAGCCACCCAGGCGCTCCTTTGTAAATGTTTTTTTTTTTTTAATTTTTTTTTTTTTTACATTTATTTATTTTTTGAGAGACATAGAGAGAGACAGAGAGCGAGCACAAATTGGGGAGGGGCAGAGAGAAGGAGACACAGGATCCAAAGCAGGATCTAGGCTCTGAGCTGTCAACACAGAGCCTGATGCGGGGCTCAAACTCACAAACCGTGAGATCGTGACCTGAGCCGGAGTCAGAGGCTTAACCGACCGAGCCACCCAGGCGCCCCTGTAAATTTTTTTTAACGAACGTTCTTATAAATATATTTTGGCAGACATGAGCCTTTTAAAAAAGAGTCTGATTTGATAAATTAGAATTATTTTATAATTTTCTTTTTGGAAGAAGACAACGTGGTCTATTCAAATGGGAAGCTAAGAAAACTGGACTCTGACCAGATAAATCCAGAGATGAATCCTCTGCAAAATTGTGTATTTTTTGTCTCTGATGCTCCCAACTCCTGACTCTTCCTCCCCTTCTGCCTCTGCTCCTAGCAATGGCAACTCTTACTCACCCATTTTTGTTCTGGGGCTTTCTCCATATTCCTTCAACTTATATCTACTCAGAAAAAAATATATAATCAATGAATACTTAGATTTAAATAATAATGACATCACTTTTTCTGATGATATATGCATAGTAATAGGAAACATAGTCTAATCACAATTTCTAAGCATTAAGTACAACCATATTCTTCTTATAAATTGCCAGCCAAGGAATAGGTTATGAAAGATTATACTTCTTAAATAGTAAAACATGCTAGAGGAAAACTTTTTCAGTTAGAGTTTCAGAGTAGTGAAAGCTGTCTAGTTGCTCTGAAAGAACAAAAGCTGGTAAATATTTGTTTCTTCTCATTATATTGAGGGGAGGAGACCTATTCTAAGCCACCAAAGGAACAGGCAAAATGATTCTCAGTGACAAGACTAGGATGAGGCTTTTTTTTTTTTTTTTAATTTTTTTTTTCAATGTTTATTTATTTTTGGGACAGAGAGAGACAGAGCATGAACGGGGGAGGGGCAGAGAGAGAGGGAGACACAGAATCGGAAACAGGCTCCAGGCTCTGAGCCATCAGCCCAGAGCCCGACGCGGGGCTCGAACTCACAGACCGCGAGATCGTGACCTGGCTGAAGTCGGACGCTTAACCGACTGCGCCACCCAGGCGCCCCTAGGATGAGGCTTTTTAAGGAAAGATTAGAAAGAAGGCAAAACAAATATTTGGCATCATTTTGTCTTTCCTTTTTCAACCATACCCCCACAAACTTTCTGCCTCACTGATCCCATTCCTTACAAAGAAGTGAATTAATAAAGACTCTTCCTAGAAGGAAACCTATGGCTAAAAGAAATATTAACTTCCCTTGCATCTATCTATTCATTCACCCATCCATTTGTCTATCCATCCGTCCATCCATCCACTCACCCTCACCCAACCATCCATCCACACATTCATTCACCCTCATCCACCATTCATAAATCCATCCATTCAGCTACCCTCCCATGTATCCACTTGTCCATGCATCCACCCATCCGCACACTCACCCCACTCATCCATCCACCCATCCACCCATCCAATCCATCCATCCATCCATCCATCCATCCATCCATCATCCATCCATCCAACGCCTAGATCTCAGACTGGTATTCCCCACTGTGGACATTCAGGCTATGCTTAACTCTTTCCAGCGATATGAGACTCATATAAGCCAAGCAGCCACCTCATTCTGACAAAGAAACACGGTCAACAAATAGCTTTCATGAGTTAGCATTATTTTATTCTTCTCATTATTTTATTCTCCACTGCTATAACAGTTGTTTCAACCACTGGACAATAGAGCATAAAAACAAAACCCAGGGGAGCCTGGGTGGCTCAGTCGGTTAAGTGTCCGACTTTGGCTCAGGTCATGATCTCACAGTTTGCGAGTTCGAGCCCCGTGTTGGGCTCTGTGCTAACAGCTCAGAGCCTGGAGCCTGCTTCACATTCTGTCTCGCTCTCTCTCTGCCCCTCTCCTGCTCATGCTCTCTCTCTCTCTCTCTCTCAAAAAACATAAATATTTAAAAAAAATTTAAAAAAACATAGAAAACAAAATGAAACAAAAAAAAAAAAAAACAAGTTCACACAGAAAAGCCTTTTAAGACTGGACTCTAAAATCTAGACAAAAAGAAGGGCAATTCTGAAAGCTGAAAGTTTTCTGTAAGATTTGAAGCAGGAGAATAATTTCTCTACAAGTAATAAAGTCCTAATTCCTATTTGGTGAAATTTTGCAGCTTGGGGACCCCAGATGTGTTTTATTTGGCCGGCACCATATTTCCAAAATAATGAATCAGTTGCTAAGTTTTAACATTAGACTATTTCACATAAACCCTGAGTCTGGCTTATCTTGACAAAAAGAGGGTGCTTAATGATTTTCATGATTTTTTTCTTATTAGAAAAATACCTTTAGTAATTACTACCTGATGTGGTGAAGAAACACTTTCTGAAATTAAATGATTCCTTCAACTTAGCTTTGGTATATTTTTTATTTCTGCTAAATACCTTAAGTTTAATATTTTAAAATAAAAAAAATACGACACTATTTTATAATTTTCTTTCTAAGTACCCACCTATCAATCCACTCATCCATCCATTTTCCCATCTGGAGGGATATCTAGACTGTTATGCCCAAATGATAATGATGGTTATTTATAGATAATGGAATTTTAACTTTCTTTTTTAAAGTATATTTTTCTGAATTGCTCTCATTTTCAGTATTCAACACATACCAGTTTTATATGACAATAATCCTTGTCACTTAAAAGACTCCCTTAAAATTCAAGTATATTTTTTCTTTTATCTCTTGAACTGAACTTTTAATTAATGTGATTCAGAAAATCTAAATTAGTAAAGAATGTCATTTTTTTCAGATTATAAAAAAATATTTAAAACCAAAGTTTCTCTATTAGATCACTTCCTCTTCTAATACCAATCTAACTATTTAACTCATTTAATAATTTAGAAAAACATATGTTTTATTCTTTTTGTTGGTCAAAAACATCTAGACGTATGGGCCGAAATGTCCAAAATTTTCACTACCACTATCTATCTCATCGAGACATATCAGATTGAATTCTGTGGTACCAAATAGTAAAATAATACTTTTAAAATGATTTAAAGATCACATGTAGACTTCTATTTCTGGAAATAGGAGAAGCAAAATATATTGGAAAACCTCCTGTACCCAGAATACCTAGACATAATAGGTAATTTTAATAAGCCCCCATTTAAGTACATAGCTAAGTGGCAAGATGGCAAAAAAAAAAAAAAAAAAAAAAAAAAAAAAAAGAGTCTCCAGGGTCCAACAACAAAGAGTACTTGAAAACATGGTATTGACGTAACACTGATCTAAGGCTGCCTTATGGACATTTATTGTTATTGATGATCAAGAGATGTGACTGTTATGAACCACACAGGGGCAGAAGATGTGGTCTTGGGCCTGTATAAGATTGGGTGCAATATACACTGAGATCCTTGCATGAAACATGGAACCTTCCAAGGGCTAGGCCTTCAGTGAAAAGGTAGATGAGTAGGAACCTTATCAGTCTCAGCCTGGATCCTGATTGTGGAAGAGAAAAGTTTCTTCTGAGAACTGAAACATAGCAAAAATTAAATATATCCAAACTTGTAGGATGCAGCCAAAGCAGTACTTAGAGGGAAATTTACAACCATAAATACTTCTATTGGAAAAGAAGAAATCTGAAAACTAATCAGTAAGGTATCTATATCTGTTACCTACAAAATAGTGACTGATGCAAGGATTAAATAATAATGCTTTATTTGGAAGATCTACTCCCAGGGCAGAAAGAATGAGAAAAAGGGAAGTGAGGAAGGAAAGGTAGAAACAAAATGAAAGATGATGAACACCGGTCATTGATTTATTACAAGCTATGATAAGACTGAACTGATTGCTTGACAGGTGTATCAATTTGCCACCTTTTTAAAATCTCCAGACAGGCTATTCAACAAAAGGGAGCCTCAAAACAGAGTCTTAAGAAAGTATTCCTTTTTGTGTGGGCCTAGGGTAGGCTAATAACAGCCCTTGCAAGAAAGGCATAAAATCCTAGCTGGATCTTTTTCCTGTATATCCCCAATGGATCAAAAACCTTAGCTGATACGGGAAGGGCAACAAACTGTTTACTTTAAAGCACTGGAGAAAACCAAGCAAGATAAACACAATAAAACACAACAAAAACTGCTCAGAACCAAGGACAGAAAATTTTGAACACAGCCAGAGGGGGAAAAAATTACACATTACCGACAGAGGAACAAAAATAAAAATTATGGCAGGGTTCTTATGAGAAACAGTGCAAACCAAAGAACAATGATGTGCCATCTCTAAAGTGTTGACAATAAAAACATCACTCCGAATTTGACACCCACAGAAAATATCTTTCAAAAATGAAGGAGAAATGAAGACTTTCGCAGACGAATGAAAATGAAGAGACTTTATTGCCAACAGTCCTGTACTATAAGACACGTGAAAGGGAATTATTCTAGTAGAAATCTGAATACACACACACACACACACACACACGAATGAAGAACATTGCAAACAGAATAGCTGAAAGTAAATATAAACTCATTTCTCCTTATTTTTATTGTTCTAAAGTTCACTGACTAAAGCAAATATAGTAGCAACGTATTGTGTGTTTATAACGTTTGCAAAAGTAAAATATACGACAACATTAGCATAAAGACTGGGAGGAAGGAATTGGGAGTACACTATTGGGAGGTCCTTAACATTATAGGTAACCGATATGATATGATTTGAGGGCAGAATACAATTAGTTAAAGATTATACTGTAAATACTAGAGTATTCACTAAAGTCATAAAAAAAAGCACCAACAATAAGTCAATAGTAGAGATAAGGTGAAATAATCTAAAAGAAGGCACAAAACTAGAAGGAAAAAAAAAAGCCCAAAGATGGAACAAGTAGAAAACAACTAGCAAGGTAGTAGATTTTAACTGAAATTAGTGCATAAAATATAAAGACCAAACAAACAAATTAAAAGACATAGATTATCAAGTTGGTTAAAAAGCAAGACCTAGCTATATGCATACACACACACACACACATACACACACACACACACACACATGCATATGCCATATGTTTATAAGAAACCGGTTTTAAGTATAAAGACATAGATATGTTAAAAGAAAAAGGATGTAAAAAGATATACTAGGAAAATACTAATCAAAACAATGCTAGAGGAGTTACATCTAGGTCAGAAAAAGTAGCTTTCAACCAGGGATAAAGTGGGATACTACATAGTCACTTTCCGAGGAAGCTGTAACAATCCTAAGGTCTATGTACTTAATCACAGAGCTTCAAAATACGTAAGAAAAAACTGAGAATTAAACAAATCCATAATTACAGTTGGAGACCTAAACACTTACTCTTAAGTAAAGAGAAAAAGGTGGGATACAAAAGGTCTGGACAATACTTCAAACAACTTGACCTAATTTACGGAAATTTCCACTCAACAGGAGCAAAATACACACTCTTTAAAGCGAACACGAAATATTCCCAAAGATAGACTATATTCTGGCCATTAAATAAACCTTAGCAATTTTGGAAGAATTGAAATTCTTCCACATATATTTTCAGACAATAATAGAATTAAAATAAACATCAATTACAGAAAAAATAACTTAAAAATCTACAAATACTAGGAGGTAAACAACTCACTTATAGAAAAAGCGCCTCATGAATCAAAGAGGAAATTGTAGAGAATACAGAAGCTCTTACCTGAATGAAAATGAAAACATAACATCAAAAAACGTGGTTTGAAGCTAACGCAGTACTCAGAAAGAACTACAGACCCTACAGGCATTAAATTAATAGTGAAACATTTCTACAAATAATTCTATGATCATAAATTCTGCAACTGAGATGACACTGACAAATTCCTTGAAAGGCACAACTGCTAAACTTATTCAAGAAGAAGCAAATAGCCTAATTACTCTTATATCTGAGAAAGAAATTTAATTTGTGGCTGAAAACCTGACAACAAAGAAAAATCCATAGCCAAGTTGGTTTAATATTAGAGAACTGTTTTGTCTATTAGGAAATATTAGAACAATCTATTAATGTGATTTACCACATTAGCATATTAAAGGAAAAAACAACACATGCCTATCTCTAAAGATTCAGGAAAAGCACTAATGAAATTCAACATCCATAAAGAACAAAACCTTTTAGCAAACGAGGAAAGATACATTCTTACTTTTTAGGTAGACTATCCACCAAAAACTTAACAGCCACACTAGACTCAGTGGTGAAATATCAGAAGCATCCTCTTTAAAGTCACAAGTAATGGGGCTTAACAGTTTGTTAAACATCTGATTCTTGATTTGGGCTCAGGTCATGATCTCACGCTTTGAGAGTTCAAGCCCCACATCAGGCTCTGCACTGGCAGCATGGGGCCAGCTTGGGATTCTTTCTCTCCTTCTATCTCTGCCCCTCCCCTGCTCACGTTCTCTCTCTCGCTCTCTCTCCCTGCCTCAAAATAAATAAACTTAAAAGAAGCAAGTAAAGTCACAGGTACAAAAATAATGGCTCCTGCAACACTGTTTTTCAGCATTGTACAGGCGGTCCTGGCCAATGCGGGAGGAGAAGAGAAAGTAACGACTGGGTAGGAAGAAATGAGTCACTCAAATGCACAAATGTATGCATGCCATGCAGAAACTCCTCGAGAACCCACTAGAGAACGCATCAGAATTAATAAAAACTCAACAGTTTTTCTGGATAGCAGGTCAGTACACAAAAAGAAATTGTATTCCCGTACTCAGCAAGGCACTGTTAAAGCATGTATTTAAATAAATACATGTCACAATAGCAGCACAGGTGCAAGGTATCTAAGACAAGACAACGAATGAAAGATTAACTAAATCTTTATGGAGAAAAGGATACAACTTTGAAGGACACTGATAAACCTAAATAAATTGAGAGGTAGGGCTTGCCAGAGAAACAGAAGCAACAGGATGCATAGAGAGATATAGGAGAAGGTTTATTATAAGGGACTGGATCACATGATGATGGAAGCTGGGAAGTTCCTTGACCTGCCATCTGTAAGCTGGAGGCCCAGGAAAGCAGGTGGTATAGTTCCAGTTCAAACCTTAGGACCAGGGAGCCAATGGTGTAAGCCCCAGTCTGAGTCCTAAGGCTTGAGAACCAGGAGGCACGGAGATTCAAAAGCAGGAGATGATACAAGCAGCTCACAAGGAGGGAGTGAATTCACCATTCCTCTGCCATTTTGTCCTATTTGGGCTATCGGTGGCTTGAATAATGCCCATCTTCAGTGGTGAGATCAGTATTCTGCACTCAGTTTCTGGATTCAAATGCTAATCTCTTCCAGAGACACATAGACACAGCCAGAAATACTGTTTTCTCAGCTATCCAGGCATCCCTTAGCTCAGTCCAGTTGTTACATACAATTTACCATCACTGAGATCTCGTGTTTTTACATGGAAAGACTCATTATTGTAAAGATACCAAATTTCTCCAAATTAACTTAGAAGGAAAATCAACAGAAGAACGTGGAAGAACTCCGGTTCCTAAATATCAAGATATTTGAAAAAATAAGTTACATCGGTTTAAGAATCTGTTTAGGTCTGAAGAGACCAAGGAAAAGAATGGAGAGCCCAGTGATAATCATATATATATATATATATATATATATATATATATACACACACACACACACACACACACACATATATATATGTATGTGTGTATATATATATGTGTGTATATATATATATATATATGTATGTATGTATGTATATGAATGGAATCTTAATATACGACAAAGGTTATATTGCAGATCAGTGAGGAAAAGACAGATGGTTCAATAAACAGCCCTGGTAAACCTGGTTACCCAAATAGGGAACAAAAGTCAAAGTGAATTCCAATCTCATACATAAAAATCAATTCCAGGTCGATCAAAGGTCTGATTTTATACTCATCCACTAGCACTTTGGGCAATAAAATGAGTGCCTCCCAAATGTACTATGCTAAGTGAAAGAAGCCAGATTCAAAAGGCTACATGCTGCATAATTCCATTTATATGACATTCTTTAAGCAGCAAAACTATAGAGACAGAAAGTAGATCAGTGGTTGCTGGAGGCTGAGGGCGGGGAGAGAGGTTAACTACAAACAGCAAGAAGAAAGTTTTTGTGATGATGGAACTTTTTAATACCTTGATTGTGCTGGTGGTGACCCACTTGTACGTGTTTATTAAAATTCACATAACAATGGGGTGCCTGGGTGGCTCCGTGGGCTAAGCGATGACTCCTGATTTCAGCTCAGGTCACAAACTCATGGTTCATGAGTTTGAGCCCTGCACCAGGCTCCCAGTGCCGACCCTGCTTGGGATTCTCTCTCTCTGCCGCTCTCTCTGCCTCTCCCCTACTTGTGCTCTCTCTCTCTCTCTCTCTCTCTCTCTCTCTCTCTCTTTCAAAATACACAAATAAACTTAAAAAAATTCACATAACTATGCGGCAAAAAAGAATGCATTTTACTGCATATAAATTACACCTCGTAGGAAAAATTCCATTAAGAACAAAATAACTAGCCATTATGAATCTCTTAGTACCTGCCAGGCACTGTGGTTAGTGTTTCTACATGCATCCTTTCCTTTAATTTTTCACAGTCACCTTATGAAATAGATAATGTAATTATTTAAGTGAAAAAATTTAAAGTGACAGAATCATTCTTCAGTTTCTTTTCTTCTGTAAAGTTGCTTACATTCTTTTTTATTTTACTTTATTTTCATATTTATTTTGAGAGAGAGAGAGAGAGAGAGCATGCACGGGTGCATGCTAGAGCAGGGGAGGGGCAGAGGGAGAGGGAGAGTCTTCAGCAGGCTCTGCACCCAGGGCTGAGCCCAGGAGGGGGCTCCACCCTACACCATGGGATCATTACCTGAGCCAAAATCCAGAGTCAGATGCTTAACTGACTGAGTCACCCAGGCGCCTTGCTGAAATTCTTTTCTTCTTATTTTTTTAAACTTTTAAAAATGTTTTCATTTATTTTTGAGAGACAGAGCACGAGCAGGGGAGAGGCAGAGAGAGAGAGAGAGGGAGACGCAGAATCTGAAGCAGGCTCCAGGCTCTGAGCTGTCTGCACGGAGCCCGACACGGGGCTCGAACTCGTGAACCGCAGGATCAGGACCTGAGCCGAAGTCGGATGCTTAACCGACTGAGCCACCCAGGTGCCCTTGTTTAAGTTCTTTTAAAAAAATTCTTTAAATCTCCTCTCTAGGAGTAATTTCTTGATTAAACATCCTTGATCGCCTTTGACCTATAACTTCATTGCCACTCAGTTGGGCAGTGTAAACATTCATTTTGCTGTTAGACTTTTTACTGTCTTTCCTAAGGCGTATATCAAGCATTCTATCCATCTCTGCTACAAGCCATGCCTTTGTGGGAATATGCACACCCCTACACACAAGCCTGTCACAAAAGAGAATGTGTTTCATGACACTGAGATTCTAAAACGATGCAGCTTCTGTACATAATGGGTGTATAAAAATAGTCACATTCTTTAAAACTTATGATTTACTTGGAGATCATTGCAGATTCACATACGGTTGTAAGAAATAATATAGAGAGATCTCTTATTACTTGGTTTCCTCCAATGGTGTCATCTTGCAAACACAGTAACAATATTACAACCAGTGTCATCTTGCAAACACAGTAACAATATTACAACCAGGATATTGACGTTGATACAGTCAAGATTACAGCACTTCTCCATCACTGGCAGAGGTAGCACCCCTACCTCACTCCCAACTGCAACCCCTCCTTAATCTCTGGCTACCACTAATCTGCTCTGCTCTCCATTTCTATAATTTTGTCATTTCTATAACTTTGTATAAGGATATTATATAAATGAAGTGATACAGTGTGTAATTGTTTGGGGATTTTGTTTTGTTTTGTTTTCCACTCAGCATAAATCTCTGGAAATTCATTCACATGTATCAATAGTTCCTTGCTTGTCTGTTTGTTTTCGAGAGAGAGAGCACGAGTTGGGGAAAGGGTCAGAAGGAGAGAGAGACAGCATGAGTTGGGGAAAGGGTCAGAAGGAGAGAGAGAGAGAGAGAGAGAGAGAGAGAGAGAGAGAGAGAATCCCAAGCAGGCTCTATGCCCAGTGCAGAGCCTGACACACGGCTTGATCCCATGACTCTGGGAACATGACCTGAGCCGAAATCAAGAGTCGGACCCTCAACCGACTGAGCCACCCAGGTGTCCCCAGCTCCTTCCTTTTATTACTGAATAGGAATGTTATCAATCTGTTTAACCATTCCCTTGCTGAAGAACATCTGGGCTGTTTCTGATTTGGGGCTATTACAAATAAAGCTGCTATAAATATTCCTGTCAGCTTTTTGTGTGAGCATAAATATTACTCCTCTGGGATAAATGCCCAGGAATGCAATTACTGGGTTGTATGGTAGTTGCATGTTTAGATTCTTAAGAAATTGTCAAACTTTCTCAAAGTGTATCGTTTTATAATTGCCACCAAAAATTTATGAGTGATCTGGTTTCTCTGCATCATGGCCAGCATCTGTTATTGTCACTATTCTGTATTTTAGCCATCCTGATGGTTGTGTAATAATACCTAATGGTGATTTTAATTTGCATTCCCTAAGGGATAGTGATGCTGAACATCCTTTCATGTATTTATTTGCCATTTGCTACAGAAATATCTGTGCATGTCTTTTGCCCATGTTCTACCTAGATTGCTTGGGTATTTTTTAATGAACTCCTTATATATTCTAGACACCAGCCTTTTATTGAGTATATGGGTTGCAAATAATTTCTGTCAGTCTGTAAGTTAGCTTTTCCTTCTCTGAACGAGGTTGTTTGTAGAGTGAATGGCTGGTTTTTTTTGTTTTTTGTTTTTTTAATTTTTATAAAATCCAATCTGTTCATTTTTCCTTTGGTGAAGAGTGCTTTTGGTATCATGTCTTGTCTAGACCTAGATGCTAGATTTTTTTCCTTTGTTTTTTTTTTTTTCTAAAACTTTTATAGTTTTATGTTTTATATTTAGGTCCATGATCCATTCTGAGTTAATTTTTCTATAAGGTGTCAGATTTAGGTCAAGGTTTAATTTTTACCCCTGGATATCTAACTTCTCTTGCATCATGTGAGAGGCAGGCTGTTTTCCTCTGCTGTACTGCTTTTTCATCTTGGTCAAAAATCAGCTGGATATATTTGTGTGGGTCTATTTTTGGGGTCTCCACTTTGTATGTCCGCTCCTCTGCCAATCTATGCAGTCTTGATTAGTCTTGCTATATAGTAAGTTTTGAGAGTATACTTCTTTCAAATGTTTTTGGCTATTCTAGTTCTTTGACCTTCCATATAAATTTTAGAAGAGTCTTGTGTTGTATATAACTACAAAAATATCTTGCTAGGGTTTGGGGAGCAATTGTGTAGTAAGTGGGTATGAATCTGGGGAGAATTTATCATTTTAATAAGTGAGTCTATGGACACAATATTTCTTTCCATTTTTTTCAGATCTTTGATTTCATTCATCAGCATTTTGATGTTCTTAGCATATGAATACTGTACATTGTTAGATTTAAATGTAAATATTTTATTTTTATGAGCAATTATAAATGGTATTATATTTTTAATTTTGGTGTCCATGTGCTCATTACTAGCATATAAAGAATTATTTTTTGTTTATCTTGTTTAAAAAAATTTTTTTTAACATTTATTTTTGAGAGACAGAGCACCAGTGGGGGAGGGGCAGAGAGACAGAGGGAGACACAGAATCCGAACCAGGCTCCAGGCTCTGAGCTGTCAGTGCAGAACCTGATGCAGGACTGGAATCCACGAACTGTGAGATCACGATCGGAGCTGAAGTCGGATGCTTAACCGACTGAGCCACCCAGGCACCCCGTTTTTTTGTTTTTTTTTTTGTTTGTTTGTTTATCTTGTGTCTTGAGACTTTGCTGAACTCACTTTTTAGTTCTAGAATTTGGGTGTGTTTTTTTTTTAAGATTCCTTGGAATTGTCAACAGAGATACCATATCTACAAATAAATACATATATCTATAAATATAATATTGTATCATTTGTAAATAATGACAACTTTATTTCTTCCTGTCTAATCTGTATGTTTTTTCTTGCCTTAATGCAAGGACTAGTATCCCAGCAATGTGCTGAATAAGAATAGTGAGGGGGGGCATACATGCCTTATTCCTGATTGTAGAGGGAAAGCATTTATGCTTTCACCATTATGTTTAATGTTACCTGTAGGTCTATTACAGATAAATGGAATCAAATTGAGGAAGCTTCCCCATCTGTTCATAGCATTTTTGTTTTTTTTAAATCATAACTGCACCAGTGGCTTTTGTCAAATGTTTCTTCTGCATCAGTGGATATAATCATGTGCTTTTACTCCTTTGGTGTGTTAATATGTTGAATTACATTGATTTCTAAATACTAAACTAGCCTTGCATCCTTGGAATAAATCTCACTTCATAATGATCTAGAATTTTTTCTATACTGCTGAATTCTATTTGCTATTCTTTTCTTAAGAAATTTTGGAAGGATAAAGGATATTAGACTGTAGTTCTTTCTCTCCTCCCTCCCTCCTTTCCTACCTACCGGTCTTCCTTTCTTCATTTCATTCACTGTCTTTGGTTTTGACACTAGCTCCAAAATTAGTTAGGAAATGTTCCATTCTCTTCTATTTTCTAGAAAAGATGTGTAGGATTGATGCCAATTTTTCTTCTGGTAGAATTCTTCACTGGAACCATCTAGGCCTGGAGATTTCCTTTCTGGAAGTTTTAAAGTTATCGATTCAATTCCCTTAATAGTTATAGGGCTATTTAACTGATTTATTTTATATTGAGTGAGCTGTGGTAATTTGCACTTTTCATGAAAGTAGTCCATTTCATCTAAATCGTCAAATTGTTGTGTGTAGAGCTGTTCATAGTATTCTGTCATCCTTTTGACATTTGCAGGATCTGTAGTGACATTCTGCTTCACTCCTGATATTGGTAACTTATGTCTTTTTTCTTTTTCTCTTGGCCAGTTTTGCTAAATGCTTGTCAATTTTATTAATCTTTACAAAGAACCAGCTCTTTGTGTTATTTTCGCTATTGTTTTTTTTTGTTTTCAATTTCACTGATTTCTGTTCTTCTTTCTTTCTTTCCTTCCTTCTTACTTTGGATTTATTTTGTTTTCTCTCATTCTCATTTCTTGAAGTAGGAGTTTAGATTATTTATTTGACTTTTCCTTTTTTATAACATTTTTATCATGCAAGTATGTGCATCTCAGCATGCCCTTAGCTGTGCCCCACACATTTTGATATTTTATTTACATTTTCACTCATCTAAATGTATTTTTTAAAGTTCTATTGAGACTTTCTCTTTGGTCCATGATTATTTAGAAGTGTGTTGTTTAGCTTCTAAACATCTGGAATTTTCCCTGATATTTTTCTGTTACTGATTTCTTGTTTGATTCCACTGTGATCACTGATCACACACACATGCATGATTTTACTTTATTTATTTATTTTAATGTTCATTCACTTTTGAGAGAGAGAGAGAGACAGAGTGCGACCAGGGGAGGGGCAGAGAGAGAGGGAGACACAGAATCCAAAGCAGGCTCCAGAATCTGAGCTGTCAGCATAGAACCCAACACAGGGCTCGAACTCATGAACTGGGAAATCATAACCTGAGCTGAAGTCAGATACTTGGGCCACCCAGGTGCCCCACATGCGTGATTTTAATTTTATGTTTGTTAAAGTGTGTCGTATGGTCCAGAATATGGTCTATCAGGATATGTGTTCTGTGAGTGCTTGAAAAGAGTGCAATTCTGTTGTTGTTGGATTGGCACGTTCTATGTCAATTAGACCCTCTTATTGATAGTGTGTTGAGTTCTACATGCTTGTTTATTTTCAGTCTGGTTGTTCTGTCAACTGTCAAGAGAGGGGTGTTGACATCTTCAAGTACAACTGTGAATTTCTCTATTTCTCATGTCAGTTATATCAGTTTTTACTTCACATATTTTGCAGCTATGTTGTTTGGTGCTTATACATTTAGACTGCTAGGCCTTCTTGGATTGACCTTTCAGTCAGAGTAATACATGCTCTGAAGACTACTTTGGTGCTCAAATAGCCATTCTTGCTTTCTTTGGACTACTGTTTGCATGATCTGTCTTTTTTTTTTTACTTTCAACTCTCATATATCACTATATTTGAAGTAAGTTTCTTGTAGACAGCATATAGGTGAGTCATGTTTTTTGTCTAATTCACTCTGCTAAGTCTGTGATCTAGGAGGCAAAAGAGAAAGCCCAGGAAATGTATCACTGTGGTGTTCCTTGGATCTGAAGATCTCTAGTTGGTCTTCCTTCTATTTTTCAAAGTCTTCGTATGTTTTATATATCGTGTCAAGGATTTTTAGTTGTAATTAAGTGGGAGGAATAGGTGAAAGTGTGTCCACTCTATCTCTCTGGAAGTAGAAGTCACTAGTCACATTTTGTAAGCCTTTGCTGTTGTTCTTGTGGCCGTTTCTCCATCAGGAGTACAGTTCCGGTGTGGTGGTTTACAGAGGACGTTTGGGAGTTAGACCGGTCAATATCCACCACTCTCCTGCCACATATGATCTTCACAAGGGAACAAATATGTCCGAGACTTACATTCTCCACCTGTAAAGCTGTACTTACCTCGTAACTTGCTTCGACAGCTGAAAAAGATGATATGTGCAAGTGCTTAGCATATGACTGTCGGGAACTTGAAACACAGCTAGTATGATTGACTAGGTTAAGCTTTTAGTTTACTCAATTCTAAGTCATTTAAATTTAAATAGCAACATGGGGCTAGTGGCTACTCTATTCAGAGCGACACTGTTATAGATGGGGATAACTAATACGGTATTCATGCAGAGTAAATAAAAATATGGAAAACTGCTTTGAAGACACTGTGATACACAACCTGAGGTGATATTTGTAGTCGATACAATAACTCAACTATGTTTTGGGTAGAGGCCAACAAAGTTATTTTTCCCCTTCTAACTGAGAGCTGTCAATTTTTTGTCATAGACGTAAATAGAAGAATAAATACCATCAAGAAATGAATGAAATGGAGGAGGACAGCAACAGGACGCAAAATGTGTGATTAGCCTTCCTCCGACGTGTGCTCCTCTCCATGACATGCTCATTCACCCACACACTACAGCGTCTGCCTTCCACACTGTCACCTGCTGAGCCCCATCCTACAGGATGGCTCTGTGCTGGGAGAGGGGCAGGGGCAGCAATTTCGATCTGCTTCCTCATAGAGCAATGCCTCACATGGAGCTCAGTTGGCAACAAGAATGTGGTCTGCTATGAGAAATTGGTCCCCGGTGATCCCTACCTCAAAAAGATCCCACTACCCCCCTGCCATACTCTGATGAAAAGTCATCCAAGGGAACTAGATGAGGTTCTTTGACAGACTATTTCCCCCTTAGGGCTGTGAAGTCCATTCTGCAAACGAGGACAAGTGGACTGCTCCAAGGGCACCAGGATGGGTACTAGGTGGCCTGGCTTCTTTACTTCTCTGTGCCACTAAATATCTAGGTGGTACCAGAAAACTCAGCTCCCTGTCATCCTGTGTGAAATGGAGACTCAGACCTCCACCGGGATCATAATCCCCTGTTTTATACCTGACACTTGTACGTTTTTGTGACTTCAAGGAAACAGCCACTTCCTGACGTGTATTACAGTTGTAGAGATGAGTAACTGGAGGTGCCATAAGGTCAGAATTTGGTCAAAGTGTCACAACGAGATGGTACCAGAACTGGAAGTGAAATCCTCAAGACTCTAAGCCCTCGGGTCTTTGCCTTGTACTGTGGTGCCGTGATCTCATTTAGAAGGAAGCATTGCTCAGGGCTGGAAAACGAAGTGTCTAATGAGTAGATCTGCTTCCCTCCCTTGCTCAACCCTCACACTTGTTAACATAAGCCCTGGTTTGGATATATAGAAAGGACAAGAAAAGCAGAACAAAAGAGATACGGAGCAAAAAAAAAAGGGGGGGGGGCAAGAGAACGGCAGAAGGGATGCTTAATAGTTTCCACCTGTCCATAAAGAAAGGCACTTAGAGTTTCCAGAAGAGCTAGCACCTTCTCGGGGTCAGAAGAATTAAGGAAAGTAAAGATGGAGAAGTGAGGTGGCTTTGTTCCCTTTAAGAGAGGTCTATTTAGTAAGTAGACACAGGGACAGCAGAGCTTGTGAATTAAGGCCCATTGGGGTTCCAATCTCTCTGGGGAGCCTCAGTCAGAGCAACCTCTTGAACTTTATTTTTCTCATCACTGTAAAGGGGGTTGTGACACCAATACCAAAGGATTATCGTGAGGATGAAGCCAGAAAATGTATATAACAGGGCTGTCCAAGATAAAGAACACAACAGAAGAGAAAATTTATTAGTTTGGACTAGAACCAGATATTCTGTTTCAATCAAGTGATCTTCCCGTTATAATATGCCTCCCCTCCTCTTCCCTCCCTCCTACCCAATGCCAGCTCATTCTCTTAAGCCCTCTAATTAGCTAAATAAAGAGTACAGACAGGGCCTAGGTGAAAAAAAATGTTCTCTGAGCCAAGTGAAATCCCCAGGGAAGGGAAGAAGCCCACATGGCCAATTACCATAGCATCATTTCATTTCCTCGGAGTGACTAATACCCAGAGATAGTCACTTAAACACTAATTGCAGAAGAACAGGTAGAAATCATGTTAAATGAGCCCATCTTTATTTCTGAGGAAAAAGACAGCCAGGCTCTGTGATCCATGAGTACGCTTGCTTCTTAATCTTCCACAGAAAGAGAGAATAGCTTCCATTTCCAATTGAACACTGGATTTCGACTGCATCAGTAGTTGTTCTCAAGCCAGCGGGCAGATTTACAGCATTGCAACTGAATTACCAGCATAACAATGTGCCAACTCCATTGTGGCGGCATCTGATTTTTCCAAATTCAAGCACTGCGTCAAACAGTGATGCCTGCATGCTACAGAGAAACCACTGACCCCCACACGTCTCACCTTGAACTTTCTAGAGCTTCCAAGGCCTCGGTCCCCATGCTGTGTTGAGAGAGAGGGAGGAGAGAGCCCCCACTTTGAGAAGGTGTTATGGGACCTCTTCACTGAGGGTTACTGTGAATCCTCGCTGCCCACCCTCCAGCTTGTTTTCTGTTTTCCACCTGTTGCTTCTTTTCCTTCCTTTTCTCTTCTCCTTCCTACCTCTAGCCATACTTCCTTCCACCACCAAAGTCAGTTTTCTTGTATCACAAGAGGTGGAAGGCAAGTAGGAAGGAAGACAGATGTCCTTCATTTCCTAATGCTGTCCTACTTCCTGACCTACAAAGTGACCATGAGTACTTTGCACTGATTATCCTAGGTCCCTCATCACCCAAAGGCCAAGTTTACCCCACCTGCAAGCCATTGGCCATTCCTGTCAAATTTTCCTAATCCCGCCTACTTAAATTCTACTTATTTCCTAAATTCCAAGTGCCACCTCCTTAAAAAGTCTTCCTTAACTACTTCAGCCCTTACAAAACTCCTGTCACTTCTTAAAAACAACAACAACAAAGTTTAGTTACAGTATCCACCTTACACACCAGTTCTATTGTGCATGTACTTAAGACTCCTCATTCTGATTTAATTATCCCTAAGGGAGGGGACCAAATCTCCCATCTCTCTTGTACTGTCCATACATGTCTTGGTTC